>NC_133122.1:73261709-73635200 GCF_033568475.1 Henckelia pumila
ATAATTTCCAAAGCGAAAATCCTACCTGCAAAGCCACAGTCGCCATGACCCTCTATGTTGATCGGTGGCATATATTTTTGAATATATATGATCGCTGGTTCCAACTGAAATAACTTATACTGGCAACGGCAAAACATGACCCAGAAACAAAATCAATTTCACTCACCAATATCAAGTGCAATCGTAGTGTTACAAGGATCTGGAAGCATGCTGCGACTTGGCTGTTTCTCGCAACACAGCACCCACAATTGCCGCCTGCTCAAGACATTCAGCTTTATGCAATGCATCCAAAAGAATTACACAAGTTTTGGTATAAATTTTACAACCCTTCAGCCTAGTTTCTTCAAATAGATTATATGCTTCCGTTGCCCTATTTGATACACTTAACCCTTCTATCATTGTATTATAGCAGGCAGAATCAGGTACGCCTCCATTTGCTTTGAACCTTTCAAAGAGTTTGTCAGCTTCCATAATATTCCCAGCCTTGGCAAGCCCGGATATCATGGTGACATAGGTGATTACATTGGGTTTCAACCCTTGTTTCTGCATCTCCTGCCAAAAGACAAAAGCCTTGTTGAATTTTCGAACCTTACAGAGACCATTTATAAGGATGCTATAGGTTACAATATTAGGTGTTGCATTCAAGTCTTTCATCGAGTTCCAGCAAACAAGAGCTTCATCTATTTCCTCTGCCTTGGACAAGAGCATCAAGCAAGCAATTCCATGTTTGCACATTTGGCATTAAATCTCCTTGCATCATTTCTTCTATTATGAGATATGCTTCGTCAATTCTACCCACCTTTCCAAACCCATCTACAAGACCTACTGTACACAACTACATTTAACTCAACGCCTATTGATTTTGCTTCTTCGAAGAGCATGTAGGCTTCATCTAGCCGGTCAATCTTAGCAAGCCCATCAATGACACAACCATAAGTAACTACAGTTGGTTGGTGCCCTTTAGCTTTCATTTCTTCCAAAAGCTGGTAAGCTTTATTCACCTTACCTGATTTGCAAAATCCATCGATAATAGTGTTGTAAGCGAATGTATCTAGCACACATCCTTTTTCCTTCATTGAGTAAAATAGTTCATACGTCTCACGAGCAAAGCCCGCCTTTATGAGACTGTGAATTAGAATTGAATAACTACGTGCATCAGGTGTAAACTGAACTTTAATCTCCTCGAATAGAGCCCTGCCCTTTTCAGTTTCCCCAGCTTTGAAAACACAATCCATGTGTTATTAAGCAGTGTAAGATCTGGAGAAACGCCTCTCCGAACCATTTCCTTGTAAATTTTGTGTCCGTCTTCTTTTCTTCCAGACTTAAAAAAGTTTCGAATTTGGGATGTATATACAATTGCATCTGGCATCTGATCAGAATCTAACATCCGCTCATACAATCTATAGGCATCACCTACTCTGCCAGACTTTCCCAAGCCATCTATCAATGAACAAAATGTGACTTTATTTGGGGTACAAACTTTAGATCCATGCCTTCAAATATCGAGCAAGCCTCATCAAGTTTATTAGCCTTACACAACCTGTCCAATCATGATGTTGACAGTCATTATGTTCGGAACCAAGCCTGTACCCTTGATCTCATTTTGAATGTCTAAAGCTTTGTCCACTTTTCCGGCCCTGCAAAGCATGTTCTACAAGAATATTGTAGGTAGAGAGATTGGGCATGGCATCTTTCTTCATGTCATTAAAAATTTCTAAGGCCTTGTCTACTTTTCCCTTCTTCCCAAGGCAAGTAAGAAGACTGTTGTATGCAATCACACTTGGAATCGACCCCTTTAGTCTTTGCCTCTCCAGCAAACCAAATGCTTCATCAAATCTCCCAGCAGACCCATAGCCCATTATCATGGTGTTATAAGCATATGCACAAGGAACTTTCCTGTTCAGTTCCATCTGCTCAAACAACTCAACTGCTTCATCCAATTTATTAGCCTTGCAGAGAACTCCTATCATGCTGGTATATGATACATCATCGGGTGTGAGACCGTGAAACTTCATCTCATGAAAGAACTTCCACGCCATATCCACCTTGCCAACCTTGCCAAAACAGTCTATGCACACATTGTAGAGAACAATGTCTGCATCAAATGAATTGCTCTTCATCTCATCCAATAAAGAAAGAGCAGAATCAAACCCGGCAATCCCGAGCAAATACACGAACCAAAGTTGTAAACAAATGCACACTAACTTCGTATCCTAATTCTTGCATCTGATGAAAGAGCACAAGCATGAGATCTGGGTAATCAGGCTTATGACCCGCAGCCAAAGCACCTATAAGAGTTGTGTAAGCAGAAAATGCTGGGCGGAATTTAAATTTCCTCATAGATTGGATAAGATTGTATGCCTCCTTCAATTTATGCGCTTTCACACAGCTGGAAACTAACTCCACACATGTTTCATACGATGGACCAAATCCAGTGAGGCTCATCTCCTCCAAAATGTGTTCAAACCTATCAAATTTCTTACATCTAGCCATTACCATGACAAGTGAATAATATGCTTCAGGACAATTCACTTGATTGGTCATTCTCTCGACCCACCGAAAATAATTAACAGCTAACTCAACATCCTTCATTCTCCTCAACACTCCAATCACCACATCCACTTGGGGTTTATCATCACAAGATGATAAAACTTTCTCCAGGGAAGGTCCCCAGGAACCGCTTTCTAGAATTCCACACACCTTCTCAACCAATTGTCTAACAGCTTCATGTTTTCTAATGATTTGACCTTCCACGACATTCATAGGAGAAAAACTATACTTTTGCTCGTTGGCGGACCTTTCACTTTCCTTATCAAACAAAGAAACAGAGCTTTTTCCCTCATAAGATGATCCATCACTTGAAAATGGAAATCTATCACAAACGCCACAGAGGAAGAAACATCTCATGTAAAGCTGATTTTTTAGCCCTGCGTCAACACATACATAAATAAAACACAGTTGAAGGCTATATGAGATTCCAACAAAGTCAGCCAGTGGCTCCATTATTAATATTCAACATGGAACTATCTCACAACACTCGATATGAAAATGGGGTCAGGTGGGGCATGGAAGAGTAACAGAATTATAGAACAAAAAACAAAGAAAGAGCACAAAAAAATAAACGTGATTGCCACAAAACGGAATGGAAAAGATAAAATTTTGCAAGAATTTACCTCTATTTATTGTAAGGGCCCTCATTCTTCAGCAGTTGAGCAGTACCTGCAGATTCCTTTTCCAGTTAATCTCACAAGTTGAAGATATCAATCAAAATGATCTCAAAACACATACCGAAATTCAGTAGAGAGAAAAAGAACAAATCGAGTCAACTTTTACAATTTACCAGCCTTCGTTTAAGATGTGTAAATGTTTACATTCAAATCCAGGCAGAAATGTACAAAGACAAAGGGCATCAAAATCAAAAGGAAATAATCAACTTTCAAACAAATTCAATAAACTGACTAACAGCAAGATTCAGAACAGCATACGTGCTTCCCAAATACAATATGATCAGATGAGGAAATCCTTGCAGCTCACGCTGGCTAGTTAAGATGAAGTGTTAATCGGAAACCCACCATGAAGCGCTAAACTCACAAGTTACAACTTAACTTCCAAGATTAACTCCATGTCTGAACAACCACCAATCTCTTAACATAAAAAAGCCTTGAAGACCTACAATGGGGAAACGAAACTAATACAAGAAACACAACATAAAAAGCGACCACAAACAAAGAATTTATTCTTACTCTTCTTGAAGGAACAAACAGCAGAGATTACGGGGTTGTAGTGGTTGTGCTGGACGGCTAATGGTGGTCAGGATGGTCGGTTCACAACGCCGGTAAAGTGTTCGACGCATCGCCACACAGAAGTGGAGTAAAAGTAGTCGTATATATATACATACATACACCGCCAGTAATATAGTCGTGCAAACCTAGGAAATAAAATGTTAAAAACAAAACTAGGAAAAATGAGATTAAATAAAAAAAAAAATTTATATAAAAGTTGAAAAAATAATCGTCTATGGTTTAATATCCTAATAAAATAGAATTTTTTAGCTGTATTTATAATTTTTAAATATCCATATAACACATAACAAAAATGGTTTTAAAAAACTTTTATGTTTTTAAAAACACGTTCTTAAAATCTTATTACATTTTAGTTTTGATTTTGGCTCGAAGGCAGACAATTGTGGAATAACTTTATGGGCAGATTGACGGCAAACATATAGAGATTTGTGGACTCGATCATTACATAGATTTATAAAGCAAAGGGAGTGTATGTTGTGTTTTTCAGTGTAAACACAATAAAACGCAGATCTTAAAAAATATATCACATTTTGCATCAGATAGAAGCAAAACAAAGGTAAAAAAAAAAAAAACATTGAAGAAGCAACCTTGTACATACGAAGTTTCCGAGTCCCAAATAAAATCCAAACGACGCAAAACTGTTGGAACGATGGTCGGAAGACTGAATAACGCAGATAAAACGGTGGACAGCCAAAGGCAACGCGAAGCAGAAGGCGGAGAACATAGAAAGTCGGAGGAGAGAAGAAGGGTAGATATTTGATTTAATTTAATTTAATTTAATAAAAGAAAAGCACAAAGCAATACAAGAGACGTCAGAAGCGGCAGGCTTATTCTATGCTGCACCCAGATCCACCGGGTGAAATGTGAACATAGAACTTTTCGAAGCGGCAAAGCGCCGCGTGGGTTTTCTTTAACTGTTAAGGGCAGGAAGCTGGCCCGTTTCAACTTATTATTCGCGTATATATATATATATATATATATATGTATATATATATATATATATATACTATGTAATTGAGGTGTTTACCCAGATTTACAAAACTACAACAGGAAGTGAATCAAAAATAAATTAATAAAGAAAATTTATGTATTTTGTAATCAAACAAACAAACGCACTATTAAATTTGATGAACAAATTCAAAATTGCTTATGGTTTTGTTTTTGTTTTAAATAAAAATACTGCATGAAACCGACATTTTATTTTGATTGAGCTGATGCTGTTATTAATCTTTTTATTTAATAAACATTGGTTTAAATTTGCAGTGTTACGACTCGCTGCCTGAAATAACTCATTTTGTAAGTTAAGTTGAAGGGAATTTGCTTTTTTTGAATGTACAAAACAAGGATATGCCAATTTTGTGCATTTATTTTTCTCTTTGTTTCTGAAAATATAAACAGAACCAAATTTCAATATGCAGAACTTCAACACAAGCAATATCCATGCAAGAAGTTGAAGATTAGGCAGTACACTTCAATACCTTTATTACAGAAAAGCAAGCCAAAATAAAACTAACATGAACAACTAAAGCTGATCCGGCAAGGTCAGAACATTCCTCGTACATCATACTCGTGCGATATCACAAGTGGAGTTTCCTTTGAAACAGGTCTGTGTACAGACCAGAGCTCTAAGTTAACGGTCCCTGTCCCCCAATGGACAGGGACATTTGTGTACTTGGTCTATGTCGAACCATTTTTCGTAATGCCATGCCAAAACATAAAGCATCCATTCGCATAAGGAAAATACATGACCAAGGTAGCCTCGGATATAATGAAATATCAAAAACAATTTGGAAGGAATAAATCGATATTGTTTCTGACCCATGTTTGATCCACCTTGATTTTTAGGTCTGCTGCAGTGCTGCTGATGTATCTTACTCAGAATGCAAGGAAATATATATAAGACCAGATAGAATCTTACCATTTGTCCAGAAATCTCCTTCAAAGAATTGTTCACGGGCTTCTGGCCAGATATCGTCGTCGACCCATCAATGGCAGTGAAATAGATCGTATAATTCGATGGGAGTGTGGAAAATTGAGAGTTGGATGCACCCGCAAGCACACAAGCCTGAGAACAAAACAAGCATGCTACTTATAAATGCTCAAAGATGAATTATGCAACGAAAAAACAATAGTACAGAATGAGAAGAAACAAGGTTATGTGCTATTTTTTCATTATAGTAGAGAAGCCCGAGAACAAGAAAATATGTGGTATTTATGATTCTTTACCCGATCATGTAAAAATTAAGGGAGAAAATTAAATACTACAACGCTAAATTGAGTGTTATTGAAACATGTCTTGGGCTTGGCAAAAACCGAGTTTAATGGAAGTTGGGACATTCAAGTTATTGTTCAAATGTGGCTCAAGCACTGACAGCTAATTTACAGACCAAACAGTTTAGTAAACTTCTATTTCCCAACTAATGTCGAGCTTATGTGGCTTGAGCTCAAGCATCTCTATAACCGCATTGAAAAAACTCGATTTTGAGTATCCAGTTAAGTAATAGAGTCGGCTAGAACATAAGACTAATCCAACTCGACCCGTATATGCATTCTAATGCCCAGCTAATAAGCTCAGTTTCTCAGATTCTCCAGGTTTGCTTCAGTTCCTGTCTGTGTAGACAGAATGCCATTATATGACAGGTAAACCATCAATTTTTTTACATGAATTAGCATCATTTTTTCGCATTCTTTTCACAACTAAAATAGCAGATTTAAGCTAGTATCATGTCAGCAAAATATACCATTCTTCATAATTAGTTGTAACTGGATTTTTGTTTATCAATACTTATGAATTCAAGAAAATTGATCCTTCAACTGGGTTGCATTGGTCTATGTGTGCTGGAGAGGAATTGCATTTTCGTAACTCTTGCCCTTTCATCCCATTCTCACAAAAATTAGAAAAAATATGATATTGATGTGCATTAAAATGGTGGAAAGTAAGATTTTCCCGTACTTAATGACATAATATTCCTCACATCAACCAGCAGATCTGTACTTCAAAGCCAGTATATTATTCATACCCATTAATTTAAACTTGACTATGATGCCACTGAACTCCTGTCACAAAAACAAGTCGAATTACAGTATCAATACAAAAATATTAGCAAGTTGAAATCAAATAAAACTACAATCCTAACACACTACCATGAACAATACTTCAAGAGATACGCAGGTTATATGTATTAGTTTACCTGAAGGAAGGTTCTCAATGGAAATAATTCTACCGCCAACTCTTGGTACCACCTTTAAAAACCATCCCCTGCTTCTCATTTCCACAGCAGTTCGAGAAAGTTCTGTTATCGGAAACTGGAATACATATAGCATTTTTTGAAACCAGATGCGAAATCAATGTGTGTTCTTTTTTGTATAAATGGAGGTATTTAGCTCCTTCAGATCGACATATCCAGATTTCAGTGCATATGTCTCTCACTCGTGCCAAATACCTTCTCTTGTCAGAGAAGACTCAATTAAAGCACTATTGTACCCCAGATATTTGGTGATAATATTTTTCAATAAATCGTCATCTCTGTTTCAGTGCCATCAAAATGAAAGAAACATTCAGAGCTCTAATTTTCAAGAAGTCATCAACTATGCTTCAGAATCATTAAAATGAGAGAAACATTCAGAGTTCTAATCCAGGTTGTGCAGACGAGTATTCTTAAATTCGAATTCTAAAAATTTAATGCGTGTAGATGACTGAACAATGTGACAAGAGGAGAAGGTGATCAAAAGAGGAAATCAAAACATCATTTTACAAAATTAAGTGAAGTAATAACTGCCATAAAATAATTGTTCATTCACAATTGACGTTGGGTTGATTATAGAATTTACTAAGCAACTCCTCAATAATTAAAAACTTTAAGAGAAAGCTGAAGAGGGTAACATCTAGATGGTGCCGAGAAGACCCATAGCCGCAAATTTGATGAGATCACTTCTACTTTAAAAAGGAGACTGCACTAAGAGTAACAACACAATCTCAAAAGCATTGCTGAGTTGATGTAACAAAATATTATGCCTTCCATCATACTTTAAAAAATCTTAAAAAATAATAACATAATAAAAATGCAACAAATTTTCCCAATATACTGGTGATAAAAGCAACCTTATTCTATGCACGTAAAGTTGATGAAAAGCAACAAGAAAGAAAACTCCAAAAAAAAAAAAAAACTTTCCCCTGAATTTATCCAGATTTGTTTCGTTGAGAACAATTTTCAGCAGAAGTAAGATAAATACATTCAACCAACATACAATTTGCATAAATAATAAAAATGAGATACAACTGATGAAAATCAAAAAGACCAAACAACAGCAAAAGAAGAGCGAGGTGGACAAACAGAACACCGAGAATATCCGGGAACCCAAAAAAACCGAAACAAAAACGTGAGGTAACAACTAACCCAATCGAGGATCTTCAATTTCAGGGTACATCACACAAAAGGATCGAATGGTGAAGGGGATTGTAAGCAGGTGAAGATGCGGCAGAAATGAAAAGCCAAGAATGGGAGAAGAGGTAATCGGTTCCATTTGATGCGTGTTTTTCACAGCAGCTGTGGAGTGAGAAGCACAAGATGCCGTGTTTTTTTGGTGACTGGCAACGGACAAGAAACTGGCCACTTTAGAATTATTCTCGCTTTACTATTTAGATTAGAGCCCGTTGGGATTTTGTATAGATTTTTTAAAATAAGTTCTTTTAAAAGCTACAATTTTTTGCTTTTAAAAAGGCTCTAATTTTGACTTTAAAAAATGCCAATTTTTTAAGCACTTTTTTGGTAAACCAAATACCTTGTTAACTGAAAAATACTTAAAAAAGTGTTTTTTTGGCCTGGCTTTTGAAACCAAACGGGGCCACAGTAATAGATATATATATATATATATATATGTATATATATATGATGAAAACTTTTCATTCACTAAGAAAGAAATTAAATTTTATTTTAAAATTATGTAAATTGTATTTTATTTTTTACAAACTATATTGATTTTTTTTTTTTGAAAAAAAAATTTGATCATTAAATTCATAATAATATTTTTCCAGAAATAAAATTTTAACCAAAAACAAAATAATTTAGTGAGTTAAAATTTTAATTACTAAGATCAAAATAGACTGAAAAAATTAGCATTTTCGATTTACAACAAAAATGAATTCAAATTATTTTAATATATTTAGAATAAAATTCATTAACTCATTTTTTAAAAAAAATTATCTATCATATATATCATTTCATTGATTTTTTAAATAATATGTAGCAATCTGTATTCTTCATTTTATTTTAGCTATTTTTTTATTTTTACTTTTTTTTTAACAAAAAAGATGTCTTCTTTCTAAAATTTCTCATTTCCTTTCATTTGCTTCTTCAACCTCCAGATTTTGCACCTTCCCAACCCTAAAAATTGGCAAATGCATATGGAAGAGGAATCGACTGAAGGAGCACCAGTGTAAAGAAATTGAAAATTGGTTTCCTAGGTGGGTTTTCTTTTTTTAGAGGTTCTTAATTGGATTTTCTGGGATTGAAAGAAATGGAGGTGAAAAATTAAAATGAAACAAATGTATGCGGAAAAAGAATACCTCGAGAAAGAAAGAAAATAAATCACTTCCCATTTGATTTCGGATTTCCATGCTTCAATATGAAAGAATACTTCTCATGTGCAGCTACGGCTAGGTATGAAAGAGGGGATGAACAAGACGACCTTGTGGTTATTTGTTCATCTTGATTTCACAGAGGGGGAGAAGGTAATTGGGAGAGATTTGTAGAGAAAAAGAGGAATGATGGAGGTGTTTGTTTCTCTAAAAATACGAGGTAAAAAATTATTTGGGAAATTGCCTTTAAATCCTCGTTACCAAACTCTCATCATTGTCCAGTCTCCAAATCAGATAAGCTTTTTTACAACTCCCTGACACACACAAAGTATTTGTTTTAGCTCCCTATTATATTATTTTATTCATTTTTATTGTTTTTTGTGTCTCATATGGTGTGATTATTATATTCATTTTTCTAGTTTCCGGTGCCTTCAATTATTTTTTATATTCTTTCACCTTCTTCATATATTTACTCATGTTTGTAGCTATATCAACCAATGGTGGAATTTCATGGACCGATTTTTTTATCATTAATAAATCCATTGTCAACCATTTTTTTAATTTTTTAATCATTAATAAATCCACAATTTTTTCATATGTAATGAGATCCATGGTTGTGTAATACTATATGATAAGAACATGCTTATTTATTTATTCGTTGGTCGTAGTGAAAATTTTATTTGAAATCTTTTAATTTTAAGTTCATAAATTATTTTTTAGTTCTTTGTTTTCATATGTTTATCCCCAATTTTTATGTTGTTCTTGAATTTGTTATGTGATTTCTGTTTTTATTGTTGGTCGATTCAGTGGAATAATTATTCATTTGAAATGCTTGAATGATTATGATAAATCTGTTTTCCCCCAAAATTTATTTTATTTCTGGAAATTTTTCTAAAACTACTTGTTAATGTATTTTTGTGGTTGCATTAGAATTTTTAACCTGTGACACAGATAAAATGTGAAGATATGAAAAGAAAATGAATATGGAGACTTGTCGAGCTCGTGTTGCCGCGAGTATACTATCTGATGAACATGAATTGCTGAAAAACAAATTTGAATGATTTTTATTATGTGGCTATGCTTTTGGGGTTGATGTATGTGCGACAATAATTAATTAGTATGAAGACATTTGTAAACTAAAATTGGTTTAATATTTTTTTAAACTTCAGTGAAACCAATTTATACGTGTATTCTATATTTTTGGTACAAAAATTAAGATAATAGTACAATATTTTGTATAATTTCTTATAATTATTCGTCTTTTCGGGTTGATAAATTGATCTTACTAAGATTGAACATAACAACTAAATACAATTTATGATCGGATATATATATGTATATATTATATATATAAATATATATGTATATATATAGATGTATATCTATCACATTCGATTGGTTTTATCATTTATGTATGGACCATGAAAACGAAGGATATGTGAAAGGTGTCAAGTCTTGTATATATATCGGGTTTGGTTTGATAATAACAGTTAAGGATCGCAAGATATATATTGAAATAATTAAATTGATTTCAAATAAATATCGAATTGTTAATACATTGGAATAATTTCGGCTTACTAATTAAGGTCAACACATGAACAATAAGAGTACACGTGCGACTTTATTGATTGTAAATTTTTATACTTCATGGGATACAAGTTTGGACCACTAAGATCGATCTTGTCAAGTGAAAACAAAATAGGTTTGAATTCTCCCAGCTTCAGAATAAATCCAAATTAATTTGGAACAATCTCGAACATTTTTGGAACAAACAGATAGGCAATTGGGTATGAGAAACTCATTGTTTGTACATGCACGAAGAGGTTATGATTTCGTGCATAACACACATTATGATGCTTATGATGAGTTTTCATAGTCGTATGCATTGTCTTCCAATTCAATTAGTACTGATCTAATGTCATGTGTACTACTTTGATAAATGTAGAAGATGAATACATTGTTTATTATTCAATGAAATCTCATGTGGTGATATAATTCATTATTCAATGTCTACAATTGTGTAATTAGATGTATTTCTAAGTTTCAACATTTGTTGAATGTGATATTTAGGCATCGATTAGCCAATTTTGTAAAACGGAGCTTGTATTTGAACTTTAATATTAAAAGGGCATGCGTGATCATGGTGTCTAGCACAACACATGAGCAAAAAGAGTACAAATACAGGTTAATTGCACAATATCATGTCCTATTTTTTGGGATAAAAATTTTGGATCACTATGATCGCTTGCCAAGTCAAAGTAAATTAAGTTTCAATTGTCATCGATTTGGAATAATTCTGAATATATTTGGAACAAACACATTTATATGTTCATGCAATCGATGACATTTTGATATTGTTCAAAATATATTTGGAATTATTCCAAATCAATGACAATTTGAACCTAATTTACTTTCACTTGGAAAAATATCTTAGGGACCCAAAATTTTATCCCGAAAAGTAGAACATTATAAAGCAGTTAATCCGTATTTGTACTCTTCTTGCTCATGTGTTGTGTCATACCTCATTATCATACATGTTCTTTTAATAGTAGAGTTTAAATACAAGTATCGTCTTACAAATTTGGTTAATCGATTCTAAATATCATATTCAAATGTTGAATTTTAAAAGTACATCTAGTTACACAATTGTAGAAATTGGACAATGAATGATATAAACCACATGTGATCTAATTGAATAATGAGTAATTGTATTCATCTTCTACATTTGTCAAAGTAGTATACATGATATTAAATAACCAACATTAATAGTATTGGACGATTATTCATACGACAATGAAAACTCATCATATGCATCATAATGTGTGTTATACACAAAATCATAAAATCTTTGTATGTGTGCAAAAATTGAGTCTCTCATTCACAATTTCTTTTTTTTTTTGTGGCATATATCAATTCTTACCAAATATATTTGTAATTATTCCAAATCGATGACAATTTGAATCTAATTTACTTTCACTTGGCAAGCGATCTTAGTGTCCCAAAATTTTATCCCAAAAATTAGAACATTATATACGCAATTAAGCTATATTTGTACTATTCTCGCTCATGTGTTGTGCCAGACCCCATGATCATACATGCTCTTTTAATAGTGTAGTTCAAATACAAACATCTTCTTACATATTTGGTTAATCGATTCTAAATATCATATTCAAATGTTGAATTTTAAAAGTACATCTAATTACGCAATTGTAGAAATTGGACAATGAATGATATAACCACATGTGATCTAATTGAATAATGAGCAATGTATTCATCTTCTACATTTGTCAAAGTAGTGTACATGATATTAAATAACCAACACTAATAGAATTGGATGATTATTCATACGACAATGAAAATCTCATCATAAGCATCATAATGTGTGTTATACACAAAATCATAAAATCTTTGTATGTGTGAAAAAAATGAGTCTCTCATTCCTAATTTCCTTTTTTTGTGCCACATATATCTGAGATTGTTCCAAATATATTTGAAATTATTCCAAATCGATGACAATTTGAACCTAATTTATTTTCACTTGGCAAGCGATCTTAGTGTCCCAAAAATTAGAACATTATATATGCAATAAGCCATATTTGTACTATTCTCGCTCATGTGTTGTGCCAGACCCCATGATCATACATGCTCTTTTAATATTGGAGTTCAAATACAAACATCGTGTTACATATTTGGTTAATCGATTTTAAATATCATATTCAAATGTTGAATTTTAAAAGTACATCTAATTACGCAATTGTAAATTGGACAATGAATGATATAACCAAATGTGATCTCATTGAATAATGAGTAATGTATTCATCTTCTACATTTGTCAAAGTAGTGTACATGATATTAAATAACCAACACTAATGGAATTGGACGATTATTCATACGACAATAAAAACTCGTCATAAGCATCATAATGTGTGTTATACACAAAATCATAAAATCTTTATATGTGTGCAAAAAATGAGTCTCTCATTCCTAATTTCTTTTTTTTTTGTGCCACATATATCTGAGATTATTCCAAATATATTTGTAATTATTCCAAATCGATGACAATTTGAATCTAATTTACTTTCACTTGGCAAGCGATCTTAGTGTCCCAAAATTTTATCCCAAAAATCAGAACATTATATACACAATTAAGCCGTATTTGTACTATTCTCGCTCATGTGTTGTGCCAGACCCCATGATCATACATGCTCTTTTAATAGTGGAGTTCAAATACAAACATCTTCTTACATATTTGGTTAATCGATTCTAAATATCATATTCAAATGTTGAATTTTAAAAGTACATCTAATTACGCAATTGTAGAAATTGGACAATTAATGATATAACCACATGTGATCTAATTGAATAATGAGCAATGTATTCATCTTCTACATTTGTCAAAGTAGTGTACATGATATTAAATAACCAACACTAATAGAATTGGACGATTATTCATACGACAATGAAAACTCATCATAAGCATCATAATGTGTGTTATACACAAAATCATAAAATCTTTGTATGTGTGCAAAAAATGAGTCTCTCATTCCTAATTTCCTTTTTTTGTGCCACATATATCTGAGATTGTTCCAAATATATTTGAAATTATTTCAAATCTATGACAATTGAACTTAATTTATTTTCACTTGGCAATGTCGATCTTAGTGACCCAAAATTTTATCCCAAGAAATAGAACATTATATGTGCAATTAACTTTCATTTGTACTTTTTTTGCCCATGTGTTGTGTTAGGCCTCATGATTATGCATGCTCTTTTAATAGTGAAGTTCAAATACAAGCTTCGTCTTACAAATTTGGTTAATTGATGTCTAAATATCACATTCAACAACTGTTGAAACTTAGAAATACATCTAATTAAACAATTGTAGACATTGAACAATTAATTATATGACCACATGTTATCTCATTGAATAATGAACAATGTATTCATCTTCGACATTTACCAAAATAGTACACATGACATTAAATCATTACTAATTTAATTGGGAGACAATTCATACGACCATGAAAACTCATCATAAGCATCATCATGTTTGTTATGCATGAAATCATAACCTCTTCGTGCATGTACAAACAATGAGTTTCTCATACCCAATTCCCTATCTGTTTGTTCCAAAAATATTCGAGATTCTTTCAAATTAATTTTGATTTATTCTGAAGTCGGGAGAATTCAAAACTAATTTGTTTTCACTTGGCAAGATCGATCTTAGTGGTCTAAAATTTTATCCATGAAGTACAAAAATTTACAATCAATTAAGCTGCATGTGTACTCTTATTGTTCATGTGTTGGCCTTAGTAAATCGAAATTATTCCAAAGTATTAACCATTCAATATTAATTTGAAATCAATTTATGTCAATATATATCTTGCAATCCTTAACTGTTATTATCAAACCAAACCCAATATATATAAGACTTGACACCTTTCACATATCCTTCGTTTTCAAGGATCATACATAAATGATAGAACCAATCGAATATTAATATATATATATATATATATATATATATATATATATATATATATATGATCATAAATTGTATTTAGTTGTCATGTTCAATCTTAGTAAGACCAATATAATTTATCAACCCGAAAAGATGAATAATTATGCTAAATTATACAAATTATGTACTATTATCTTAATTTTTGTACCAAAAATATGGAATACACATACAATATTTTCACTGAAGCTTAAAAAATATTAAACCACATTTAGTTTACAAAATATCTTCATACTAATTAATTATTTTCGCACTTACATCAACCCCAAAAGCATAAACACATAACAAAAATCATTCAAATTTGTTTTTTTAGCAATCCATGTTCATCATATAGTATACTCGCAACAACACGAGCTCGACAAGTCTCCATCTTTATTGTCATTTCATATCTTCAGATTTCATCTGTGTCACGGGCTAAACATTTCAATGCAACCACAAAATACATTAACAATTAATTTTAGAAAAAATCAAGAAATAAAATAAATTTTGGGCAAAAACGAATTTACCATAATCATTCAAGCATTTCAAATGAATAATTATTTCACTGAAGAAGCCAACAATAAAAATAAAAATCACATAACAAATTTAAGAACAATAACATAAAAAATCTGGATAAACATATGAAAACAAAGAAATAAAAAATAATTTATGAACCTTTAAATATTATTAAAGGATTTCAAGTAAAAACTCCACTACGACAAACAAATAAATAAACAATTTATTATCATATAATATTACACAACCATGGATCTCATTATATTTGAAAAATTGGTGGATTTATTAATGATAAAAAAAATGAAAAAATGGTTTACAATGGATTTATTAATGAAAAAAAAAAACCGATACATGCAATTCCACCATTGATTGATATAGCTACAAACATGAGTAAATGAAGAAAGTGAAATAATATAAAAATAATTGAATGCACTAAAAACTAGAAAAAATAATATAATAACCACATGAGACACAAAAAACAATAAAAATAAATAAAATAACATAATAGAGAGCTAAAACAAATATTTTGTGTGTGTCAGGGAGTTGTAAGAAAGTTAATCTGACATGGGGACTGGACAAGGATTGAAGTTTTGTAATAGGGATTTAAAAACAATTTCCCCAAAATTATTTATCTAATTTCAAAATAATTACAAACTTTCAAAAAATCAAATGGGGCACGTGAGCTTTATTTTGAATAACAGATGGTATGTTTTCGCCTATTAAATTTTCACGTGGGGTTTTATGATTTTTATGAGTTTAACAGGGGTCAAAATGCTATTTTTCCTCCCACTGTTCCAATTATATTGTCCACGTTTTCTTTTTTGCTTCTCCCAAATATATAGTCATATACCATATTTAGTAATATTTTTTTACACTTTTTTACTAATATACCTCTATTAACTACACTTTGAAAATTATGCAATCTTTTTTTAATACATTAAATATGGATAAAATAAAAAGTTTATATAAAATTTGTTTGTTCAATAAATTTTTCTGTGAAAAACAAAATAAGACTATGTAATCGGGACGGAGGGAGTATAATTTTTAGAGTAATAAGCCGTAAGCATTTGATTCTAACAGGACTAACAAAGAAAGAAACTATGGAATCGAAGGAATAATGATACTGTCTTCACTTTGTGTGTGTGTGTGTGTTTTTTTAAAAGGAAATTTTGATTTTAATCATAGTGTGCGTTGTTTAAAGCTTGTAGTCTGTAGACTCAATATCTGGATTAAAGGATCTCAATAACAACGATTTATAAAGTTACGAACGTAAATTTCCTAAAATAAATAAAATAATCTTTATATTTGAACAAATTCATTCACCGGATTCACAATTCACCGGCAAATTCTCTTCGGCAAAATCACAGATTTTTTCGATAGGAGGCAAAGAGACCTTGATAAAAGTCCTTCAAGCTATACCCACATATGCGATGTCGTGCTTTCACATTCCTATGTCAATCTATGTGGAGATTGAACGTGAATGCTCTAACTTTTTGTGGGAGCAAATGAGGTCAGGAAGCAAATCCACTAGCAGACTTGGAAGGCTCCAAGTAAACCCAAATGTATGGGAGGTATGGGGTTTAGAGAGATGGAGGCCTTCAATAAGGCTGCTTTTGGCAAGCAAATCTTGCGCATCATAACAAATCCGGGATCGTTAATGTCTTGAGTGTTGAAGGCTCAGTATTTTCTGACATAAAGATGTCATGACAACAGGTTTGGGAAATAATCCTTCTTATATTTGGAGTTCAATCCTTTGGAGCAGGACTCTAATGGCAAAGGGCCTGTGCTGGCGTGATGGCGATGGAACAGATATAAGTAACTTCAGTGATCGGTGGGTACCAAAATCTTCTACTACTTTGGCTCCCCATCCTGATCATGCGCAATACAGTACGGTTAGCACCCTCATCTCTAATGGTGGGTGGATGCCAAGCTGTTATCGCATCTATTCTCCCAACATATCATTTGAGACATCCTGGACATCTCACTGGTTGGATCTCGATGAAAAGATTTCAGATTTTTGGGTTTTGATCAGAAAGGGAAATATTCGGTGTGGGATGGATATAAAGTAGAAATCGGATTTTATGAACCTTCCTCCTCTTGCTCGGCTGCTCGTTCCAAAAGTTGGTGGATTTTTCTCTGGGCACTATCGATCCCTCCGAAAGTTCGCATATTCTGGTGTAGGGCGGTACATAATTTGATTACCACGGAGGCAAACTTGAAATCTCACCACGTCCCCATCAAGGGCTGCTATCCTTCATGCCACAACCGCCGAGATTCTACCGGTCATGCACTCTTCTCTTGCCCAGCCATTAAATCTAGCTGGAAATTTACGAGGTTCTGGTCGCTCCTTAAGCAGGTATGGCACCTGGATGTGTTAGATATCTCTCTGTGGTTGCAAGAGTTTTTGAGAAAGCCGGATTTTGAACTTTTTTCCATGCGCACTTGGGCAATCTGGAAAGAGAGGTTGGATATCATTCATAGCAAAGCTGACCGCATAATAGCCATGAAGGTAGATTGGTGTGATGGAATTCTGAGGGACTTTCAAGAGTCTGGTCGTGCCCTTAGCAATACCTATACTCAAGTTCCTTGCTTGTCCGAGGAGAAGTGGATGGCGCCCCTGATCTCTCAGCTGTGATTGGACGTTGATGTGGCATATAACGATAATACTCAGCTTCGCCATTGGTGGAGTAGTCCGAACCCATGAAGGACAATCAGTTCTCGCTTTTGGCAGGCGAATTGAGCGACCACATACTATAGTATATGCGGAGCTAGCTGCGATTGAGGGAGGTCTCATATCTACTCGAAAACATAATCTACGAACTCATATTATCACTTCGGATTTTCTCTTTGTTGTGCAAGCAGTCACAAGGCCAGAAAAATATCTTAGCTACTCTAGAGCAGCTACTGATATTAGAAAATTATTGTCGCAGGATGGTGCTAGTTCTCTACGTCATGTTCGTAGGTCGACGAATGGTATTGCTCACTCACTTGTCTCTTTTGTTATTTCCTCCTCCGCCTCTTTTGTTTGAGAGCGCGGGAGTTTTATTTTTTTGGCTGATTGATCTTGTAATTAAAGACTTGTTTACTTGCTGATTTTAATAATATGAGATCTTTCATTAAAAAAAATTTTTTTATAGCAAGTTGTCTAAACCATATTTATTCTGAAAAAAACTTCTCTAAATTTTTTAAATTTTTTTATTAAAAAAACACGTTTATGAAAATGTTTTATAAACATGATCTACTATCACAAAATATTATAATAAAATAATTTATCCTATTTAAACCCAAAAATATTGGTCCACTGTAACGACTCTATAGACACACTACACACATAATACAGACCATTAATTAGTGCATACTTTAGAAACCAATAAAAAATAGTGTTGAATCAAAGAATGTTTCATATGTACTTAAGTTCCGTTTGGATATGTACTTTAAAAATATTTTTGGTGTTTTATAAATGAAAAAATCTTCAAGCGTGTGTTTGGACAAGATTTTTGTACAATGTTTTTGAAAAATATTTTTAAAAAAATGTTATTCAAGTATAGTTTTTAAAGAACATTTAAGAAGTGTTCTTAGATGTTTTTAGAATGGAACTATGGAAGCAAAGATTCACAACATTACTTCTGAAATGTTAAAATATTTTTATAGAATAGTTGTCCAAACACATTTATTTTAAGTATATTTAAGTTTTTAAGTTTAATATTTATAAAAAAAATTTAAGTATATGTCCAGATAGAACATTAATGTCTCGATGCACGTGTTACATGTACATATAATTGTTTTATAATTAATTTAATTTATATTAAAATAAAAATAAAGTCATGATTGTAAAAATTAGTGAGGGGAGAGTGCACTTTGAGATGACGATATGAAAAATAAGTTGAAATGAAAATTTTGGGAAAATTATTAGTGTTCGAGAAATTTTGGGACCAAAATTTTGTGTCCATTTGATCTTTGTTCTAGTCTTCAAGAGGGTCTTTTGTTGGGTCTAGAGTTGGAATATACCTCCTTAATACGAATTTTTCTCATATGCGGTGCTTATGAAGTATGTCAATCGTTTTTCAAGATACAAGATCATTTTATTTATTTATATTATATATATATATACACTTTGTTTTTTCTATCCATCTTTTTACTCGATAAATTTTGAACTAATATTTATGAATACTTAATTAATTTCTCATTGACCTAAATTGGTAATTGAGAAATAATTTCATCACAAATATTTTATCGATTCTAAATGGATACACAACTCATTTTTTCCAAAAATATCCATAAATGAATGAAAATTAATGCATGTATATGCAATGCAACTCTTACAAATTTCAATTGAAATATCATTGCATCAAGAGATGTAGCTTGTGGCTTTGAACCTTCCATAGTAGAATATCATCGGATTTACAGGTTTCTTAGTGAACGTGATGTCTTGAACTACTCGTCCCTTTGTGTAAACCAAGACAATGATACCTACACAATAAATGTTCTCACGTCTTGTTTGTTCTCATGGTTGTGTCCGTTTTGCCCATAGACACGATCTTGGATTAGTACGTGTCTCGTTGAAGAGACCCATATTCACACTTACACAAGTAACCTCTTAAAATGACTATCCTACCATACTTTAATTTTTCAAGCATATGAATCATTAAAAGTTTGAACTTAACATCACTACATGTGATAGGCAGCACGTTTTCATCATATGAACGAGAAGACGACTTTTGACAAAGCTTTTATCGAGTCCTGTCGCAACAACTATCATAAATTAGTTATCCAATTGAACCAAGATCTTGGGATATCCTATCAGAGAGGTTGGATTTCCACTACGAACATTTTATTTATAAATTTTTAGTCTCATTCCCTTGATGTGAAGTATGTTGATCTCTTTTTAAACCTTTATCGACGGTACCATCAAGTTATCTTTCAGTTTCATATAGTCGACTAATATAACTTCATTAGATATCAATTTTTTAATGGAATTATGTCTACGATCAATGTTTCATTACTTAACCATTATAATTATAGCTTCGTGTCTTTCCAGTGATCATTTGCCTATTACAATGTATTATCATGGAAAAAACTAGCTTTAATCAGTATGAGATATATGTCCACATATTTATTGATCATGCACCTCTTTGAAAGCTTTATTCAAGGATATAAACTAGGATTTTATAGTAGATCTAGTTATACACAATGATTTTACCATTACTCTTCGTGTTCAAAAAGCATTTTGCATCACAATAGCCTTCTAATAAAATTACATATCTCATGTAAATGTTTTAAATTTATGGGTCTTACAAAGTATCCAAACGTGTACAATTTTTGAAATTCATCAAACTTCCAATTATACGTGAATATTTCAATCATAATATGAGTTCTCCATTATTCTTATCCAAATGTAGATTTACATAACCTGAACTTTCTATTAATAAGATCATAAATATTAATTTTTGTTAGCACCGTCTCAATATAGTGAGAATGTATGAGAACAATTTCTTCATATATCTTAATGATCTTAGTTTCACATATAACATTCATTGTATGCATATCCTTCATGTCAAAGTATTATATCAACAAATGTTTTATGCTCATAATCACTCTAGAAAGTGAGCATTTAATTCAATCATCATTTCCATGATAGCCTGCACTTTTGTTTCTTATTATGTTGTGACAAATTATTATATAATTTGTCTTATGTCAAATTTTTTTTTTTTATTTCCTGTTGTAACGAACTTCAATGTCTTCTCTATTTCACTTAGAATGAATTTCAGTTACAACTTCATCGTCATTTGTTATGACGGACCTTATGTCTTGGTAATGTTCTGATAGTTTTCGCTACATGCTTCATGCATTTAAATTTATTTGAAAAATCTCAACTGTGCACCAAATTTTGATTATTTCCATTGTTATTATAGTATATCCAATAATGCAATCCAACATCCATGGTACAGGGATTCATTTGTTCTACCATTCAAAGGAGTTAGAAATTCTTCATAAGTGTGATTTTGTTGAGAATATATGTCGCCAATAAAATAACTTCCCTCACAATTTTGGGTAATCACAACTCTTCAAATCCTAAACATTAAAACTTAGAAATTCAAACTAAATATTTATATCTTGTTAAATTGGGATTTAAGTGTGTTTTTCTTAAAGAGTTTTTAGTGACCCAAGTACCATTTATTATGATTAAAATGGTAAAAAAGAAAGGGGTCATTACTTAAGTAAATCAAGTGATTAAACAGTTCGAAACCAAAAGATTTGTGTTCGGATCCACCGAAGTGAGTTCAGAAGTACCGAACAAGATCAGAAGCACCAATCATAATGTCCAATTGAAAGTTAGGTCATGCAGATGAGTGAGGTTTCAAAAGTTCATGAACACGTGGGGGATCGGATCAATCGTCATGAGTTGAGACCGTCCGAATACAAGTGTCTACTTAGATTTCAAGACGTTGTTGACACATCACTATATGCAAGGGATCGAATCATTCGAAGGGATCGAATTGTTCGATCTTTGTCTATAAATAGGCCGCGAATTTCTCACAATCAGTGCATGTTTTAGGTTTAATCCTATTCAATATATATTTTTTGAGTGATTTTAGCCATATTATCAAGGGTTGGGCGATAACGGGGTGCTACCGGAGTTGTAGTGGAGACATGACTGAGATGTGGTCTTCGAATTCAAAGAGATATCGGTGGACGATGACTTGAACCTTGACCCAGTGCTTTTAGGATTGCTACGTAGAGGTACGAAAGTAATATATAAGATATCCTAGTTGAGTATTCATTCTTATATATTGCATTTTATCTGTCATGATATGCATGCATTATTCTTGCTCATATAATGCATGTACATATATCACGTTTAGTCGTATCTCCTTCGAGATAATCATTACCGACAAGGTCGCTCAACCTTGTTTTGGAAGAAAAGAAACCAAGAGGACACAGTGGCCGAGGGGTCGGGAGGACTTCGGTGTTTCGAGAAATTTTGGATCCACGTCCGGATTCAAGTGTATCCATCACCCTGGGGGCTTCCACGTGTGGTACTATTCACTCATGCTGCATAGAATGAGCATGTTGTTCCTTGTTGACTAGATAACCTATTGATAAGTGCAATTTATGCACTTAATTTATATATGATTTTTTGACGAAAATTTATATATGATTTTACTTGGCTTTTGTGATGTATCGAGTGGATTTTATGTGTGTTAGTTGTTGTTTTGGTGAGTTGCAAGGATTGTAGCAAAAGTAACAAGAAGAAGTGGAAAGATGAAATACGGAGCAGAAACTTCAGAAAATTACTGGGAATTATTGAGATATCTAAATCTGATCTCACCGTTCATAATGAATTTTAGGATTTTTTAAAACTGCTGTCAAAATTTCAGCTCGATCCGACGGTTATATTGTGAGATATGAATTTTTGAAAATTATCGCGCGTTGTAGAATAGCACATGCCAGAGGCATGCGCGCCCGTGCTGTCCTGGACGTGAAAAGAAGTGCAAATTCGAAGCTCATGCGCGCCCGCGCCCTTCTACTGCACGCCCGCGCCATCACGAAATTAGATTTTGTAATTTTTTTGGGAAGGAAACTTTGAGACTTTTTCGGGCTTTTATTGTGGCGCCTAGAATTTCTTAATTTAAGTTTTATGCCTAAATTAGTCTTTAATATATATTATTTTAATTATTTTATTTTTTGTGTTTAATTGGCTAAATATTATATTCTTCCGCACATTTGAAAGTTATTATTTTTTTTAACTTTTTGCGAAAATTAGCATTTTTAATTCTCGGACTAGTAAAATCAAATTTAATATTTTAAATTAGGATTTTTAAGCTTGTATTTTTATTGAAGTGCGATTTAATTTGTAGTTCCAATTTTCTTTATTGGTTTGGCATTTTTTTTTTTGTGTATAGCACTTTTCCCTAAATTTCATAACACTTCCATTTTTTTCTACGGTTAACTACATGTACACTTGAGTTCAAGATTTAATCCTAGCCACACATCCACACACACAAAACTCACACAACACACGCACACACACTCACTCAGCCGAGAAATCCCCTGTTCTTCAAGAAACGAACGCCTTCTTCATTTCTTCTTCAGCTGAGCCCTTTAATCTTCATTCCTTCTCCATCAAATTTCTCCTATGTAGTTGGTCGGGGTTTTTGAGCTCATTTCTAGATCTATTTTTAGCTCAATCGAGCAATACCATTTCCCAACTCGATCGGCCGCAGCGAGCTTCGTACCTGTTCGATTTTTTTTTTTATTCTAGCTTAGGCAAGGATATGGATTATTTTCTTCACCTTGTAAACTATATTGTATTGTGTGTTGCATTTTGAAGTCTCGGAATTTTTTAGCAAGTTCACGGCCTTGTTCGAAGCATATCACTACATGACCTGTTCGATTATTTTTTTTAGCGCAAGATCTTGATGCGTTTCTTGCTCGAAAACTATGTTGTTTGTTGAGGATTTGAGGTGTATATGAACTCGGATTGTTAATGCATTGAAGTCTTGCTTCATCGAAAATTTTCAGAAAAATCTCAATTATGCATTGTGTTCGAAAATTTTCAGAATTTCTTGCTAGCTGGAACCGTGAATAGATTGATGTTTTGCATTTCATTGGTGTTGTCATGGATGCCTTGTTACATTCGAGATTTTCAGAAAATAAGGCTAGCATGGGGTTCGAATTTGTTTTCAGAAGTTCTTGACTTGTAGTTCGAAAAAAATTGTTGTTGTCTTTGTGCCGATTGTCGTGATTCTTGGATGGTTATTTAGAGCTACCATGGTGATATGTAGTTCACATGGTAGTATTAGGATGTGTGAAGAAGAATGTGAGTTGGGAGTGGAGGAAATTCGAAATGTCTAAGGGGAGTAGGGGCTCGGTTATGAGGGTGCTCGAGGTCCTGCCTTTAAGCTGAAAGTAAGGTGATTTAAGGTGAGTGTTAAGGGCTGGAAATGAGGGTAATTGCGGGTCTTGGTCCTAGGATTTGGAGTCTTGAAAGCTTGGGATATTTATAGCTAAGTTTTTGTTGAGTTTGGAATTAACTCATGAGCAGAACTTTTATGTGTTGGGACTGTCCAGGTGCGTGTGTTTAAAGCTGGGTTAAAAATGAAATTTCATTAGGGGCTCGGGTGTGGATTATGTTTCAGATGTCGGGGTTATGTCGGTTCAAGCGGAAATTAGTTCGGTTGGGATTTGGTCGAGTTCTAGGCACATGAACGAGCTTGGGCAGAATTTTCGAAGTCATAGGGGTTGTCTCAAGATAGAATTCTTATAGAATGATAGGGTAGGTAATATGCATCGAGGTGACACTTGTGTTTAGTTTTAAGTGTATGGAAAAAGGTGAATTGTTCTAATTATCCTAAGTGCAAGTTTAAGACCTAGATTCCTACGTTTTGGTTGTCTCCTAAATCACCATCCCGGTCATCCTTGTGTGAGTCATTTGCATGATTATTGAGTAAATATTTACAAGTACATTACACCTAAATATGCATGCTAAGTCTATGAATTAATAAAGAAAGAAATTATTATTTTTGAGCAAAGTGAAATGGTTGTGACCACAGAAAGACGTGTATAGATGAGCTAGGAGACGTCCTGACTTCCCATACCACCAGACGTGTATGGACGAGTTTTGGAGAAATCCTGACCTCCCATACCACAGAAAGACGTGTATGGATGATTTTTGGAGAAATCCTGACTTCCCTTACCAATTAGAGGCAAGACGAGTTTGGGAGACATCCTGACTTCCTTGCGGCATAGTGCACTGCAGCCATGATCATGATCGAAACCACAGAGTCACAATCCACGTATCTAAGTTCAATATTTATGTCTATGTTCAGATCAGTTTATTCAGTTATTTATGTTTGACTTAGCCATACATATGTTTCATTCATATTCACGTCATTAATTCAGAAATCATCTATTTAAGATTCAGGGCACAAAAAGTATTTTATTACAAATTATTTTTAATCTGTCTGTGCTTGTATTCACGTAGTATTCGTTATCCACCCCCCCCCCCCCCACATATTCTTGCTGAGTCCCTTAGACTCACTACACTTATTGTTTTCAGGTGATGACTTTTACATTGAGGTTGAGGGGCAGGATAGAGGAAATTTATCTGGGGACGAAGAATCAACTCTAATCTGTGATTTTTATTATATGTCTTGATTTATTATGAGATTTTTGAATATGTCTATGTGTTTAACTATTTTATTATAAACTTATTGGTTGTTTCTAGAGATTAACAGATCTTGATTTGATTTTCATGTTTTGAATATTATTTTGCCTAATATTATTTGTTCTTAAAAATTTATTTGTGTATTAATGATTTGGTTGCCTTTAAATTTACTAGCCATATATTGAATGTTAAATTTATTTGAAATCTGGCACTCGGGAGAGGAGATTTTGAAAAGGATCATAGGAAAACACAACCTAGGATTTTTGTATAGGTCGGGAGGCCTACAAGTTCCTTTGAGGTAATTGAAAGAGAATCATAGAACTTGATTAAATTATTTTGCTTTGTTTATTGTACGTTGAGGAAAATGCACATTTTAAGTTTGGGGGGTGTTTAAAAGGTGTTTAAAAATTTGAATTTTTGTCATGCGTTAGTTCGAGTTAAAGGCATGATGTGTAATTGTGTTGGCCTATGATGAAAATAATTTTTTGTGTCAAAAATGTCAATGTTAGCTATATTTAATCTTGAGTTCTCACAAAATATGCACTATGCCTTGTTTTTCTAGACCCTAGTGATTAGAGAAACTTTGTGATTTTGTGAGTGGATTGGATGATTCGATTCTTAACTTTGGTGATTTATACTTGTAACCGAGATAGACTTCTACAAGCTTAGAAATGATTAAATAAATTTTATTGATTTCATTGAGTAGCTAAAAAGTTGCAAAAGAAACAGAGAATTTTTTTTTAAACAACTTTATCTGGACCTTGAAAGGGATTGAAATCCTAACCACCAATTTATGGTTAAGTTTGCGGACAAAATGAGGTTGATGTTTCATTCGGGCTATAGACAAGGGGATTGAAATCCGAATCCTATCTTTAGTTATAGCTAAGTTTGCGGGTAATTATTGGGGCTAAATAAAATAAAAAACCGGGTGCAAAATCCGGCGATTTTATGAAAAAATGTGATATAAATTGAAAATTCATTTTGATCTTAGTGAGTAGAAGTTGAACTTGGTAGAGAGTGTTTTGAAACTAGAGAGCAGAATTGATGAATTTATGAAACAAACTTGTTCCATTAGTGTATTGAAAGCGAGGAGGATAGACAAGATTGACAAATAACACAAACGAGAACTCTTGAGAAAATTAGCGGACATGTGTATTGAATCTTTGAATGTAAAAATTCGGAGGCCGATTACATTACTCGTTATTGTTTTGCTCGAGACTAGCAAAAGTCTAAGTTTGGGGGATTTGATAAGTGCAATTTATGCACTTAATTTATATATGATTTTACTTGGCTTTTGTGATGTATCGAGTGGATTTTATGCGTATTAGTTGTTGTTTTTGTGAGTTGCAAGGATTGGAAGCAAAAGTAACAAGAAGAAGCGGAAGAATGAAATACGGAGCATCAACTTCAAAAAAAATTACTGGGATTATTGAGATATCTAAATCCGATCTTCACCGTTCATAATGAATTTTAGGATGTTTTGAAGCTGCTGTCAAAAACCTGTTGCAAAGATGAACACAGTGAGGATTACTGCTGTCATTAGCATCAAATTTTGGATGGAATTTGTTCCAATTTGATATTAAGAATTCATTTCTTCATGGGGACCTCCTCAAAGAAGTTTATATGGAGATCCCACCGGGTTTTGAATCTATACAAGGGATGGTGTGTAGGCTGAAGAAGGCACTTTATGGCTTTAAACAATCATCAAGGGATTGGTTTGGAAGACTCACTAAAGAAATGACTACCTTGGGATACAGACAAATCCAAGGAGTCATTCTTTGTTTGTAAAGCACTTGGATTTAGGGGGAGTGACTATTATGTTGGTGTATGTTGATGATATGATAGTATCTGGGAATTGTATGTTGATGATATGATAGTATCCGAGAATGATATAGAAGGAATACAGGAACTAAAGCAGCGCCTACTCAAAAAGTTCGATATCAAAGAACTCGGGAAGTTAAAATACTTTCTAGGAATTGAAGTGGCTCACTCACGGCATGGGATATTCATTTCCCAAAAAAATACGTGCTGGATCTGTTGAAAGACTCAAGAGAGATGGGATGCAAGCCTATGTACACTCCTATTTAAGCCAATCACGACCTATGTGATGCACCAAATGACCTAGTGGTAGATAGAGGTTCTTATCAGAGGCTGGTTGAAAGGTTAATATATTTAACCCACTCTAGACCAGACATTTCTTATGTTGTAATTGTAGTTAGCATATATGTAGTGGCCCATATCCAGAATTAACGATAATGAGTAATTATCGTGTGATCATGTTAGATTTAGTAAAACATGATTAAGGAGACTTCTAAATGGATTAACGAAGCCCGGAAATAGACCCAAAATGATCAGAAATGGTCCGGAGGGTCAGACAGATCGGAAGCTCCGAAGTTAGGATCGGATGCTCCGAAGGTGATCGGAAGCTCCGATCGAATTATGTCATCCATGACGTGTGGTTAATCGGAAGCTCCGAACAGGATCGGAAGCTCTGATCACCCCTATCCGAAGTCAACCAATGAGATTTTGACACGTGGCAGATGAGGATGTTCGGAAGCTCCGATGGCAGGATCGGACGTTCCGATGGCAGGATCGGAAGTTCCGATCAAGGATCGGAGGTTCCGATCGATGCCTATAAATATAAGGTCCGAGGCATTCATTTCTTGCCAATTCCGAATTCTATCCTATCGCCCTCGTGGTCCTATTTTAAGGCTTTGGGTACTCTTATTCTAGAGTTGGAGTAGGATATTTGTTTTAGTATAGTCAGACAGTGTCTGACATAGTAGCGGAGCAGTGCTCGTGTTGAAGAGCCGTGTTCGAGGCTGTGGATTTGCAGCAGGGGAGTGCCCTAGTTGCGGGATAGTCGCCATCAGTGGGCTGACGACGGACGCAGGTATAGCTATAGTCTCCTTAAATTATTTAGGAGTATGCAATAGCTTAGTTAAGGCTTTTAGAGCTTATTGAATGATGCATGGGTATTTGCATTGTAGACTTGATGATAGGCTTGGAACCTAGAGTGGAACTACTAGGACTGCCTTAGAAAGGTACGTAAGTACTGACTGAGATTGTCAGCGGATATGTATGCTTATACGTTGCATTTATGTGTTTGCATGTTATTATTGTTATGCGGCATGTGCATATCATCTTGTGCCTGTACATATGTATATCTTTCGAGATGAGCCAGTTAGGGTTGCTCAGCCCTGTTAGGACGTTTGATATCGAGTACACTTAGGTACTGATACCTGAAGGACTCCGTGGTCCGCGTTCGTAATTCGGGAATGAGTGGTCGCGCACAGTGGTTAGCTACCCCGATGTGACGAGCTTATATTCCAGGCGCCAGTCTGAGCAGTTCGTATACAGTTATCCCAGATATGGATACCCTGTCATTTGCATGCATCATATTTGTATGTTTATCCGTGCTTTCGTATTGAGCTTAGAGCTCACGTCCAATATTTTCTGTGTATCTGGATACCTATTCGACGGGGCAGGCGTAGGTGCAGGATTGAGCACCAGGAGCCTGGAGGAGCCAGCGACCTTGAAGACAGCAGTATTTAGCTGTAGGTTTTTATCTAAGTAATTCGATTGGGTTGTATAAACAAGTTTTTTAGCCGGTTGTATTCTGCCGGTCTGCTTGTATTTAAGTCTTTCGCAGCGATTTTATTTAATGCATGCTTAATTATGCTCTTAACTCTGATTAGGTAGTGGATCCGGGTCGGGTCGCTACATTTATGGTATCAGAGCTGCATGCAAGGGACTTAGGAAATTGATAATAAGACTTCTTGATTATCCTTGTAGGATTGATTGAGGCCTAGCGAAAGAAGATTTGGTTCTTCATTGCCGAGGTTTGCGGCATAAGTCTTTACTATAAGGAATGCAGCAGTGATGAGAACACCAGTAGTAGCATATCGATAGATAGACTAACTGCTGTGGACGGTTCATCATTCGATGCATTGGGATGTTGATCGAAGAATATATGGATTTCATCCAGGGAAGACTGGAAGAGAAGATTAAGTATATCACATCAGATACTTCTGAGGGCTTTTTGGAACGAATGGTGTTTAGTAATCCATGTGGTTTCAGTCCTTGAAGATTCTCCACTCGTAGCTGGAGAGTTTGTCAGATAGACCTTCACCGGAGATACCTTGAGTGCCTAAGGCATGACAGGTTTCGAGCGTAAGGTCTGTAAACTCATGCAGAACATGGTTTTGCCGGTATGCTTGTATCAATGCTTTTGGTAGGCATACGGGAAACTTCATGTTCAAAAGCATGATTTGGATACAAGAAGAACGCTGATGGTAGATCGCGATCAAGAGAAGTAGACCGACATGCACTGACGCAGAGCATAGATGGTTAGCTATCACGTGCCATTTCTCCGGAGTTCTTCGCGGGAGGACATGTAGAGAGACTTGGACGGGAGTATGCTTGTATCGATGCGTGTGTCGATGGGAAGCTTCATGCTCAAGGGACGAAGACAGGATTCGATGATTTTAAATACTGTAATGATGTATTTGTAAACAGTATTTCAGTTGTAATATATCATCAGAATTTGGTTGTATCATTTCAAGTTATTGGATGTACATGTTGTTGTATTTTCGGGATACTGTAATGATATTACATGGGATTGTAATAAAGAAATTGTACAAACTTGAAGTAATGATACATGTGTTACTTATTCAGTAATTTGTGATTGATTGCAAGTAATTTTATAAAGTTTGGCTTGGAATTAGTTGACTAATCAACTAGGATAGCTCATGGATTTTGAGTAAGCCAACGGTAACGGATTGGCACGGGGTTAGTCTAGGTGTTTCCTAGGATTGACCTAATTAGTCGTTTGACTGGGTTAGTGCCATTGATGAGGTAATTCATCTGGGGGCATGAAAATATTGATCTTGTTTGGAATTTTGAGTTTTTGTTCTAAGTTGTTTTCTTAGGACAGTAGTCTGATTGACCTTCATAGGTTGAGACTTTGTGATGATGGAATTTCATCGGGATACCAAGTCGAGTATATGCCGAGAGTTGTGGACTATGACCATGACTAGACATGATGGAGCGCGACCCCATGCTAGTGTTACTCTGGGAGTCTTTCGTACTTCGGAGAATGCCTGGAAGCCTTCGTGCTTCAGGATTTGGCGGTGGGAAGGCTACTTAGTCTAGAGTTTTGGTAACAGTCACGACAGGGCATGACATTGGATTGGATGCCTGGTTAGGTATCGGCGGTTTAGATATCGTCTGACTGTCGTCAGAGATATTGGTTTGTAGTTTTGTCATAAGGACCAGTCTTGGAGGGATCTTCCTTGACGAGTGCGTACTCTGAGCAGATAGTTTTTAGTCTATTGGATACTGCTAGACTAGTGGATCTAGTTGGGGTTTGGATGCTCTTGTGATAGGGGCTATCTAGGATATGGATTTGTGAAATTCCTGAAACATTTGACTCGGGGATGAGTAGTTTTCAGCATTGATGGTTTCCTTCAGTGATAGATTATATCTGATGCTAAGGATTGTACATGACTATTTGAGGCGTGAGGATAGCGTGATTTATGCCAGTGTACACTTGGTGGTGATTTCAGGTGGGACACCGCGGCAAGTAACCTCAGTCTCGATTTGTTGCAGTCTTAGCAAGAGATATAGTTATCAGGAGCATGTTCAACGATAGTTGAAATATTTCGGACTTGTATTGCGGCTTGGGTTGAACAAGTCCTTATGATCATCTTGGATGAAGATAGACAGTGATAGTATGTCTAGACTGGTGCAGGTTTAGCACTAGTGACTACTTGTAACTGTTGTCTGACTCTGTCAAAGATGAGTGATTGAATCAGCTGTGATTCTTTTGATTCCAAGTATTTGGGATATGCGGACGTGTGGCAGTGAGATCATTGATATTGATCGAGCCATGAGAGTTTCATTCATCAGTGATTGTCTGATTAGGGTTGATATCGTCAGGCATGGCGAGAGCTACAGTATATCGATTTGATTGATCAGATTATTCCAATCGGTACAGATGGGATATAGTGAATCAAGAAGTACTGGGAATGGTACTTTAAGTATGGTATGCTTTGATATAACGATTCAAGTGCATTTAGGAAATTCTTTAGTCGCTAAGGGATCTCCAGGAATGTGGGAATCGAGACTTTTGGATTCTGCGATCACGAAAGTGGTCATTAGTTGGCTCTTGTGATCGTAGTTGTTGGTAACGTTGTTTTGGCTACCAGTGTCAGATTTTGATCTGAGCATTGCTTAGTGTTAGCAATTATTGATCCAGTTTGAGGAAATAGGATTCAGTGATTGTCCCAGGATTGTCAGTGGACAAATTTTGGGGACTGTTGGTCAGAGTGTTTTGCTTGGGGTGCTTCCAATAGATTTCTCATGAGTTGTTCTTGAGAGGCAATTCGACAAGTGCTTATGGATTTCAATGAACATTAGCAAGTTAGCATTAGTTGTTTCATGGGATGAGACAACAGCTGAGACTTGTGTTTCTGAGTCTGGCAGGGTTGTTGTCACTGATATCCCAGTGCGTTTTGATATGCTGTGTTATTGAAAGGGATTAGATAACGTAATTGCCACTAGTATTGATAGATTTTGTACGGGAGTTTGTTATCCCCGCTAGTGAGACAAGGGTTTGGTTATCTGGAACAGATAACCGGAATCGTTTTCGTCGATACTATCTCTAGTTCCGAGATAGAAGTAAGCATTCAATATAGGCTACTAATGCTGAGGGTGGTGTTGGTCCATCTGAGGGTTTTTAGCAGGATGGTAGTGAATTTCGAGGCGACGACCTCGAAAGATGCATTTAGACAAGAAATTGTGTATAAGGATTTTTTCACCATTGGGGTTAGAAAATCTCTGTTTGCTAGTTATTGTTCTTTGGGAACATTTGTTGGCCAATGGCAGGGTGAATACTGAAAGTACGTACTATGACGCCAGGAAGTGTCAGGATTTGTTGTTATCCATGGAAGGATGACTAATGATCGAGTAGATGCTATCTACGATAGCGGGATTCGGATCAAGGTTTATCGCAATCAGTCTGAGGATTTCATATGGTTAGAGTGGTGGCAGTGATGCGATTGCTTTGCGAAATGGTGGCCGGTAGTTGCCATTTCTATTTGCATAAGGTACTGTTTTGGGAAATATTTTATCCTTAGTGATAAGAGTAACTCACATGAGTTCTTGGAAGAAGGATATCTAGATTTGACCGAAAGTCAAATCTAGATCAATTTGTTTAGAACTTTGCGATAACGTCAAGGGATGCGATGTTACCGTTAGACCAGTGAAATACAATGTGTTGTATCTGGTTTTATCGTGGGCAACGATGGAGTTCGTGCATGTCTAGAGAATAGCTGATGGCTAGTTACGACCTTAGCAGGAGTGTCATCGCTAAGATTTGTAGGCAGTTGTGGCTGATACAGTCGGCAATTTGGAACCGAAGGTGCCGTGTTGTTGCGGTTATCGATTGATAACTGACGATAGTCAGTAGTGTTACTTGATTCTCGCAGGATTGCTGATAAAAAGGCAGTGATTTCCAGAGTGATCGTTAAAAGCGTGCGAGTTTGAAATCAGTGCGAATTTTTAATCGAGTTTATGTTCTGATGTGGTTCAGTGAATGAACAGACCTTGCAGGTTTAGCGAGGTTTGGTATTGTCGAAGGTTATTTGACCAGATGTTTTGAACCGAAACTACTAATGAATTGGACGAATGGTTTATACTATAGTCCCGAGGTTTACCTTAGATTTCGAGGACGAAATCCTTTTAAGGTGGTGGGAATGTAGTGGCCCATATCCAGAAATAACGATAATGAGTAATTATCGTGTGATCATGTTAGATTTAGTAAAACATGATTAAGGAGACTTCTAAATGGATTAACGGAGCCCGAAAATAGACCCAAAATGATCAGAAATGGTCCGGAGGGTCAGACAGATCGGAAGCTCCGAAGTTAGGATCGGATGCTCCGAAGGTGATCGGAAGCTCCGATGAACGATCGGAAGCTCCGATCGAATTACGTCATCCATGACGTGTGGTTAATCGGAAGCTCCGAACAGGATCGGAAGCTCCGATCACCCCTATCCGAAGTCAACCAGTGAGATTTTGACACGTGGCAGATGAGGATGTTCGGAAGCTCCAATGGCAGGATCGAACGTTCCGATCAAGGATCGGAAGTTTCGATCGAGGATCGGAGGTTCCGATCGATGCCTATAAATATAAGGTTCGAGGCATTCATTTCTTGCCAATTCCGAATTCTCTCCTTCGCCCTCGTGGTCCTATTTTAAGGCTTTGGGTACTCTTATTCTAGAGTTGGAGTAGGATATTTGTTTTAGTATAGTCAGATAGTGTCTGACATAGTAGCGGAGCAGTGCTCGTGTTGAAGAGCCGTGTTTGAGGCTGTGGATTTGCAGCAGGGGAGTGCCCTAGTTGCGGGATAGTCGCCATCAGTGGGCTGATGACGGATGCAGGTATAGCTATGGTCTCCTTAAATTATTTAGGAGTATACAATAGCTTAGTTAAGGCTTTTAGAGCTTATTGAATGATGCATGGGTATTTGCATTGTAGACTTGATGATAGGCTTGGAACCTAGAGTGGGACTACTAGGACTGCCTTAGAAAGGTACGTATGTACTGACTGAGATTTCCAGCGGATATGCATGCTTATATGTTGCATTTATGTGTTTGCATGTTATTATTGTTATGCGGCATGTGCATATCATCTTGTGCCTGTACATATGCATATCTTTTGAGATGAGCCAATTAGGGTTGCTCAGCCCTGTTAGGACGTTTGATATCGAGTACCCTTAGGTACTGATACTGAAGGACTCCATGGTCCGCGTTCGTAATTCGAGAATGAGTGGTCGCGCACAGTGGTTAGCTACCCCGATGTGACGAGCTTATATTCCAGGCGCCAGTTGAGCAGTTCGTATACAGTTATCCCAGATATGGATACCCTGTCATTTGCATGCATCATATTTCTATGTTTATCCATGCTCTCGTATTGAGCTTAGAGCTCACGTCCAATATTTTCTGTGTATCTGGATTCCCTATTCGACGGGGCAGGCGTAGGTGCAGGATTGAGCACCAGTAGCCTGGAGGAGCCAGTGACCTTGAAGATAGCAGTATTTAGCTGTAGGTTTTTATCTAAGTAATTCGATTGGGTTGTATAAACAAGTTTGTTAGCCGGTTGTATTCTGCCGGTCTACTTGTATTTAAGTCTTTCGCAGCGATTTTATTTAATGAATGCTTAATTATGCTCTTAACTCTGATTAGGTAGTGGATCCGGGTCGGGTTGCTACAATATATATGCAGAATCGAAAAGAAAAACACCTCAAGGTAGTCCACAGGATCTTGCAGTATCTTAAGGGCAGTCCAGGAAAAGGCATATTATTCAAAAAAAGGGATGTTATGACTCTTGAATCCTATATAGACGCTGACTTTGTAGGCTTCTTAGATGATTGACGGTCCACTTCCGGCTATTTTACATTCTTGGGAGGAAACCTAGTGACATGGATAAGTAAAAAACAACATGTGGTTGCACGATCAAGTGCAGAATCAAAATTTCGAGCTATGGCTTTGGGAATATGTGAACTGCTATGGTTGAAGATAATTCTTGATGATTTGAGAATTCAGTGGAAGACACTCATGAAATTATATTGTGACAATAAATCAGCCATTGGTATAGCTCACAATCCAGTGCAACATGACCGTACAAAGTATGTTGAAGTCGATAGACACTTCATCAAAGAGAATGTGCACTTCATTTGTCTCTACCAAGGATCAGTTGGCAAACATATTCACAAAGGCACTATCCAGTAGTTTGTTCACAAATATTGTTAGCAAGCTTCGAATGGGTGATATCCATTCACCAGCTTCAAGGGGAGTGTCAAATTCTGTAGATAATATATTATTTGAATTAATCTTGTATTATGGTAGATAAATCCTGCAGGTTATTTTGTTGTATATTGAATATTCTATCTCATATTTGTAGGGATCTTATTACTAGATTTAGAAGATTAAGATCTTATTTATATGTTACATTGTAATCAGTTGTAATATCGAGAAACTCTATTCTTTCTACGCTTTGTTTTTGTATCAGTGTTTGGGTTCCACCGTTATGTGTTGGACGGCCCATAGTTGGCCTCACCCGTCCCATAGTTGGCCTCTCGTTAATATCTCCACGATCCAGTCGTTTCATTCTTGGGCGTGAGAGGGGTGTGTTGGTGTCTTATTTTGTGTCCCAAATCGGTTGGCTAAATAACCTGGGAGCCCTTTATATATACAAGGGAAAACCTCCCCTCTTGAGCTAGCTTTTGAGGGTGAGTTAGGTCTAATTCAATTTTCTAACATGGTATCAGAGCCCAAGATCCGGACCTGGCCTAGGATCCACCGTTTTATTTGTTGTACTTCTCATAATGGGCCACCCGTTAATGTCTCCATGCTACATTCGTTCATTCCTGGGCGTGAGGGGTGTGTTGATATGTTAATTGTGTCTCACATCTGTTGGGTAAATAACCTGAAAGTTTAATATATAGACAAAGAAAACCCTCTTCCATTGAGCTAGCTTTTGAGGTGAGTTAGGTCCAAGTCAATTTTTTACATAGTATCAGAGCCCGAGTTCTACCGTTATGTATTGGACGGCTCATAGTTGGCCTCACCCATCCCAGGCCACCCGTTAATATCTCCACACTCCAGTCGTTTCATTCTTGGGCGTGAGAGTGGTGTGTTGATGTCTTAGTTTGTGTCCCACATCGGTTGGCTAAATAACCTGGGAGCCCTTTATATAGACAAGGGAAAACCTCCCTTCTTGAGCTAGCTTTTGAGGGTGAGTTAGGTCCAAGTCAATTTCTAATAGTATGCAAACTTCATAGATCTATTTATGGTCTCAAACAGATATCTAGGAGCTGAAACCTCAGATTTGATGGTACGATCAAAGAGTTTGATTTGACTAAGAATCCTAAGTAACCCTGTGTGTATAAGATGGTCATTCGGAATGACGTAGGAAGTTGCAATCAACTAAAGTATGGTTAGCGAGCAATTTCTCGATGCAGGACTTGGGTGGATCATCTTTTATATTAGGAATACAAAATCTATAGGGATAGATCAAAAAGATTGCTTGGTCTCACTCAGTCCACATACATTGATACCATCGTGAAGAGGTTTCTCGATGGAAGAGTCCAAGAGAGGACATATACCAATGTGTCATGGCGTTGTCCCTATCTAAGTCCATGTCTCCCAAGACTGATGCAGAGATAGAGACGATGACATGCATTTCATATGCATCTTTTATTGGTAGTATCATGTATGATATGATATCTACACGTCCTGGCGTGGCATTTTCACTGTGTATTGCAAGTAGATATCAATAGAACCCTGGTCTTCCACACTGAAAAGCTGTGAAAGACATCCTAAAGTACTTGATAAGGACTAAGAATGTGTTCTTGGTCTATGGGTGGAGAACTGAAATTGGAAATCTATACCAACTCTAGCTTCCAAAGCGATATCGATGATTAGAAGTCAACCTTTGGGTTTTTATTCATGTACAATGGTTCTGCTATCTCTTGGAAGAGTTCCAAAGCAAGACAGCACTGCGGATTCCACCACTGAGGCCAAATATATTGATGCATCAGATGCAGCAAAAGAGGTTGTTTGGATAAGTAATTTCTTCCAAGAGTTGGGCCTTATTCCTAATGGAGTTGCTACAGGTCTCATCAGAAATCCAAACGTGTATTTAGAAAATACCACATCATCCGGGAAATTGTGGAAAGAGAAGAGGTGTCGTTAGATAGAGTCGACTCCGTAGATAATGTTGCTGATCCACTAACTAAGCGTTTGCTAGACCATTGTTCGAAAATCATCGTGAATCAATTTGTTTGAAGCATATTTCCCGAATCACATGGAGATGTGAACTCACTGCTAGTTGTATCATTGAACCATTGAGGGTCACACAAGTACTGTATTTTTAGATCCCGTTGAGAATAAAATTAGTTAAATTAGTTGAACAACTTATAAAGAGTTTATAAGCGAGATAAATTAGAAGCTTGACTTCTAAGGAGAATAAAGGGGAAAGTAACTTTTAATATATGAAAGTGTTCTAAGATTAAAAGTTGACTTAAATATATAATTAATTTTTGAAAATGGTGATTTTCAAAACTATTATTATGAACTTAATTAATTAATTCAAGATTTGAATTGATTAAACACTAGTGGACCTTGTGAGTTCAAGTAATTAAATTATTTCAAATGTTGGATTAATTAAACACTATTGGGTCTTTTAGAGCCCAAATAAAAATAGTGTTGAATAATTATTCTACTAGTAGACTTGAATGAGTTCAACTAAGATTTAATTAATTGATTGTGCTTAAATGAGTTTGAGCTTGATAATTAATTAAATGTTAATTTCATGGGACATGTATGTATTTGTTTGACCTAAAATACATACAATACATGTGAGAGAGGAGATGAAGGATTACAAAACAAGGTGTACAAATTTTTATGTATGCTTTAACTTTTGTAATTGCATATTTTGAGTACCAAGACAAGCAACCTCCTCACTCCACTCACACACCACATTGCTGAACCCATTGTTCTCTCCAATTTTTGTCTTTAATATTTTGAAGTCTAGGCAAGGAATTCTCAATGAAAAATGCTCTAAATATTCTAGTTCATATTTAGGGTGGATCTAGTTTGACTATTCATGGACCTAATTTGAAGAAGAAGCCATTTTGAGCAAGGTGTGCATTTGGAAGCTTGAGTCCATTTGAGCAAGTTGTGCTCTTGAAAGCTTGTAGATAATGTCTATCTTTTCAAGAGCCAAGTTATTTATAACTTGGTTGGAGCTATCATCAATCTTTTAAGATTGATAGGTAAAAAACTTCTTAAACACTCTATGGATATTTAATGTTTTTGAATGTTACACACGTACTCGGTTTTTACATAAAAATTTAAACTTCTGCTGCGTTTCTGGGCACGAGAGAACCGAGATCAAACACTACTGCGGTTATCCTGAGACAAAATCTCTTCTCGCAAGGTCGGAACGTCAGTTACCACCACTCTATCAGACAAACACAACAATTCGTATGTCTGAAAATGGAAACTGGATGTATTGTCTCCCTGAGCAAGTCTCGCTAAATTTGCGTCTTCGGATCAGAAAAATGCACTTGTCGGATGCAGGCAAAACAATGATGTCTCATCTAGAACTGAAAATACTCGGATCTCCTGCTGCCCTTTCTTGTGCCAGAACATGAAGTCCAAAGAACACATTCTTGAATTGTACTAGCCACTGCACCAATGTGAATAGCACTAATAATCACCTTACGGCTAAGTGTGTCTGCTACTGGATTCGCAGAACCTGGATAGTATTTAATCTCATAATCATAGTCCTTAAAAAGGTCCATCCAAGATGCTGTCGCATGTTTAACTCCGCCGAGTGAACAAATACTTCAAACTCTTGTGGTCAGAGAAGATCTCGATCTCGCCATACAGATAATGGCTCCAAATCTTCAATGCAAACACGATCGCTGCAAGCTCTAGATCGTGCACTAGTAGTTCTCTTTGTGAGTTTTCAACTGTCTGGAAGCATAGGTAATCACATGTTCGTTCTGTGTTTAGCACACAGCCCAACCCTTGAGGAGATGCATCGGTATAAACCACATAGCCTCCGGGTCCGGATGGTAACGCAAGAACAGGCGTGGTAGTCAATCAACTTCTCAACTCGTCGAAGCTATATTCACACTCGCTCGTACAGACAAAAGGAACATCTTTCCTCGTCAACTGTGTCAGCGGCCTAGCAATTTGTGAGAAATTCTCGATGAATCATCGGTAATAGCCTACTAAACCCAAAAAGCTACAAATCTATGAAGTTGTCATCGGACGCGACCAATTCAATATAGCTTCAGTCTTACTCGAGTCTACTGATACACCCTCCTGAGAAATGACATGACAAAGGAATACCACTTGATCAATCCAAAACTCGCACTTACTGAACTTGACATATAACTGCTTCTCACGGAGAATCTGCAGTACAAGCCTCAAGTGCTGCGCATGCTCCTCAATACTACGTGAGTAGACCAAAATATCATCAAAAAAATCACGAAATACTTATCCAAATAATTGCGAAAAACTCTGTAATACCGTCTCACAAAAGACCAACTTCAACTAAATAAAAATTTGTAAGAGTACAAAAATGCTATTTAGAGTGGAAAAATGAGACACACCTTCTTCATAATCGTTTTTGGGCTTGAAATGACATGGACCCATTTTTGGGTTGCATTATGCTTAATATTCTCGCAAGTCCATTTATTTTCTTAATTATAGTAATTAAATTCAACTAATTAATTTTAAAGTCCTTAGATAAATTAATTATTATTCGAGACGTCTCTGCCCATAATATGTCTACGTCTCACGAAGAATTCAATCTCACCACATGAATAGCAACTTAGCACCAACTGAGAAATTCAACAAGACACGAGAATTTTATTGCTGAACAATATTACAATAGAAGGCAATGCAAGATTAATTCCCTCTCGTTCCTCTTATTTTCTACGTTTTTTAACTATGATATTGAAATAAAATTATGTTTCTATTTTTCCAAAATAAAATGAAACGGTCGTATTTAATAAAATTTTATTTATTTAAAAAAATTAGTGAATATTGATGCGCTGATGCTATATATAAATCTAAAAAAATTGAACTATTGCATCTCAGAGTATGGTGATTTTGCCGATGTTTAATCGATCCATCTGATATCAATATCTCAATATTAAAACAAAATATCAAATTTAAACTCAATTATAACAAACATCTCCACTATATCTATCTATATATGTTTGTATGGTCTCAAGAAACAAAACTGGTAATTTTTCCAGGTAATAATTCAGGGCCCATAGCCCAAGTAAGGTGATCAGATTTTGTTTTTGGGCCATTCCCAGTATCCATCTTGTTTCTTGGAACAGTACAACTGTACAAGTCGCGTGCGATTTTTTAAATATTTCTGGATTATCTTTTTTTAAAAATATATATAATATTATAATACAGATGATCAACTAATTATAATATGTTTTTCAACGACACGAACTTGTGAAAAAATTGATATCAGAATGTTAACGATTGATTAGTTTTAATTTTCATACATCTACCATGTCATTACAAAAAATATTTATTATTTACTTGAATCAAAATATGAGTGTATATAAAAAAAAACTCTTACAAAATCGTCTCAGAAATTAATTTTTTGAGATATATCTCTGGCTTGACTCATGATGAAGTGCATAAAAATATATCTTGATCAATACTCCTTATAGATATGATTTTGGTCGACCACTCTCATGATATAGATTTGTGAGGTCCGCCCATGAAATACCTAATGATTAGAAGGATATACATATACAAACACACACACACATACATATATATGTGGTTTGATATTCTGAGCACCTATGTGAGCACTGTTTGATGTAACGTCTTGTACATTCAGTATGTAAATGTCACATCAGTCGGTGCTCACGTAGGTGTCCACGGTGGGTGCACAGGAGATTAAACCTTCAGCCGATGCTCACCGTGGGCACATACGTGAGCATCGATTAATGTGACATTCACATATTAGATTTACAAGACGCATATCAGTCGCGTAGGTAATTATAATGGGTGTCCGAGAGATGACAACTATATATATATATTCAACCTTGACATTTGACGTATTGGTTGTGCTTAGTTTTTTCAAATTTAATTATTTGAAAAGTCGTAATTGTGCTATTATAGAAGTTTAAAGTAATCGAATTTTCCAACAGTGTTGTACATATATTCTCGCACTGCGTTAGCTATCGTATGAAAATTTATGTGATTTTGAGTGTTATCGATGTTTATTTAATCATATCGACCTCATAATTTTCAATTTTCGCCCCCGAAATCAAAATAATACTCTAACCCTCTTTTTAGTGAAAATTGTTTTTTTAGTCTTGTAAATTTGTAATTTTGCGATTTTGGTCGTCTAGGTTTTCAGATTTCAGTTTTAGTCCGTTATTTTTATTTTTTTGACAATTTTAGTTATTTTTTCAACGTGGCGCTGATGTGGAACCAATGCAGTGCTGATATGGAGCTGACGTGTATAGTGTAACGTAAGCATTTTCGAAGAGAAAAAACTAAAATTGTCAAAAATCAAAACATTCATGAATGAAACTGAAATATGAAAACATAGAGGACCGAAATCGCAAAGTGACAAACATATAGGATCGAAATTGCAGTTTTCTCCTCTTTTTATATATCACAATTTCTTTTTCTTTTTTCTTTTTTTTTTTTAGCAAATATATCACAATTTCTAGTTAAATATTTTTTTAATGGCGTTGACTCAACTAAGTCACATTATACATATTGGATCTCACATGGGACCTACACTTCTAGGCTTATCAACGAAATCGAACAAGAAGACATCCATGTTTAGATCTTTTATTTGTGAAATTACTTGGTCAAATTTTGGGTTTTCACCTCTTTCCTTTTTCTTTTTTTTTTTTTTTCGTATATGAATTACGAGATTAAATTTTAAAGTTTAAAAAACAAAATATTCCACCACTAAACTACTATTCGACATTAATTAATTGCTTTGAATATATAAAAGGAAGACCGAGACTTTGAATCTATCAAATTATTCATACGAAATTCAATACATAGAGTCTAGTCGTGCCCCTACATGTGACAAAGTCCGATAAATTTGGTTTTAATAATGTCTTGTTCCGTTTGGCACCCCATTTTGGACCATGTAAAACCTTGTCAAGTGGGCAATACCTATATTTTGTCATGTAACATTAATTGAATATACTATATACGTGCTCTATATTTTTTTTTAAAAAACTAATAGTTTTGTACATATTTTTTTTAATAGATCCACAAATCAGGTAGTTCATATTCTAATTAAGATTGTGGTATGTCAGTCAAATAGGATGGACTTATCCAGTTATCCTTTCCCTGCTCTTATTTTGAATGTAATTACAAATAAATTGATTTAATAAAATATTTTTTTAGCAAAAATAAAAATAAAAAATGGACAGAGATACATCCTATATGGGAAAAGTATAAACCAAACTATGAACTATGGAGGACTAGGGCTGGCATTCGGATACCGGATCAAAATATCAAGTTTTTGGCATATTGTACCGAAATTTTTTCGATATACAAATATTTTTTCGGTATACCTAATTTTAGAATTTCAGTATCGATATCGGTATGAATTTTTTTCATACCAATTTTTTGATACATATACCGAAAAACCACCCCTATAGAGGACACCCGTGAGAAGGCTAAAAGTGAACCGGAGTTTTCTTTGATCAAATGTGGAATTTTATAGATGTGAGGGTGTCCCTATCTCCCTATCTCTTTGATATCAAATTTGCGTATGAGCTGTCATACGTCTCTTGGTCTAATGACATTCAGTGTTCTAGTACAAGAGAAGGTTTCGTGCTCGGAATCTATTCATCGAATTTTACAAGATTTTAAGTTTCAAACATGATATCTCAGATCAAAACTTAAGATTTTGACGTTAAATGGACTACACGTGATCGTATTCATCTCTATTTTACGAAACTAATTTATGATGTTTTAAGAGTTCATTGTAACGATTTATAAACTAATTTAAACATATAGTTTTTATTAATGTGGGATAGGGTACTAGGATTACAGATATCCAAACTAGTGACTATATAAACTCAACTCTAAAAAGAAGATATTCCTATAATTTTATAATTTTTATTTACAAAAACTAGATTATTTCACAAAATATTTAGTTACACATTTATTAAAAGATCAAATAAAATTAATGAATTTGTATTATAAATTTAAATGATTAATTAAATCTAGTTAAACAATTACTTTATTTCATTTTAAAAATAATTATATTTATTTAAAAACTTAAGTTTATTGGTTAATATAATAATAAATTTTAATAATACTATAGTTTTATTAATTAAAATAAACTTAAAATTTACAAAATATTCTATTGAAAATTTTGAAAATAAACCTAATTTTTTTTTTATCATAAATAAACCTACAATTTGTCTCAATTAATATTATAGTAATTAAATAATACAAAAAAATTAAAAAAATATAACTTGATAGTTTTGCTACAGCGTTGCACCTGTTGGAAATTTGATTTGTGCTTAATGAATTGAAATTAAGCAATGAGAAGCCTGAAAAGTGGCGCCTAGGCTCCTGTGACACATTTTCTTGAAAAAATGCATTCTTTTTCCGAGTTTGGGTGGTTATGATGAGTTTTCGGATCAAAAGTTGTACCACATAGTGAAACAACATGTTCCTGCAAGAAAACATCTTTAAATATCAGATTAAAGTTCATTTTAGAATTAATTCATAACCATCTGCATTCATATTATTCTACTTGTCTGAAAAGAGAGTTCATATCATTTTCTCGTACTTGAACTTGTGATTTATTGTGCTATTATCACAAGTTTTTTGTTGTTGTATATTGGGAGAAGTTTTTCAAATTCCACCAGCACCAAGAGCGGGGAAAAATTTTTTTAAGGATATCATGTTCAACACGAGCCTCAACAATTCCAATCTTGTTTCTGTATTCTGTCATCTTCAAGTCAGTCCCAACACCACACATACACAATCCACAAGATTAAGAAGTTTTTGTTTCTAAAACTTGAAGATGGCATCATCAACAACAACGAAGAACGCTCCTGTGACACATGGAGGAAAGCCGAAAAAATTCAGTGACACAAACTTCAAGTGTTGGCAGCAGAAAATGATTTTCTATCTCACAACCTTGAGTTTGGCAAGGTTTCTAAAGGAATCTCCAAGAATTTTTGAAGACGAGGTAGATCATCGTAGGAAACCAGTGTTTGATGCATGGAACCAAAGTGACTTCTTTTGCAAAAATTACATACTCAATGGACTTGACAATGCATTGTACAATGTATATTGCCAAGTTAAAACCGCAAAGAAACTATGGGAAACACTTGAAAAGAAATACAAGGCAGAAGATGCCGGTATGAAAAAGTTCATTGTGGGACAATTTTTGGATTTCAAGATGATAGACTCCAAATCTGTTGTGAGTCAAGTGTAAAAACTACAAGTACTATTGCACGATATTCATGCGGAAGGGATGAGTCTAAGCGAGTCCTTCCAACTTACCGTTGTGATCGAGAAACTCCCTACTTTATGGAAGGATTTCAAGAACTATTTAAAGCACAAGAGAAAGAAGACGGACTTGGAAGAATTGATTGTGAGATTGAGGATTTAAGAGGACAATCGGAACAACGAGAACAAAAATAACAAGCTAGCAGCAAAAGTGAACATAGTGGAATCTAGTGACAATTGAGGAAAGAAGAGGAAGTTTATATCTGGAAAAGAACCACAAAAGCAGCAACCAAACTACAAGAAGTTTAAGAAAAACTGCTACAACTACGGAAAGCCAAACCACAAGGCTAAAGATTGCAAACATCCAAAGAAAGGAAAATAACAATCCAATGTGGTTCAAGAAAGGTCGGTACCTTTTAATTTTTCTGAACTTGATTTAACTGCAGTTGCATTCGAGACGAATAAACGAACACGTAAATTTTAATATTCTGCGACGTTTAATGAATTTTGAACTATTGCCAAAGTACAAAATTTATTAAACACATAAATGAGAAATTTGTGTTGAAGCAAAAATGACCAATCCGCCATTTCATTCGGTTGAAATATGTACAACTACTTTACAGTTAATTCACACAGACTTGTGTGACTTAAAATTCTTACAAATTAGAGGAGGCAAAAAATAATTTGTGATGTTTATAGACGATTGCACAAGATATTGTTATGTACATATCTTAAGAAGTAAAGACGAAGCACTCTAAGCATTCAAAATTTATAAAACCGAAGTTGAAAATCAACTTTGGAAAACAAAAAAATAATGTGCGCAGTGATAGAGGTGGGGAGTACGGAGCACTATTTGATTAATTTTGTTCTTCATCCGGCATTATTCATCAAACTACCACACCATACTCACCGCAATCAAATGGAGTTTCCGAAAAGAAAATTCAAAATTTTAAGAAAATGGTGAACACATTGTTAATTATTTCGTGCTTACCCCAACACTTGGGGGGGGGGGGGAAGCGATCCTTCAGCTAATCACATTTTGAATAAGCTATCACACAAAAAACGTGATAAAACAAATAATAAGTTATGGAAAGGTCACAAACCTTCCTATAAGTACCTGAAAGTGTGGGGCTGGCCAAGGTTGAAATACCAAAGCCAAAGCAAGTGAGAATAGGACCAAAGATGGTCGGCTGAATATTCATTAGATATGCACATAATAGTAGTGCCTATAGATTTCTAGTGCACAAATCTGAAATTTCTAGAATGACAAAAGGAATGACTATTGATTCCAAAAATGCAGTGTTCTTTGAAAGCATATTTTCTTGCAAAAGAGAGAACATGAAACGGATATTCAAAGAACAAAAGAAATGTCAAATGAAGGTTCTTCTCAAAGAGATGAACCGATTAATAACAGAGCCTAATTGAATTGGAAAGTAAAAGAATTTCACAAGAAGAATTGTCTAGTCCACTGAAAGATGATTTTGAAAAGATTTATCCTAGTTCTAGTAAAAGAACTAGAGAAATAGTGAATGAAGGTTCTACACATAAGGAAGAACCTCGACGAAGTAAAAGGGCTCGAACCATGAATTCTTTTGGTCCAGATTTTCTTACTTACATGCTGGGAAATAAACCAAAGATTTACAAGATGCGTTGTCTAGCTGTAGTGACCCGTATCCGAAATTAACGATTAATGCATAATTAATCATGTAATCATGTTTAGATTAAGTAAAATATGATTAAAAAAATTCCAAATGGATTAATGGAGTCCAGAAATGGATTCAGGACACTCGAAAATGGTGGGTAATGTTCAAAGGGTTCGGACGCTCCGAACCTGAGTTCGGAGGATCCGAGCATGGACGGAGCCAGGCTTCGGAGGCTCTGAAGGCTTCGGACGATCCGAAGATCGTTCGGACGACCCGAACTATAGCCAGCCAGCTGTCCTGAAATATTATGTCATCGGTGATATCATCCGGACAGGGTTCGGACGACCCGAAGGGCGAGATCAGACGATCCAAATAGTGTTCGGGACAGGTGCATGGTTGCATGCGATTGGATTGACACGTGGCGGAGATCGGACGATCCGATGAGACGATCGGACGGCCCGAAGCAGTTCTGACGCTCCGAAGGCTAGTTCGGATGATCTGAACGTGTTCTATAAATATGAGGTCCGAGCTCCTCATTTGGTGCAAATTCCAAAATCCTCTCCTTCACCCACGTGGCTCTATTTTAGGGCTTTGGGTACTCTTATTTTAGAGTTGGAGTAGGGAAAATATTCTAGCATAGTCAGACAGTGTCTGACATAGTAGCGGAGCAGTGCTCGAGGCTGTGGAGCTGCAGCAGGGGTGTGCCCCTAGTTGCGGGATAGTCGTCATCAGTGGGCTGACTATGGTCTCCTTAAATCATTTAGGATTATGCAATAACTTAGTTAAGACTTTTAGAGCTTAATTAATGATGCATGGATATTTATATTGTAGAGTTGATGATAGGCTGGGAACCTAGAGTGAGACTGCTAGGACTGCCTGTAATAAGGTACGTAAGTACTGATTAAGATAGCCAGCATGATATATATTGTATGTGTTGCATGAGTATGTGCTACTTGTTTTACCATGTTTTTCGGCTTTAGCACATGCATGTTTTTACGGTTGACTGCATCTGGTATGATGTGAGTCATTGGCAGTTTCCATCAGAGAGGCGTTACTTCCTGTGGATTCGTGTCTGGGGACACTCAGCCCCTGGTTTTGCTATCACTAGGAGCGACCACGGCGGTGGAGGAGACGCTATAGTTGATAGGTGAATATAGGAGCGGCACCATGGATTTGCTACCCGATATTGCCCAGTATATTCATGGCGCCTCTGAGTACTGTTTTACTCTCGTTTTAAATACACTTATGTGTTGCATATATTTTATATATCATTGTTTTCATATTGAGCTTAGAGCTCACGTCCAGTCTTTTCTGTGTATCTGGACAACCCATTCGACGGGGCAGGTGTAGGTGCAGGATTGAGCACCAGGAACTTGGAGTAGCCAGTGACCAGTGATGACATCAGGATGAGCTGTAGGTTTTTAGGCTTATTCATTCGATTGGGTTGTATAATCGAATGTGTTTAACCGGTTGTATTATGCCGGTCTGCTTTTATTTAAGTCTTTTGTAGCGATTTATTTTAATGCATGCTTAATTATGCTCTTAACTCTGATTAGGTAGTGGATCTGGGTTGAGTCGCTACACTAGCTCAGAAGCTCCATACTGTAAAGAAGTCATTAATACAGAAATGGATTCCATTATACAAATCACACTTGGAAATTTGTGGATCTTCCACCAGGTACCAATACATTAGGTTTCAAATGAATATTGAAACAAAAATATAAATTCGATGGAACATTCGAAAAATACAAGGCTAGATTGGTGGCTAAAGGATATATGCAAAAAAAAAGCCTTGACTTTTTCGACACATATTCTCCAGTATCAAGAATCACTTCCATTCGTATTCTAATTGCTATAACATCATTGCATAACCTTGAGATACATCAAATGGATATCAAAACATCATTCTTGAATGGTGGGTTAGAAGAAGATATCTATATGGATCAACCCGAAGGTTTGTTGTTTGGGGTCAATAAAAAAGTGTGTCGACTCGTTAAATCCTTATATGGACTGAAGCAAGCGCCTAAGCAATGAAATGAAAATTTTGGCACCACAATGCTGTCAAACGGATTTAAAATAAACGAGTGTGACAAATGTGTCTATATTAAAGGCACAAGAGATTCTTATGTTATAGTATATCTATATGTTGATGACATGCTTATAATGGGAAATAATCACGATGTGATAAAAGAAAAAAAGAAAATGTTTACGAAACATTTTGATATAAAGGATTTTGGCATTGCCAATATAATATTAGGGATTAAAATCTCTAGAACTTCTGAGACGATAGTGATGTCTCAATCTCATTATGTTGAAATCGTTTTGAAAAATTTTAATGCTTATGATTGTTCCCCTTTAAATACGCCGCTAGATATGAGCGTCCACTTGAGTAAAAATCATAGGGAACCTGTTTTCCAGTTGAAATACTCCAGAAGTATTGGAAGCTTTATGTACATCAAGAACTGTACACGGCCTGATATCGCTTGTGCGGTAAATAAATTGAGCCGATTTATCAGTAATCCAAATGATGTTCATTGGAAAGCTTTGACAAGGGTTCTTAGATATCTAAGACACACTCTGGAGTATCGATTGCATTAAACAAGATATTCTGCGATGCTGGAGGGATACAATTATGCAAATTGGATTTCTGACACTAAAGACTCTAAATCCATCAGTGGTTATGTCTTTAGAATTGGTGGTGGGGAATTCTCTCGGAGGTCGTCGAAAAAAACTTGCATCGCTAGATCCACAATAGAATCTGAATTCATATCACTTGATAAAGCAGCAGAAGAATCAGAATGACTTAGGAATTTTGTGGAGGATATTCCTTGTTGTTCAAAGTCAGTGTCTGCAATTATGATACACTGTGACAGTAAATCGGAAATTGCAAGGGCACATAATACTATGTATAATGGTAAATCTCAACATATTCGTCGAAAACACAATACCATAATACAATTGATCTCAAATGGAGTTATCACAATTGATTACGTCAAATCAAAAGATAACTTAGCGGATCCGCTTACAAAAGCATTGAATAGAGATCAAGTGTACAACTTGTCAAAAGTAATGGGCTTAAAGTCTACAAAATAAAGCTCTCATAGTGGTAACCCAATCTTATTGATTGGAGATCCCAAAATCTTCGTTCAGTAATACAACTAAATTTTGAGAACTTGAGTAAACACTCAGGAATTTTTTTCCAACTCATTCCTAGAACGAAGAGTATTGCAGTCTACCAATGTAGTGAGGTTAAGTTTTAACTTTTAATGGTTCCTTGCATGGAAATGGCAGAGTATGGTAGGATACTCTTATGAGAATACCACCTATGTAAGTATGAGGAGAGGCCGCCTCGGTGAAACACTTATGAAGCCAAGATGTGTTCCATGGCCAAAACAGACACAATCGGAAAACCAATAGAAATGAAAAAAGTCATTGTGTGGGTAATATTTTCTGGGTTTACACAAACCGTCAAGAATTTCAAGATATCATGTTCACTTCGTAGCCTAGTAAATCCGATAGTATTATACTACGAAAGGTTCAAATCCACAAGCTACCTCTCCTGATGCACTGAATTTTCGTGTGAACTCTCTTTGACATCATGTGCATTCATGCATTAATTTCATTCATGTGGGGGACTGTTGAAAATTTTTTTTGTGCTTAATGAATTGAAATTAAGCAATGAGAAGCCCAGAAAGTGGCGCCTAGGCGCCTGTGACACTTTTTCATGAAAAAATGCATTCTTTTTCCGAGTTTGGATGGTTATGATCAATTTTTTGGATCAAAAGTTGTACAATATGGTGAAACAACATGTCCCTGCACGAAAAACATCTTTAAATATCATATTAAAGTTCATTTTAGAAACAATTCATAACCATCTGCATTCATATTCTTCTACTTTTTTAAAAAGAGAGTTCATATCATTTTCTGATAATTGAACTTGTGATTTATTGTGTTATTATCACAAGTTTTTTGTTGTTGTATCTTAGGAGAAGTTTGCCAAATTTCGTCAGCACCAAGAGCGGGACAAAAATTTCTTAAGGATATCGTGTTCAACACGAGCCTCAACCATTCTAATCTTGTTTTTGTTTTATGCCTTCTTCAAGTCAGTCTCAACACCACACATACACAATCCACAAGGTTGCACCAACTATAGGACACTCAAAATTAGCGTAAAAAATATTGCTAGGTTGAAGCAACAAATCAGATGCTATTTTACATCCCAAACTAAAATAGTGTCAATTAGAGGGAAAATTTTGTATTATTCTTAAGAATGTATTTAAAGGTGATATGTTTACTCAAATGTGAGGTAAAGGGAAAAAAAAATTTGAATCTCACATATGTTGATAAATGAATAAGTCTCTTGTAAGACGATATCGTGGATTGATATCTATGAGACATGTCGACCTTATAATGATCTATTAATGAAAAGTAATACTTTTGACATAAAAATAATATTTTTTCATGAATCGAGTCAAATTAAAGATTCGTATCATAAAATTGATTCATGAAAATATCTCATATATGAGTTTTTGTGTTGATTAAGTATCCATATTGAGACTTATCTCCCCCATTAGAAATGCTCTAAGATATTTTCCACTCAAAGATATAAAAATCTTTTATGGAAAGGAATTGTGGGAACCAAAAAAATTACTTGACTTTGTAAAAAACTAAATATCGAAATGTTTCTGTATCACAAAATTTTTTAAGGAATCATGATTTTCTTTCTTTTTTGTCTTTGTTTGTGCGCAAAGGTATCATGGTACATTGGTTACATGGTATGATTTTGGTGTCGTATTTTTCGTCGTGTATAATTTGTCCACATTTTTAGTATTTTTATTATTATTATTTTAGAGATATATTAGTTGTCATCGAATGTATAAATATTATAAATTAAAATATATGATTAGTAACATAGGAGGATTAATGTGACCAACACAACCTGTCACGCCCTTTACAAATTTCTCAATAGACATATCATTTTTATATCATAGCCAAAAAATATAATAAGCTTCCGCCTTTATTTTATTATTATATAAAAATATAAAATTCCCACGTCCCGGGATTAGAATCAAGCTATAATAATATATAAATCCATGTATAATAAATTAATAATATATTAAATTTGAAATATAAAATTAATATTTTTTCGTAAATTATTTTAAAAATAAATGCAGACCTCCTCGGTCCATATTTCTCGCGGGATAATGCATATGGTTAGTGTTAAGGACAGATTTATAAGCTGATTAATTTACATAAGTACACAACTAGTGGGAATAATGTCACGTTGTGCTGACTAAACATGGCAAGTGGCATATGTATAAATATATATTATAAGATATATACGGTCACAATTCTTCTGCTCCACTAATATGCTACATTCCATGCTCCACCAATCAATCGAGTGACACGTGTATTTTATCTTTAATTTTGGGAATTGACTTGTTAATTACTAAAAAACAAGACCTATTATATATCTTTCATAAACAACATTTCTTATATGAACAAAATCATTCCAAAAACAGAATGATTTTTAATTCCACATGAACATAAATTTTTTTTAAAAAAAGTAATGTATTCAAAAAAAAATTAATTATTATCACAGAGAGACTAGAAATGAATTTATCTTAATGATTTATTTTCTTTATATAATTATAGTGTATCATCATAACAATAAAACATTTAAAAAGACAAAATGAAAAATAGAATAAAACCTCATCGAGGGGTGATCCAAAATGTCCAATAGGTAAGATATATAAATGATAAAAATACCAACATAGTTAACCATTAGAGGTTAACACAGAGAATCATAGATACCAAAAAAATTTAAATTTATCCAAAAATTCCACTTTTCATTAACAAAAATATCACACAATAAAAATCGGTTAACTACATTTTAAAAAAAAACACAATAACTATATATAATAGAAAAAGTATCAAAAAGATACCTAAAAATATTCAATCCCGACAAATTTTTATTTATTTTTATTATGAAATATATATAAATTACATAAAGAAAATAAATTTTAGGATTAATTAATTTTTTATAGTATCTTTGTGTCAATCATTAATGGCAAAAACTCCTATGAAACGGTCTCAAGGGTCATTTTTTTGAGACGGATCTCTTATATGGGTTATCCATTAAAAAATATTACATTTTATGCCAAAAGTATTACTTATTATTATAAATATGGGTAGGATTGACCCGTCTCACAGATGAGACCGTCTCACAGGAGTGTTACTCATCATTAATTTATATTTTTAAAAATATTTTTCTGTTCGTGAGGAATTAAGTCAAAGTTTGTATATAAAGATAAATATTATTTTTTGGAATGATTTTGTTGATATATGAGAGGTTATTTAATTAGGAAAGATATCTAATAGATTTTTTTTGATAAAAATTAGCAAGTCAAAAATAAATGTGTCACTCGATTGATTGCTGAGCATGAAGTGTAGCATATTAGTGGAGCAGAAGAATTGTGGCCGATATATACACATACAAAATCATTTGAGATCATTTCACATGTTAATTTTGAGAGACAAAATTGCAGCCCAACCCAAATAATAAAAATGCACAATTTTTTACATAAAAATATTACTTTTTACTGCAGATATGAATCGAATTCACTTATCTCACAGATATAAATCAGTAAGACGATTTCACAAAAATCCTACTTTTATATATATACATTGACATTTAAGCTGAGTATTGGGATTGCATATGATATTTTTCCCTATTTGTTGATGGAATTAATGTTATTATATGCAACTGCGCATGATCTTGCAAAGAAAAATTACACTACGAATCTTTAAAAAAGTCGAAAGAGTATGAAATTTCTAAATAATATTAGTTTTTTTTCTTTTTTTTTTTTTTACGATGGGAGTATCTCAAGATGCATCTGGGCTGACATTTATTAATGCATGAGATTATTTTATCATCCTAAAATATGGTCAAATGTTAGTCATTAGATCACTGTGTCAACTTCCATAAAAATGTAAAAGACCCACATGGTCTAATGATAGTGAAATAAATGAAAAATACTATTGATATAGCATAGACTAACTTCTATATATTTGGGGTCTACTAGATGTACCATTGTGACAATGTTCTTAGAGGTAAGATGAAAATTTCTCTATTATATCACAAGCACATTTATCCCATTTTATACTTCACTTTTGGAAATTTAATAAATATATGGTTTAGACTGGTTGAGTTGATGCTAGAATAAGGGTAGTACCCTAATGCTAGATCCAGAGGTCCAAAATTGATTTAGATAAGTTGGGTCATGAAAATATATGGACATCATATAACCAAATTAAAATTAGATCATTGGATGTATTATAAGAATATTATCTTTTTGCTAACATCTTATCGACCGATTTGGATTGTGATTTTAAAATATTATTGATGTTATATTAGAGATTCCATGCACTCTTTTAATAACATTTTTGACATTGATTGTTTTGATTTCGAAATAATTTGAATAGTTACATGATATACACACACATACATATATATATATACCTATATGTGTGTGTATAAGACAGAATCAGGTTTGAGGTATCAATTTATAATGATTGGTGGGATTTTAATATTGTCTTTTCAAAGTATTAATATTTTGTTTTTATATTATTTATTATTTAGCAATTGTTACAATATCTTCAATTAAGTTGGCTTACATATTAAATATTTACAACTAACACGGGGTTCACACAAATTTATATCACTTGGAAGTAAATGTTTAATTTCCTATTTCATTTGAGACTTGTACATATCAAACTATATGATATTAATTTCGCACATATATAATAATGGAATTAGTATCGAATTTGTAAGGGAATAGGGTTGCACATAAACAGTTTGAAGTGTTGTCACAAGGTGTTAACAACACCTACAATAACACCTTGAGTAATTTGCAGCGGAATATAATTTAGGCGTGAATAAAATAAACAGGAAACCAAATAAATAGACTCAAATGATTTAAACAAGAGTATAAAATACTCTTGCAGCGCCTCAGGGCAAAACTTCACTAGAAAATAATTCAAAGAGTTTTACAAACCCTAAAACTAGTGAACTATTGTCAAAATCAATTTCTTAAAACAAGGGAAAAAATAAAGAGTAAAAGTTCTCCTGAAAATTCTATATGAAATAGAATAAAAAAAAACGAAGTAAGGAGAAAAATGTTGAAGCCAAAATCACACGAGCAGCACACTTCTTGATCACCGATCTTCGAGTGTTTTTCAAGGCTTCAACTTATGACGACCGATCAAGGCTTCAGAAGATCTTTTATCCTTTCTCAACGTATGTGTATATGAAACTAATTTTTCTCTGCACCTTGGTCTCCTTCTATATCTCCAATATATAGACTTTAATTCTTCCTTGTAGATGTTTTCTTGTAGACATAGGATTCTAGATCTTGTTCCTTTTTGATCAAGTCAAATCTACATAGTAAAAAAATTAAATCATTAGAGATAAGATAATAAATATTATGATAAAATTAATCATATCTCAAATCAAGTTAATCAAAGAAATAAATAACTTATTTAAAAGATACTTCATGTTCAAGAAAGGCAAAAGATATTAAATAAAATCTTTTCAAAATAGGATGATTTTAAGGAATAAAATATTTCTTTCAATCCCCCCCTTTTTGCCTTTCTGGACAAAACATATTTAATTCACAAATAGATCAACTAAACTCCCCCTTAATCAAAACTCCCCCTGAATAGATTCTCCCCTAAGTATAAGAAGAGGTGTTGTCACGAGATGTTGGCAACATCTAGCTACGACACTTCAAATCAGAAAACATAAGTGCAAGGAGAAACAGAAACAAGAATTCATATCAGAGCTGACATCACAAAAGAACAGTTTTGATTAGGATCAGAGCAAAAAACACAAAACCTAAGACCAAAAAGAATTTAAACTATACTAGCAAAACCAAAATAAATAAACTATAAACAAACTAAAATTGATTGCTCTCAGATGAGCCATCAGCTTCTTCTTCTGCTGCACTTCCTTCTCCCCCTTTTTGTTCAGAAGGGCCAGCTCCACTTAATAGGGACTCATAGTGAGACTTCATTCCTTCGTAGTAGGCGAGATCAGCCTTTGCTTGGGTAATATTCTGCTCAGCATGCAGCAGTTGAGCTTGAATAAAGGTGGGATCAATTTCTTGAGCAGCAGAAGGGGGTACAAAAACAGCAGTGGCAGAGGAGGTGTTGGCAACATCTGCCATAACACCTACGGCAACATCTGATTCAGACCAAGGAAGGTCTATCTTCCTATTTCCTTTTAGTAATACAGGTGTGATCTTTAGTAATTCCCCAGGCTCAATAAGAATCTCATAATCATCCTTCTCAATTTCTTGAGATATCATCATGGCATAAATCAGAGAAGGATATGGCAGCTTCAGGGTCGGTTGAGCACAATCAGCAAAGGCCATGACTGTGTCAAACACAAGTCGGCCATAGTTGAAATTTGCTCCTGTTCCAATGTCATATAAGACTGGATCCTGGTGCTTTGTCACAACGGTGGAATTCCCAGATGTATTCCATGTCTTGACAACAGTCTTGTGTAGAATAGAGTACAGAGAAATGAGCTTGGCAGCTTGCAGCTTCTTTTTGTGAGTTGGAAAAACAGTGACTTGTCCTCCTGTGATGATCGATGTCATCTCATCCAAATTAGGTAGTGCATCATCATCACCAGTAAGTGTATGGAGGAATCCATTAATCATAGCAGGACTGAAGGAGAAGATCTGCCCATGCATATACACCTTCCCATACTTGACATATCGTGGATCCTTCACAACTTCAGTCAAGTTACAGTAGAATTCTAGAATGATTTCCCTGCAATACGGACTAGCAGTGGAGACAGTGGCCAGTAGATTTCTCACTTCAAAGAATCTGACCAAATTTTGAGCTCCATATCTCTCCACATCAATATTACGTTCGTCAAGGAACTCCCTGTCAGCATACTTATCCCAACAATCTGCAATATCCTTGGAATAAAAAGCAGAGGAATAAGACTCATTTACCCGATATTCTTCGCCTAAGGTGTTGTCCAAGGTATCGGCAACACCTTCCTCAACATCCTCTTCTTCTTCATCAGAGTCATCAGAAACTGACTCTTCTTCCAATTCCTTCTCAGCATCTGAACCTTCACTCGAATCAGATCTGGAACTATCAGAAGGTTGTGGTCGGTTATCAGCAAATTCCTTGAGCATTTCCTCATCTGGTTCATCATCAGATTCATGAATAGGGGCTGTAGCAGCAGACATAGGCTTCTTGCTTGTAGACTTCTTCATTTTAGCCATGAACTGGGCTATCGACATCTCCTCATCATCAGACAGAACAGGAGAAGCAGTAGATGATGGTTACTCAGGAACATGAATAGATGCAGAAGCATCTTTCTGAACAGCAACAGCAGCAGATGGAGTTTCTGATTCAGTGGATTCACTATCAGAGGAATCACATGATGATTTGCTCTCAGCGGCAAAAGGAACCAGAATAGCTTCTCCAGACGGTTCCTGGGTACTCAATTTTACCTTTTTTGGCGTACTAGCTTGAAATCTTCGTCAAAGCTTTTATCACCAGAGGAAAATTCAGTGTCCACGAGAGAAGGACTTGAAGGTTGGTCTTTCCCTTGAAATATTTTGGATGCAGTGATGTCTGGATCATATCCGGCCTGTCTCTTGGATCTACGGGTCAAGGGTTTCGTGGGAAACACCTTGTTTAGCACGGACATATCAGGAAAATTTTCCACGTCAATAGCATTTTCAGGCTCTCCTGGAGCAATGGAATCCAGAGGCACTGGTTCTTCAGCAACTGGAATCAGAGCTTGCTCGGACAGAGGGTGTGGTGACAGAGGTGTTGTCACACTTTCAGCAACATCTTCCGTGTGGCCCATCTCCAATCGAATATCTTGGGGATCAAAAACCTTTCCTGCCATTTGAATGTGAGGATGAAAGACCGAGAAAGAAATAGGGCAATAGTAATCAGAGAGAAATGAGAATAAAGAGATGCAGAACAAAGCAAGGAAATAATATATTTCCATAAACAGATAAGAACTCTAATATTTAACAAACCAAACATTTTCCTATTCTAACTTGGATTCTCAGTAGGCCTCCAACGGTAATAAAATCCCCAACGGTAACTCTCCAAAAATGGTAACAAATCCGATTTAAATTAGGCAATAAATCTCTTTGATTTTCACCGATAAGCTAGGCCCAAATATTTCACCAAATATTTCCAAGTTTAACTCCTCATCAAAATACAACACCACTGAAACAAAATCCAATCTCATTCAAATTCAAAAATTCAGAGGATAGGGCAAAATTCAAAATTTTCTTCTGATCAGAATTCATAACCTTTCGGCCAAAGATATTCACAAAAAAAAATGCATGTCCTAATTATTATGTCTAAAAACAGAGTGTGAGATAAAAATAAAATGCAATTATATGCCCAAAAATATGTTGACAAGTGAGGTGTTATCCACGATGTTGGCAACATCTCCCAGCAACACTTCAGGATTCTGAAAAAATTTTGATACCTACTTAATTATTTTTACAGAAGTGGTAGCCTGCACACTAAAGACACGATCTTCAAATGGACCCCTTTAGGTAGCTTTTTCCATTTGCTTCTGATTATCAATCAAATTTGATGATTGACTCAATTCAAGCTTAATCATTCTTATTCTTTTGTTATTCTGAGTTTACAAAGTCACTTTTCATTTGGAACACGATCATGGAATACACGAACATCCCTCCACTAATTCGTGACTTAATCAGAATTTTTCTTCAATTAATCCATATTAAGCTGTAAAATATTTTGCAAAGAATCCTGAGTGAAAACTAGTTAATGGTTACAAAGTATCCAACACATCACAAAACAGAATGAATGCATGAATGCAATATGACTAAGATCCTAAAAATGCATATACATGAAAAGGTGTTGTCACAGGGTGTTGACAACACTCCTGACAACATCTCGGTTCTGTCTATAATGCACACATACTGAGAGACTTCCTTAGACTGGAAAATCTCTCGAAATCCAAAGCTTTTGTGAATATATCAGCTAATTGGTTATTAGTTCCAACAAACTCGATTAAGATCATGCTTTTATCGACCAAATCTCGAATGAAGTGATGTCTAATGTCAATGTGTTTGGTTCGAGAGTGTTGTACTGGATTTTTGGATATATCAATGACACTAGAATTATCACAGTACACAATAAGAGTATCACTCTTAACACCATAATAATTTAGCATTTGATTCATCCAAATGAGTTGTGAGCAACAGCTACCAACAACAACATACTCAGACTCGGCAGTAGACAGGGAGACACAGTTTTGTTTCTTACTATACCAAGACACTAGGTTATTCCCCAAGTAGAAACATTCTCCCGAAGTGCTCTTTCTCTCATCTAAATCCCCAGCCCAATCAGCATCACTAAACCCTACCATATTCAAATTGGTTTCTTTAGTGTACCACAAACCCAAATTCAAAGTTTCAGCCACATATTTCATTATACGTTTTACGGCCTTCAAGTGAGTAACCTTTGGGTTAGACTGGTATCTAGCACACAAACAAACACTATACATGATATCAGGTCTAATAACACTTAAATACAAAAGACTACCAATCATGCTTCTGTAGAGGGTGTTTAGTGTCGTCATTCAGAAACTTCTTCACAAGATTTTTAGCATACTTGCTTTGACACAAAAATATACCATCATGCATTTGTTTCTGTAGTAACCCAGAACTCATTTTAAGATAATAATATGTTAAACATGATTAAGGGTTGGTAATTAACCAATTCCGGGATTTAATCGAACTTCAGAAACAAGAAATGAAATTTCATTGTCTGAGCCAGTTTGGATGATCCGAAGAGGATTTCGGACGGCCCGAACTTGACCACCAAGGGCTCCGAAGGTGAGCTTGTTGACTTCGGAGTTAAGGCTGGTTCGGACGATCCGAACTCAAGTTCGGACGGCCCGAACTTGTTTGTGCCAAGTAGGCAAGATTACTCAGCAATGAATTTTGACAAGTGTCGGACTTAGAGCACTTAGAACGACCCGAAGTAGAGATCGGATGATCCGAACTCGACGTGTCTCACATGCAGACAGTGAGTTGGATCGGACGATCCGAACTCTGGTTCGGAGGGCCCGAACTCGTCCGAAACTTTTCCTATAAATAGGGCTCATTCGATTTCATTTTGAAATACGAATTCCCGAGGTTCCTTCTTCAGTTATATAGTGTGAGATATACACTTGAGGGCCCTATCGGTTATAATAGAGGTTCTGGAATAACCAAGGAGTGGTTATAGTCATCCGGGACTAGCGACTTCAAAGGGCTATCTACGAACGAAGGTATGGTCCGGGAATCTATTTAAGTTTTGGGAGTACTTATTAGCTTAGTTAAGGCTTATAGAATTTATGTAGTGATACGGTGAACTTTTGAATATAGGCTTGGAACCTAGGATCCTACTATACTTGAATTAGCCTAGAGGTACGTACACATTGACTGAAATTGCCAGCGAGTATACATGTTTATATATTGCATTTATTTGGCATTATTATATGGCATGATATATGATTTACCGCTTTCTATATTCATATGTCATGTGCATATACACGTTGAGCCTATACCTTGATATACCTGATTATAGAGCCACTCAGCTCTATACTCGATAGTCTGTCATTGAGAGTATCGTGACGGCGGGGGCATTTATGTCTGTCTACTCTGATGTACTAGACGAGTGTGGTTGCACCCAGAGGTTGATCCGTGCGGTGGCAGCACTCATGTGGCGCCGGTACTGAGCATGACTTTTCAGATGACCCTTTGCCAGTCATCATGTTACATGCATTATATACATATGTTTACTCATGTTTATGTACTGGGCGTTAGCTCTCACGTCCTAGTTGTTATCTTGGACACCCTATTCCACGGGGCAAGTCGCAGGATGGACGGAGCTGGTAGTTCAAGGCAGGACTAGGGAGCAGGAGCCTTGAGGAGTCTATTATACAGCAGGATTCGATATAGCTGTATAATGTTTACTTTTAAGTATTTCGATATGGTTGTATCACTACTGATGAATAAGCTTGACACTTTTATACTATGCTGATATGTAATTTATGGTTATGTTTCCGCGCGTTTTACTCTGTTAAGTTATTTTGCTGTATTAAGTTTAATGCATGCTATTAGTTGCCAGTTAGTAGGTGATACCATGCAGGGTCACTACATTTTTGGTATCAGAGCATGCATAGATTTTGGTAATTAGTACTTGGGATTTAGTTTAGTTTTGGGTAATTCTTGCGCATTTGGGATTTTAATGTGCAATTCTTTTCAGGATATGGCTGACGAGAGTCACGGTAGTGTTGACCAGGGAGGTGGTCATCATCATCGTCATCACCGCCATCATGATGATCAATATCGTCATCATGAGGGTAGACGTCGCTACTCTATCAATAAATTCATGCAAGTAGGACCGAAACCTTTGGTGGGAGGCGAGAATCCTGAAGAAGTAAGAAGTTGGATGTATAAACTCGAGAGTACTTTTCGTACTTTCGATTGTACTGAGGATCAGAAATTGGAAGTTTTAGAATTTGTTCTAGAGGATCGAGCACGTTTTTGGTGGGATTCCAAAGCTGCTCAGGCACGTACTGAGAGAGGACAGGTGACTTGGGGAGATTTCTGTCAGCAGTTCCAGAAACTGTATTTTCCTCCAGCTGTTTGCCAAGCACGATCGATGGAGTTGCTTATTCTGAGGCAAGGATCAATGACTATTGATCAATATCAGCAACGATTTCTTGATCTACTATCTTTCAATCCTTATATTAATGAGAATGATGCATCGAAGTATGATCTTTTTCTACAAGGTCTGAATCAAGATATCTACTCACAGGTTGTTGTCTGTGATGACCCAGTATCTTATGAGACTTTGGTGAACCGTTGCCGTCTTGTGGAGACCAGCAACAGGCGTGCACAGTTGTTGATGCCAGCACAGCTTAGTGGATCATTTGAGCCTAGAGCTCAATCTGTTGTGCAATCTGGACCTACGTCTTCTTCTACTCCTACTACTTCATCTGGATCTCGTGGTTCACGAGGTATGTTCCGTTTTGGGAAGAAGAAGAAGAAGGAGGAGTTTTGTAGTCACTGTGGAGGGAAGCATCCTGCAGCTTCATGTCGGAGAGCTACTGGTGCTTGTTATATTTGCGGTCAGCAGGGACATCTGCGGAGAGATTGTTCTCAGCGCATGGGTTCTGCTAGTGGATCGGGATCACAGGTTAGATCTCAGGCTTCTACTTTTCCACGACAGCAGCCAGCACCACAGAGTTCTTCTGGTTACCGTCCCCAGACTCAAGGGAAGGTATTTTCTTTGTCTCAAGAACAGGCTACTGAGAGAAGTGATCGCATGTTGGCAGGTACCTTTTTGTTATGTGGTATTCCTGCACTTGTTTTAATTGATACTGGAGCATCGCATTCCTTTATTTCTTGTCGCTTTGTTAAGAGACATAGATTACCTTATGTATCATTAGATATGGATTTAGTTGTATCTACTCCGCTGGAGCAGGAGATAGTAACTAAGCGTCTAGTGATGGGTTGCCTTCTAGAGTTTGAAGGTAATGTATTGTCAGCTAATCTGATGATATTAGCGATGGCAGATTTTGATTGTATTTTGGAAATAGATATACTGACTTTGTATCACGCTACTGTGGATTGTTATCAGCGTCTGGTACAGTTTCATCCTGCTAAGGGTGATAGCTGGTATTTTTATGGTGAGGATGCGCGACCTCCGATGCCACTTGTTTCGACTCTAAAGGCATGTCATGTCTTGGAGTCAGGTGGGGAGGGCTATCTTATCTATGCAGTTGATATGTCCATGAGTAGTACGGGTATTGATCAGTTACCGGTAGTCAGTGAGTTTCCTGATGTATTCCCTGATGAGATTCCTGGTTTTCCTCCGGTGCGAGAGGTTGAATTTGGTATTGATCTAGTACCAGGAACTACGCCTATATCCCAAGCGCCTTATCGTCTAGCACCCTCAGAGATGAGGGAATTGAAACAACAATTATAGGATCTGCTTGATAAGGGATATATTCGTCCGAGTGTTTCTCCGTGGGGAGCACCTATTTTTTCGTCAAGAAGAAAGATGAATTGATGCGATTGTGTATTGATTACAGGCAGTTGAATCGTGTCACCATCAAGAATAAGTATCCTTTGCCGCGGATTGATGATCTATTCAATCAACTACAGGGTACTTCTGTTTACTCCAAGATAGATCTAAGATCTGGATACCACCAGATGCGGGTACGAGACTCAGATATTTCTACGACTGCATTTAGGACCAGATACGGGCATTATGAATTTCTGGTTATGCCATTCGGTTTGACGAATGCACCGGCAGTCTTTATGAATCTGATGAATCAGGTATTTCGAGAATATCTAGATAGATTTGTCATCGTCTTCATTGATGATATTCTTGTCTATTCTCATGACAAGGATGAGCATGTGCAGCATTTGAGGATTGTTTTACAAACGTTACGAGATAAGCAGCTGTATGCGAAATTGAGCAAGTGTGAATTCTGGCTTGATCGAGTAGTGTTTCTCGGTCATGTGATTTCTAATGAAGGGATATCTGTTGATCCTAGTAAGATAAAGGCAGTGCTGAACTGGTCTCGTCCGATGACGGTTGCTGAGATTCGTAGTTTCTTGGATCTAGCTGGATATTACCGTCGGTTCATCGAGAATTTTGCACAGTTGGCCAGACCGTTGACACAGCTTACACGGAAAGATGTTGCCTTCATATGGTTCTCGGATTGTAAGGAGTCATTTCACGAGCTGCGTGGACGTCTTACTACTGCACCTGTGCTAGCTCTACCTTTTGGATTAGGAGGATATGTTGTTTTCACTGATGCCTCTGGTCAGGGGTTAGGATGTGTTTTGACATAGCATGGACATGTTATTGCCTATGCTTCTCGACAGTTGAAGACGCATGAGAGTAATTATCCAGTACATGATCTCGAGTTAGCCGCCATTGTATTTGCACTCAAGATCTGGAGGCATTATCTTTATGGCGAGAAATTTGAGATATTCACGGATCACAAGAGTTTGAAGTATTTATTCACTCAGGCGGAGTTGAATATGCGACAGAGACGCTGGATGGATCTTCTGAAAGATTATGATTGTGAAATCAAATATCATCCAGGTTCTGTTAATCTTACTGCTGATGCCTTGAGTCGGCAGGTGAGACTTTCTGCACTTCAGACTAGTGAAGTATCTCATATGATTCAAGAGTGCTGTTCATTGAGTTTTACACTCAAGCACAAGAAAGGGAGAAATGGGATTCGGTTGTATACTATTTTGTCTGAGCCAACATTGTATTCTCGGATCAGAGATGCTCAGATATCTGATGTTAAGACTCAGCGTTTGGCACGTTTAGCCAATGGAGCTAATACATCTGGATTTCATTTTCAGGCAGATGGTTTATTGTGCTTATCTAATCGAGTGGTTGTACCTAATGTTGCGGAGCTCAGGAACGATATTCTATCTCAAGCTCACAGGAGTCGATTATCAGTTCATCCTGGAAGCATGAAAATGTATAAAGACTTGCGAACTAAATTCTGGTGAAAAGGGATGAAGCGGAGTGTGTATCAATTTGTTTCAAGATGTTTGGTTTGTCAACAGGTCAAGGATGAACACCGACGACCAGGTGGATTATTGCAGAATCTTGAGATTCCCGAATGGAAGTGGGAGCACGTAACTATGGATTTTGTTACCCACTTACCTATGACTTCACGTCAGTGTGATGCTATCTGGGTCGTTGTTGACTGTTTGACAAAATCAGCACACTTTATTCCTTATAACCGGGAGTATTCTTATGATCGCATGACACGTTTATACATCCAGGAGATAGTGCGATTGCATGGGATTCCAGTGAGCATAGTCAGTGATAGAGACCCGCGATTTACCTCACGTTTTTGGGGTAGTTATCAGGAGGTTTTGGGTACCACTCTGAGTTTGAGTACTGCATATCATCCGGAGACTGACGGACAGTCAGAGCGGACGATTCGTACATTGGAGGATATGCTACGTTCTTCTGTCATGGACTATGGCTTATCTTGGCAGGATCAGTTACCTTTGATCGAATTTGCCTACAATAACAGTTATCATTGTAGTATTGATATGACACCTTTCGAGGAATTGTACGATCGACGTTGTCGTACTCCGTTATTCTGGGATGAAGTCGGGGAATGACAAGTCGAGGGTCCTGAATTGGTGCAGCAGATTGTAGACAAGGTAGATTTGATCAAGCATAGGATCAAAGTTGCTCAAGATAGACAAGCCAGTTATGCTAATATTCGTCGCAGGCCACTTCAGTTTGAGCCTGGTGAATATGTGTTTCTACGAGTATCACCTTTCAGAAAGTTGATGAGATTCGGCGTGAAAGGCAAGTTGTCTCCTTGTTTTATTGGACATTTCCAGATACTGGAGAAGATCGGAGATGTTGCATATCGTTTGGCTTTACCGCCAAATCTTTCCAGTATACATAATGTTTTTCATATGTCATTACTTTGACAGTATATAGCTGATGAATCTCATGTGATTCAGTCTACTGATATTCAGCTAGAGCCAGATCTGTCTTTTGTTGAACGACCAATCCGTATCTTAGACAGAAAGGAGAAAGTTCTTCGGAACAAGACTATAGTGATGGTACAGTGGCAGCGCCGAGGCATTGAAGAAGCAACTTGGGAAACTGAGAGTCGTATGCAAGCAGAATATCCTGAGTTGTTTGCTTTGTATTTTTGATTACCATGTAGTTGTAATTACAGTTGTTGTAATAAAACGTGGTTTGATATTTCATATTGTTATCTTGATTTTTCTTTAGATGTTATTTCGCGGACGAAATATCTAAAGGTGAGGAGAATGTAGTAACCCAGAACTCATTTTAAGATAATAATATGTTAAACATGATTAAGGGTTGGTAATTAACCAATTCCGGGATTTAATCGGACTTCAGAAGCAAGAAATGAAATTTCATTGTCTGAGCCAGTTCGAACGATCCGAAGAGGATTTCGGACGGCCCGAACTTGACCACCGGGGGCTCCGAACGTGAGCTTGTTGACTTTGGAGTTAAGGCTGGTTCGGACGATCCGAACTCAAGTTCGGACGGCCCGAACTTGTTTGTGCCAAGTAGGCAGGATTACTCAGCAATGAATTTTGACAAGTGACGGACTTAGAGCACTTCGGACGACCCGGAGTAGAGATCGGACGATCCGAACTCGACGTGTCTCGCATGCAGACAGTGAGTTGGATCGGACGATCCGAACTCTGGTTCGGAGGGCCCGAACTCGTCCGAAACTTTTCCTATAAATAGGGCTCATTCGATTTCATTTTGAAATACGAATTCCCGAGGTTCCTTCTTCAGTTATATAGTGTGAGATATACACTTGAGGGCCCTATCGGTTATAATAGAGGTTCTGGAATAACCAAGGAGTGGTTATAGTCATCCGGGACTAGCGACTTCAAAGGGCTATCTACGGACGAAGGTATGGTCCGGGAATCTATTTAAGTTTTGGGAGTACTTATTAGCTTAGTTAAGACTTATAGAACTTATGTAGTGATACGGTGAACTTTTGAATATAGGCTTGGAACCTAGGATCCTACTATACTTGAATTAGCCTAGAGGTTCGTACAAATTGACTGAGATTGCCAGCGAGTATACATGTTTATATGTTGCATTTATTTGGAATTATTATATGGCATGATATATGATTTACCGCTTTCTATATTCATATGTCATGTGCATATACACGTTGAGCCTATACCTTGATATACCTGATTATAGAGCCGCTCAGCTCTATACTCGATAGTCTGTCACTGAGAGTACCGCGACGGCGAGGGCATTTATTTCTGTCTACTCTGGTGTACTAGACGAGTGTGGTTGCACCCAGAGGTTGATCCGTGCGGTGGCAGCACTCATGTGGCGCCGGTACTGAGCATGAATTTTCAGATGACCCTTTACCAGTCATCATGTTACATGCATTATATACATATGTTTACTCATGTTTATGTACTGGGCGTTAGCTCTTACGTTCTAGTTGTTATCTTGGACACCCTATTCCATGGGGCAGGTCGCAGGATGGACAGAGCTGGTAGTTCAAGGCAGGACTAGGGAGCAGGAGCCTTGAGGAGTCTATTATACAACAGGATTCGATATAGTTGTATAATGTTTACTTTTAAGTATTTCGATATGGTTGTATCACTACTAATGAATAAGCTTGACACTTTTATACTAAGCTGATATGTAATTTATGGTTATGTTTCCGCACGTTTTACTCTGTTAAGTTATTTTGTTGTATTAAGTTTAATGCATGCTATTAGTTGCCAGTTAGTAGGTGATACCATGCAGGGTCACTACAATTTCACTTGCAAGCCCAAGAAATATGTTAACTCACCAACCATGCTCATCTCAAATGTAGAAGACATGCACTTCACAAAATCATCAACAAGTTTATCATTTGAAGCACAAAAAATTATATCATCCACATAAATTTGGCAAATTAAGATATTACCTTGAGATTTTTGCACAAACAAAGTCTTATCAACTTCACTTCTTTTGAAGCCAATATTGAGCAAGTACTCAGTTAGTCTCACATACCATGCACGAGGTGCTTGCTTCAATCCATAAAATGCCTTTTTCAACTTATACACATAATCAAGATGATTCAGATCCTCAAACCCTTTAGGTTGTTTCACAAAAACTTCTTCATCTAGGATCCCATTCAAAAAGGCACTTTTTACATCCTTTTGGAAAATTTTCATTCCCATGTTACACGAAATAGCAAGCAAAAGTCGGACAAATTCAATGCGGGCTACAGGAGCAAAAGTTTCATCAAAATCCACCCCTTCAACCTGTGTATACCCTTGAGCTACCAACCTAGCTTTATTTCTAATGATGTTTCCCGAATCATCAGTTTTATTTTTGAAAATCCATTTAGTTCCTATGACATTACCATGTGCAGGACACGGTACCAAGTACCAAACATCATTTCGAACAAATTGTTCTAACTCTTCATGCATAGCATTGACCCAAAATTCATCTTTTAAAGCTTCTTCAACCTTTTTGGGCTCAATGTTTGACACGAAACAAGAAAATCTTACCTGAGAGTACGTAGAACTCATGCATATTAATCCTGCCATATTTCGATAATCAACTTTCTCTTTTCTTCGAGTTTGCAAGTCTCCATGCACATCTCCAATGACCTGTGAGGTTGGGTGATTCTTCTAAATTCTGCTTGGAACATTCTTTCCAGCTTCATTTACCTCACTGTTCTCATCAATATTCTCATCAGTAGTTTTTTCAACTTTTGATTCTGGATTTTCTATAGGAGGTGTTGTCGGCGGTGTTGGCAACACTCCTTGGACAACATCTGAATTTTCAGAATTATCCAGCAGATCATCAACTTCATCCTCAGCTGTTTTCTTCTTCAGATCTGCAAAATCATCAAAAACAACATTAATTGACTCAAAAATAGTCCTTGTTCTCAAGTTATACATCCTATAGGCTCGGCTATTTGATGAATATCCTAAGAACATACACTTATCACTTTTTGCATCAAACTTATCAAGATGATCTCTATCATTCAAAACGTGACATATACATCCAAAAACATGAAAATATTTAAGTTTTGGCCTCTTTTCCATGAGAATTTCATAGGATGTCATAGTAGTACCATTCCTTAGATAAACTCTATTTGAAATATGACATGCAGTATTCAAGGCTTCAGCCCAAAAACATTTTGAAATATTTTTCGAACTCAACATCACTCTTTCCATTTCTTGCAAAGTCCTATTTTTCCTTTCAACTATTCCATTTTGTTGTGGAGTTTTAGGAGCAGAGAATTCATGAGAAATACCTTTCTTATCACACAAACTAGCAAAATAAGAGTTTTCGAACTCCTTACCATGATCAGTGCAAATACGGATTACCTTCAAATTATGTAGATTCGTAATCTTAGTGAGCAGTTTCTTGAAGGCATCAAATGTGTCTGATTTTTCTCTCAGAAAATTTACCCAAGTATATCGTGAGAAATCATCCACACAAACAAAAGAATATTTCTTACCTCCAAAGCTTTCAACATCCATTGGACCCATCAAGTCCATATGTAAAAGCTCAAGGCAATGTGTTGTCACAGATGTTGGCAACACCTCATGTGACACCCTAGTCTGCTTCCCTTTCTGACACGCTTCACAAACAAATGGAACACCAGATTTTAAGTTAGTCATACCTCTCACATCATCTAACTTACTTAAGTTCTTTAATGTCTTGAAATTTGCATGAACCAATTTTTGATGCCATAGATCAAACTCATTAACTTTTGTGTGCCTACAAGCCATCTTTTCTCCGAGTTGATAGCAGTTGTCGGATAACCTAGTACCTATCATGACACAGAGATTTGAATCATCAAAAAATTTGCATAATTTCTTATCAAATTGCACATGCAAATTATCATCACAAAGTTGGCTTATGCTTATTAGATTGGCAGTAAGCGCTTCAACATGAAGCAAATTGCGAAGCTTAGGCAAACCAACAACATTCAGAGTTCCCTTTCTAACAATGTTTCCTTTTGAACCTCCTCCATAGGTTACTTTTCCACTTTTCTGTTCAACATAATCAGTGAGAAACTTTTTGGAACCTGTCATATGATGTGAGCTTCCACTATCAAAGTACCAAGCACCTGAAACATAAGTTTTCAAAGCAGTATAAATAATATAACATTGAATATCAGCCTTTGGTACCCAAACCTTTCTTACATAAGATCTGTTTCTGGAGATGTTGTGGGGAGGTGTTGGCAACACCTTAGGCAACCCATTCAATGCAGATCTATTCCTGTAGTCTTCCTGCAGCTTAAAACAGTATGGTTTGATATGACCAAGTCTATGACAGTAGTGACAAATATACTTACGTTTCCTTCTAGACACAGACAGAGCAGTAGGTTGTGGCTTTGGTTTTGGAGGATCAATTGGTAAGGCCTTTTTGCTTGAGTTTTCAGTACTGCTACTTTCCTTGACAAACACATGGCCTTTCAAACTTTCACCAACCTCAAATTTGTTGTTTTCAAAACTTAAACCAGCCGTACCATCTCTTCCCATCATGAGTAACGAATCAAGCTTGGAAGTGCTTGAATTAAACTTAGACAAAGTAGCTTTTGCCTTTCCGAGTTCTTCCTTTACCTGACTTAATTTCATGTCTTTCTTACTCAGCATAACTTCAATCCTTGACACATCAGCCTTCAGATCAGAATTTTCTTTTGAAAGAATGATGTTTAACTTATTCCTTTCAATCCAATCAGTATGTAGTTCTTCAAACATAATCCGAGCTTCTTCCATGGACATTGTCTCTTCACCTGTATCATTATCACACATATTATCAGAAGTGGAGGAATTCAAACAAACTGACCTTTGGGAGATGTTGCAGCCAGGTGTGGCAACACCTACGGCAACACATAAAGGATTGACTTGAAACTTTTTCTTGCTCTCCAGTAGTGCAGATAAGGCAGTATGACTTTCTTCATCTTCCTGTTCTTCTTCTTCGGACTCTTCATCACTCAAAGACATGTTCATCCCTTTCATAAACGTGTTGGCACACTCATTTGCATAGTATCCAAAGCCTTGACAAGCATGACATTGAATAGTGTCTAACTTCTTTGAGACAAACTTCTTCTTCCCTTCCAACATCAGTCGAGGTTTAGGAGTATCAACAGGTTTCCTTGGTGATTGTTCTGATCCAGTAATCCTTAAAGGCTTGTTAGAGAACATTGGAGCCTTGAGTTTTTGATCCGTATTTCTTGACTCTTTCATCTTCTTCAGATAATCATTGAATTTCCTAGTCATGAGAGAGATCGAATCATCTTCTAAATCAGATTGATGAACTTCTTGATGAAATTGAACATACTCCTCGTATGCTAATCAGTTCAGTCATCTTCATCTTTGAAGTGTCTTTTATTTCTTCAAACGACCAAATCTTCCCATTGAATCTTTTAGGCGAGGATCGAAGAACCTTGTTCACCAAAGTTTCACTAGCAATAGGTCCTCCAAGAGCATGCGCCTCTGTAGCTATCTCCCTAAGTTTCTTATCATAATCAGCAATAGACTCATTCTCATTCATCCTAATATTTTCAAATTTTGTGTTTAACAATCTCAGTCTTGTTCTTCTCACACTATCAGTTCCTTCACCACTGTTCTTGAAGAGCTTCCCATGCATCCTTAGCAACAATACAGTCAGCTATGAGTCCAAACATTCGCATATCAACAGTTGCAAAAATTGCATTGAGTGCTTTAGCATTATAGCTTGAACTTTGTGTTTCCTCGGCAGTCCAAGTTTCTTCTGGCTTGAGAATGTATTTTCCATCTTCATCTAGCGTCTTTGGAGGAGTCCAACCAGTCAGAATACTTTGCCAAGCACGAACATCCATAGCGTTTATAGTATATCGCATCATAGTCTTCCATAGTGCGTAATTCGTGTCATCAAGGACCGGAGGTTTCAAAAATGAGTTCGCAACAGACGATGAGTCCATCTTATTCCTTGTAATAAAATAAACAAACCAAGATCAGTTCTTAGTGTATCAAGAATATGGCTCTGATGCCACTTGTAAGGGAATAGGGTTGCACATAAACAATTTGAGGTGTTGTCACAAGGTGTTGACAACACCTACAATAAGACCTTGAGTAATTTGCAGCGGAATATAATTTAGGCGTGAATAAAATAAACAGGCAACCAAATAAATAGACTCAAATGATTTAAGAAAGAGTATAAAATACTCTTGCAGCGCCTCAGGGCAAAAATTCACTAGAAAATAATTCAAAGAGTTTTACAAACCCTAAAACTAGTGAACTATTGTCAAAATCAATTTCTCAAAACAAGTGAAAAAATAAAGAGTAAAAGTTATCCTAAAAATTCTATATGAAATAGAATAACAAAAACAAAGTAAGGAGAAAAATGTTGAAGCCAAAATCACACGAGCAGCACACTTCTTGATCAACGATCTTCGAGTGTTTTTCAAGGCTTCAACTTATGACGACCGATCAAGGCTTCAGAAGATCTTTTATCCTTTCTCAACGTACGTGTATATGAAACTAATTTTTCTCTGCACCTCGGTCTCCTTCTGTATCTCCAATATATAGTCTTGAATCCTTCCTTGTAGATGTTTTTTGTAGATATAGAATTCTAGATCTTGTTCCTTTTTGATCAAGTCAAATCTACATAGTAAATGAATTAAATCATTAGAGATAAGATAATAAATATTATGATAAACTTAATCATATCTCATATCAAGTTAATCAAAGAAATAAATAACTTATTTAAAAGATACTTCATGTTCAAGAAAGACAAAATATATTAAATAAAATCTTTTCAAAATAGGATGATTTTAAGGAATAAAATATTCCTTTCAGGATTTATTAAAGTGTAACATGGACTTATCATGGTTCATTTGACACCACACCAAAATCTCATTATTTGAGACGATATTTCATGTTCGAGATTCAATTAGAACAAATTCCTCATTTAACTCAATAGAATTTTTTCGCTCAACTCATAAAATTTTATCTTTATCCATGTATCTCAAATTTTACATTGGAAGGGACTTTTATATATATTATTGACCGCATCACACGCTTTGCGTGGGCAATACAATATATATTAGCGATCGTGACACATGATTTTCACGTGGTTTATAATTTGATATATAAATTAGAGAGAATTTGTAAAAAAAATTTGTAAATAATTTAATAAGAATTGATAAATGATGAAATTTGAAAAAAGAGATAAAGATAAAGGAGATAAGGTGGTTAGAGAAAAGTGAGGATAATTTAGTCATTTAAGATCTAACATAAAAAATATGTGTGTTAAATTTAGAGGTAAAATGGGAAGAATTTTTGATGTGATTTAACACACCAAAATCGGTTAGTCTAAGAAGTTGAACTATTATAATATAGTATATATATATATATATATTAATCCTAGCTAATTATATTTTTATGACAATTCTTTTATTTCATTAAGTGCATATTTATATATTTCTTTTAAATTTTATGTTTAGGTTTTTAAAATCATGATTAGTATTAAGCAGCTAACGGTAATTTTTTAATACATATATATAGTTCAAACCTTAAATTTATTCCATATTCAGCTCAATTAGATTCGTTTACAAAAAAAAATTGTAAATTGTAATGGCGTGGTTAAAATCAAGGTTATAAAAAGCGTGAAGCGTGTCGAAGCATGAGAGCCAAGCTTCGAGCTTTTTAAGCTTAAGAGTGATTACTACTAGCTTAAGCGTAAAAATGTTTTTTTAAAAATTATATATAATTTTAGTCATCTCAAACAAATTAACGGAGTAAATAATGATTAAATATAATAAGTTCAAGTTTAATGCATAATTTTTTTGTGAGATTTCAATTCAATTTGTTTCATCATTCATTTCATGTCACGTGTCATCGAACATAAAATAAATTAGTTAGTCTACTTTAAAATATTAGTTGTAAAATCCCTCAATATGTACTGCATTCACATCATCGCTACACTTAACCATCCAATATTGTACATTTTTAACATTGCTAAAAATCACTTACTAATAAAATCGCTAATTTATGATCTTTTGTCGTCTTATTAATCAATCTCTGTTTTTTTAGAAAAGTCACATTTAAGCGTATTTAATGATACTTGACATGCCTTCAAAAAAAATGATACTTGACATGGTCAACCTATGTCTGACCGTTTTTTTTACCGTTTTTGGCCGAAGCGAAGCGTTTTAGGGAAGTTTCAAGCTTAAGCGAGTTTTTTAGAACACTAATTAAAATAGATAATGCTAAAAGTACAACAAATATCGTGTACAACGATATTTACAACAATTATATCGTGATATTTACTATTTTATCGCGAGATTTTGTATTCAATTTATCGTGAGATTTTGATATATTTAATTTTTATATTGTGTTGTAAGACTTGTTATACATGTAGCATTGCTCTTTATAATATTTATTTGTTTACTACATTCATTTTCACAAAATTTTTATAAGTATGTTTCACGAATCAATTTTATAAAAAAGATTTTTTATGCAATTCATTCATAGAGGATTATTATTTTTTTCTGTCAAACTTATCTTTTTTCACTCTATATATGAATCCGTTAGATTGTCTCATAAGATATTTTCTTTCAATTTTATATATTTTATAACCATGTTTTTGAAATCGGACCGGACCGGCCGGTTCGACCGGGAACCGGTCGGTTCTCCGGTCCTGAATCAATAACCGATATTTTTTGACGTGACAAATTACATTTATGAACAAAATATAAATATTTTCTTTATTAAAATCAGAATTTTAAATTTTAGTTTTAAAAATATATTTTTAAGTATATTAGCATACAACTCATTTTAGAGGGACACTGATTAAATATAATGTTTGAGATTACTTTTTAATCAATATAATTCTGTCATAATTTGATTTTCTTGGATGAAAAAGACATCTAATGAAAGAATATACATGTGCCACTGGATACATTAGGGAGAAAAAAGAAAAAAGAAAAAAACAAAAACCAAATTCTCAATTACTTAATAGGAAACATCAAAATTTTATATTTTTGTGGGCTTTGAGTTCAATTTTAAACAGGGGTTTTTGTCTTGTGTCTTTTTTGGGGCAAATCCCATGAAATTCAAAGGATTATAGGGTTAATCGGTCATGGAGACACATTACGACGTAAGTGGGAAAATGTTTCTCAGAAATTTCGACTTTTACTTTTTTGTATGTGTATTTGGTCTTTTATATTTGATTTTTTGTTTTACAATTTTGATCATTTATATTGTTAAATATAATTCTACTCTTAGTCCACTATACTTTTATTTATTTATTATTTAATTTATTTTGTAATATTAATATTGTTACTCAGAGAAAATATTTCAACCTGAGCCCGTTTATAATGGGTCTACCCGATATGGCCCAACATGTCAAGGTCCAGCCCAGTTTGGGCTGTGTTGGACTTTGACCAGGGCTGGTCATTATGGGCCGACCTGGGCTGTTTCTAATGGGCCGCAAGTATTCTTTTCTAGTTCAAGTAGGACTCTGATATATATGAGATAAGCTTGGATCTTTTCAAATATTCACGAGATAGAGATAAGCTTACAAAGGAACCAATGGATGAAGATTCCTAGTCCAGGACATGTTATAATTCGACTAGGTAACTTACTATTTTTCCCCTATAAATACATGTATTGTTATGGTTGTGTTCATTCATTACTCAATATTCATCATTCATCACACATTCACTCTCACTTTTACATTCACGCACTCATATCTCTCAGTTTTCGCATTAATCATACCCTCTGTCTTCAAGACACTGACTTAGGCATCGGAGGGATCACGCCAAAAACACCTTCGGCGCCCCTTGACCTAGCTATTACTTGTGCAGATTTCATTGATACCCGACCCGACCTGCTCTAGAAAGGAATTGGAGGATCCATTCTATCAGACCGAAATCGAGGTAAAATTTCGACATCATCAATTGGGGCCGTCTGTGAGAATTTGAAAACAAAGGGTTAAGATGATGAGTACAAGAGAATAAACAAATTTCGGATTCTCGCATGACTTGCACATCATAAACTTGCAAAAATCATTGAAATTAATTGAAACGTCGGATCAGGTTCAAATTTTGTATGCATATTCATTAATATGTTTTCTAGAATCTGAACGATGAAGATCGTGATTGGTATCTTGTAGAATCAGATCTGGACTTCTGAACAGACGTTGCTCGCTCGCACGGCTTCTATGTGTTTTTCGCATGGCTTGTGCATCAGAAACTTGCAAAAATCATAAGAATTAATTGAACCGTCGGATCGGGTTCAAATTTTGCAGACATATTTATTAATATTTTATAGGATCTGAACGGTGGAGATCGTGATTGGAGTCTTGTACAATTGGATTTTGGCATCCAAACAGTAGCTGCTTACTCGCACAGTTTCTGTATATTTTCTCATGGCTTGCACATCAGAACCTTTCAAAAATCATTGGAATTAATTGAACCGTCGGATCGAGTTCAAATTTGGTATGAGTATTTATAATTATGTTATCTAGTATCTTGAGGGTGAAGATCATGATCGGAATTTTGGGACTTGGGGAAAGGTGGCTCAGACCGCCGATCTACAACACAATCTGTTTGCATAGTTTCTGAGCAGTGTTATTAAAAAGGTCATTCTGAAAAATCTAACCGTTTAAATTATTTGAAATTTTTATCATGAGTTCAGAACATCTTGACGCACATTCTGGTTGGTTGAGATCAATTTTCAATTGATATATCAAGTCGGTTCTTTGATCAAAGTATAGAAGATATTATCTTGCTATACATCCAAAGTCATGTCATTGACAACACATCAACGAGATAAGTATTTCAATCATCTTTATGTTTGAATTAAATTATTAAATTTTTATTTATTATCATTATTAATAATATTCTGAGGCATCTTCTACTATCAAAATTACATGTTTGTTTTCTTGTGATCAAATTTGTTGGACTTCTCTTTCCTTGTATTTTTGTTTGGGTTATTTTACGTCATTGGGCATGCAATCTCGCAGTAAGGCCCAATTATATCATATCGGGCATGCAATCTCGCTATAAGGTCCAATTATATCACATCGGGCATGCAATCTTGCAGTAAGACCCAATTATATCATATCGGGCATTCAATCTAGCACTAAGGCCCAATTTATGGTTCAACACTTTATAAAGTCCGGGCAGGTCCGGTATCAAAAGACCACACCAGTGCATCAAAAGCCCACATCAGTGACATAAAAAATCCACATCAGTGGTCTTAAAAGCCCACATCAGTGTCATCAAAAGCCCACATCAGTGGCATCAAAAATCCACATCAGTGGTATCAAAAATCCACATCAGTGGTCTCAAAAGCCCATATCAGTGGCATCAAAAGCCCACGTCAGTGGCCCACATCAGTGGTATACAAAGCCCAGACAGATCTGACACTGAAAGCCCACGTCTATGGCCCACATCAATGGTATACAAAGCCCAGGCAGGTCTGGCACTCAAAGCCCATGTCAGTGGCCCACATCAGTGGTATACAAAGCCCAGGCAGGTCTGGCACTCAAAGCCCACTTCAGTGGCCCACATCAGTGGTATCCAAAGCCCAGACAGGTCTGGCACTCAAAGCCCACATCAGTGGTATACAAAGCCTAGGCAGGTCTGGCACTCAAAGTCCATTTCAGTGGCCCACATCAGTGGTATACAAAGTTCAGGCAGGTCTAACACTCAAATATATTTTCAAAAAACGACATTGTTGCAGTGGTGATATGTCACCAACTAGCACACTTCCATATCAACACTTTCATATCAACACTTCCACGAAAATTACTTAAATTAGCAAAATTTGAATGATATAAGAAATTAAAATTAAAATTTAATAACGTAGATCAGAGCCGTCAATTTGAATTAGGCCCGTCGGGTCGGCCCGCCCGCCACACAATTTAAGTGGGTTGAGTTGAAATTTTTTCAACCCAACAAAAGGTGGGCCTAGATGGGCCAACCCGCCTAGGCCCGTGATCCACGCGGGTTGGCCCGCCGCGGGCCTGGGTTGGCCTGCGGGCTTGGATAATTAATATTTTATTTTTAATTTTATTGTGATAAATGTATTTTTTAATAAAAGTTGTGAATTTTTTTGTATTAATTACTTTATATAAAATTTAAATATATGAAATCAATAATTAAAATTTTTATTAATATGTTTCTATTAATATTTATTTTTTTATGATATTTATAATTAATTATAATAATTTTTATTTATTTTTATTTGTAATGAACCAATCTGCGGGCCGACCCGTCTAACCCACAACCCACCTTAGGTTGGGTTGGGTTGGGTTGGGTTGAGGATTTCCATCCCATCGAGATAGCGGGTCGACCCGCCCTCGACCCGTCAAAAGGTGGGTTTTTGGTGGGCCGGCCCGCCCCATCATGGGTTGGCCCGTTCAACAACTATAACGTAGATGATTGAAATTCCAAACAAGAAAATTGCAGTATTTTTTTAAAAAAAATATAAGTAGCAGGATATATAATACTATTGGGATAACAAAACAAATTTAAAAAATGTAAATTAAATATTGATGAGATTGAAATAGTGATATTTTTATCTCGTCTACCTCATAAATTGTTGTATATTTAAAATAATGTTAAATGAACCATTTCATTAGGAGTAGATCAAATACTTAAGAAGATTTTAAAAAATAAATCAATCAAGGGTAAATTTGCTTTAAATCTGTTAAGTATTTTGAGTTTTAGTGATGATGGCCAGTAGAACTTCAAGCCTACAAAAAAATCAGTATTCAAATTTTAGTAGAAAGGAGATACAGTACAAAAAAAAAATTAGCCAGTTCACGCTCTAAAAATCAGTAGCCGAGATTCTGAAGTTATCTGGACATAGATAAGTGCACTTAACATAGGTTGTCACTTATAAATAGTCGTTCTGAAGATAGTAAAACACATTAAATGAACCGTACCATAGTATTTATCGTTTATTTCCATTTTGAATATGAAAGAAATGACCAGCTAAAATAAGTTGACTTTTTGGTACAGGTACAATAAGTGATTCTTAAAAGAGTCATTTTATTAACGTTAAAGAAAAACTATGTAAGCTCTTTGACTTCATCAAGAAATGCACTGAAACACTTAGCCATCAAGCTCTTCATCGATATTTAAGTTTCTCTACTGCTTAAACATTGAAAGCCACTCCAACACATTAAAAAAGATAAATCAGATACTCAAGATCTATTTGTTCCTACTGTTTATATTTGTAATATTTACGTAGAAAAGTGAGCATGTTGTAAGACTGAGAAAAGAGTCTTTTTGATTCATTTGTGAGTGTTTCAAAGTTGTGAATCTAGGAGTTTCAGTAGGCAAATATGAGTCCTGCTGAAGTGGATTTGTACTAAGAGGGTGTGTTGACAAAGCTTAAAAGCTATTTCAAACAGCTTATAAGCTGTTTTAGAGCTTTTAAGCTCTAAAATTGTGTTTGGTAATTTTTTTTAAAAACAGCTTATAAGCTGATAAAATAAGTTGTTTGACAGCTTACAAGCTGTTTTTAAAAAAGTAAGGGGGAGGTACTTTTTTCAAAAAAATCTTATTTTAATATTTTATTTCTCTAAAATATCTTTAAATATTTTCATAACTCTCCATCATATCCTCCCTCTATTAAATATTAAATATTATTTTAAAAAAATTACAAATCGTATAAATTTTTCTAAAGTAAAGTATTAAAATAATTTTATTTTTTAATATAGGTTTATTCTAAAACTATTCGTATATGTATAACTCGAAAAAAAAATTTACATAGAATTATACCATTTTTGATAATTCTGACAATAAAAAGATCTTATAATATCAAACACATCAACATCTTTAAGTTGTTTAAAATAAGTTTACCCAAACACTTTAACAACTTATTTTTTAAATAAGTTTTAACAACTTATAAGCTCGTAAAACAGCTTTTAAGCTCTAGGAGCTTATAATTTTTTTTTTAATAAACTTAGCGAAACACCCTCTGAGTACTGTACTCATAAAATCATCTATTGATACATTTTGAAAATAGAAAAGGGATTCCGTAGAAGGGTTTCATCCTTTGAACTTCCAAAAACAAGTCTACGTGCATTATTTCTCCTACTTATTTAGCTTCAACAACCCAGTAGGACCTTTACGCAATATTTCAGTGTCTACTACATTGTTTATCAGAACGAGATCTGTAGTAACCCAGATTCTATTTTAAGATAATAATATATTAAACTTAATTAAGGGTTAGTAATTAACCGTTTCAAGGGCTTTAACGGGCTTCAGAATAAAGAATTGGGCTTCCTAAGTTTGGGCCAGATCGGACGGTCCGAAGTAACTTCGGACAATCCGAACCCAGCAGTTCAGGAGCTCCGATTGAGCCTTGTTTGACTTCGGAGTTAAGGCACGATCGGACGGTCCGAACCCAAGATCGGACGGTCTGAACTCTTCTATGCCAGGCAAGCAGGATTACTCAGCCAAGGATTTTGACAAGTGTAGGACTTTGAACACTTCGAACGGTCCGAACTTGCGATTGGATGCTCCGAACCCGACGTGTCACGCATGCAAGCCTGGAGCTGGATCGGACTCTACGAACTTGAGTTCGAAGGCTCCTAATGTGGCCGAGTTTGGGGTCTATAAATAAGGCTCATTCGAATTCATTTTGAATTACGAATTACGAGTTTCCTTCTTCAGTTATATAGTGTGAGATATACACTTGAGGGCCTATAGGTTATTATAGAAGTTCTGGAATAACAAAGGTGTTGTTATAGTCATCCGAAACTAGTGATTCCAAAGGGCTTACGACGGACGAAGGTATGGTCCGGGAATATATTTAAGTTTTGGGAGTATTTATTAGCTTAATTAAGGCTTATAAAACTGATGTAGTGATACAGTGAACTTTTGAATATAGGCTTGGAACCTAGGTCCTACTAAGACTTGAACTAGTCTAGAGGTACGTACACATTGACTGAGATTGTCATCAAGTATACATGTTTATATGTTGCATTTACCTGGCATTATTATGTGGCATGTTATATGTTTTACTGTTTTTTATATTCATATGTCATGTGCACATACACGTTGTAATAGCCCGAGTTTATCTTAATTGAGTTTATTTGAGATAATCAGAGATTTTAGAATTCGATGGCCGATTTGTATTTGATCAAGGACTACTTTGTAATTTTTGAATTTTTCAGGGACTAAAATGTAAAATTGAAGTTTGTTAGATATTTATAGCATGTTTTGACTTTTTCTCTTCACCTCCATCTTCCCCAATCCGTCTCTTCACCATTGAAGACGCCCAAAGCTTTCTCAAGCTTTTAGATTTCATTTCGTGCTCGATCCGTCCGTTAGAATTTAATTTTGAAGGCAGATTCGTGATCCTGGCAGCGAGAGATTCGTTCTATCGTAAGTATTTCTCCGATCAGTTATACTTCAATTTTTTAATGTTGTTAGAATCGAATGAGTTTTGGTTATGATGTTCTTGAACTAGTTCTTATCGTTTATTCTCAGTTAGTTTTGAAATAAAGCGTCGTTCGAAATTGTTATGATTTTTGAAATCTTATTTAGAAAATGGGAATTTTTAGATGTATTGGATTTGAATCAATATGGATGTTTTAGAATTGTATTGAGTTGATTGCGATGCTATACTGCTGTCTGTGTTTCTGGTATTATCAGAATATAGCCGTTATGCCGCCGGTTTGAGTTTTGGAATATCGTTTGGTTTGAATGTTTGAGCCGTATTCGATTGAGTTGAATGTGGATATTGATTTTATATTCTTCTTTCAGACTTGTGTGAACGTCGTAGGGCTCAGAGTTTCAGAGTTTGAATCGATAGCGAATTGACGAGGATTGGTAATGAGTTTTACCTAGTTTGATTGAATGAGTTTGAATTGGTTATTTAATTTTCCTTGTTATTGAATTACAGATTTGGAGTACCTTCGAAGCGAATAAGGTATAAGCGAACATCGATCGAATGGGAAAGAACACTCGAGAATGATTTTGAAGCTAGAGTTTCCCTAAAATCACATATTGCATGTAGTAACCCGAATCCAGAATTAATGATTAATGAGTAATTAATCATGTGATCATGTTTTGATTCATTAATACATGATTAAGGAAGTTTCTGTTGGATTAACGGACTTCAGAAATGGATTCAGAATGATCGGAAATGGCCCGAAGGGTGACCAGGAACGAAAGCAACGTTCATGAACGAAAGCAACGTTCTGGCAGTTGATTTCATCAGTGACGTCAACAATATTACGTCATTACGCACTTACGCACTTGATGGGACATTGGAAGCAACGATGGGGATCGGAAGCAATGTTCGTCAGGCGGAACGGACACAACGTTGAGGAACGGACGTTTTGTTCCATGTCTATAAATAGAGGGTCCGAGAATTCACTTCTTGCACCTCTTTCCTCTCTTCTCTCTCGATTCCTTAGCCTTCTAACTAAGATCTAGGGAAATCTAGGCGTCCTATTGGGATTCCGGAAGTGGCATAGCGATCCAGACGTCGTAGCGGAGCTGTGGCCTAGTTTTGAGGCAATTGCCATCAGCGGGCTGACGATGGACGCAGGTATAGCTATGGTCTCCTTAAATTATTTAGGAGTATGCAATAGCTTAGTTAAGGCTTTTAGAGCTTAATTATTGATTCATGAGTCATGTAGGGCCGCTCAGCCCTGTTCGAACGGTTGATGTCGAGCGCCCCGCGACCGACGGGTTAGCCGGCACTGGCATCTGTAAGACACGGTCTACGTCCATTAGGAATGAGCAGTGTACGCAGGGTTTTCTCCTCGGGTTGTACCACTCATGTCCTAGGCGCCATTACTGAGCAGTTGTATACAGTTATCCCAGATACGGATACCCAGACATATTCATTTGCATGCACCATATTTGTATGTTTTACCCGTGCTTTCGTATTGAGCTTAGAGCTCACGTCCAGTCTTTTCTATGTATCTGGACACCTCATTCGACGGGGCAGGTGTAGGTGCATGATTGAGCACCAGGAGCTTGGAGTAGCCAGTGATAAGTGAAGATAGCAGGATTAGCTGTAGGTTTTTTCCCTTTAGGATTATTTATTTCGATTGGGTTGTATAAATCAAAATTGTTTAACCGGTTGTATTCTGTTGGTCTGCTTTTATTTAAGTCTTCCGCATCGATTTATTTAATGCATGCTTAATTATGCTCTTAACTCTGATTAGGTAGTGGATCCGGGTAGGGTCACTAAATTTATTGGTATCAGAGCATGCATGCAAGAGACTTGGGATATAGTATTAAGACTTTGGGTTATCCTTATAGGATTGATGAGACCTTGGAAGATGTGATGATGCGGCAATTAGGTTGCCCGAAGACTATCATCATCGGTAGGAATTATGAAGATTTGTATTATGGGATTACAGGACAGGAGCGAGGAATCGTGTCCGAGTTTTCAAGACTTCTACTCATATGGGTCCTAGCTTTGGATCGAGTACCGGATGCCAGCGGCAGTGGCAGAGGATTGGTTGGGACGCACATGATGTTTGCATCTGTACAGTCCGTACCATGATGACACTACTGTGAAGATTCTCCAGTCGTAGTTGGAGAGATTGTCATATTGACCTTCACCAGGGAATGCCTCGAGTGCCTAAGTCATGACAGGTTTCGAGCGTAAGGTCATTAAACTCATGCAGAACATGGTCTTGCCGGTATGCTTTTATAGATGCGTTCGGTAGGCAAACGAGCCGTGGTGTTCATTCTGAATGAACGAGGCAAGGATAGTGAGTTCAGTGATAGTGCTAAGTACCGTCTGATGTTTTCAAAGGTTGAGCGTAGGATTTTTCCATGGGATGAAAATGGGCTAGGTTGATAGATTGCGAGGAAATCTTGGGCTTAGTTCGTCTTGATGTTTGCTTTGGGTAAACAAAACAACAATTAGTAGTGCTGATGTGGCACGAGATTTGTGCTATTGACTACTAGTGGCTATTGGCTAACTCTGTCAGAGTTAGGTTGATTAAGTTCAGTATATGAGGCAGCTATCATTAGTAAGGCACGAGATTGTGTCGATATACTACTAATAGATATTGTCTGGATTATCAAGTATGGGTGTGTTGAAACTAGAGCGATTTGGGTATTCCAAGTGTTTGGAAATAGTTCTTCGTGGTAGCTGAGTCATGGTTATTGATTGAGCCACGTAGGTTTAGATGATCAGTGGTTGTTTTATCGAATGAGTGCGAGCCGAAGTAGTTCGACGAGATCGATAGTGTAAATCCAATCAGTGATGATTTGGATATAGTAATCGATAAATACTTGGGATATTATTTTGTCTCTTAGTGCTTAGAAGATGAGTACTTGGTACAGTCTCAGAGCATTCAGCAATTTGGATGATTTAGAGTCTCTAGGATTGCCGGAGACGAATAATTTGGGATGTCTGTAATTGGGAACGATTGCAATTGGACTTGTATGGCCAAGTTAGGTGATAACTTGACGGTGGAGACAAGCGAAGGAATTGGTAGCTCCCCAGATAGTGTTCTTGTAATGATGTCTTAGTATACCGTTGGGTTTGAGATCCAACGAGAATGGTATACTCGTATGGACATTAGTTGTCTGATCGTGAGGTGTGACATTAGCTGGGATCTAGTTCTCGAGATCCAGCAGGTTGTGTCACTAATCTTTCAGCAAGTGATGTACGATATCTCTGAGGTGACTGAGATAGTCAAGGATCGACTTAGTAGCCAACGAGGTTTGCCTTTGGGATCGAAGATTTCGCAAGATCGTGACAGATCAAATTTGTTCTTTCGAGTCAGTGAGTCACATCCATGCAGACTGTTTGTCAAAGATATTGCGTTTTAGCAATGAACGACAATCAGAGGCGTTTTGTGTGACAAGTTACTTTGAGCATAAGTATTTCCCCGGAGTGACTAGAGAATAGATGAATTAGTCCTTTCAGTGCTAAGGCTGATGCTTTCAGCAAAGGAGCGATTTGACTGTTGAGAATCCGTTGGGATTCAGTTTCTAGAATCTTTATCTTCAACCGTGGTAGGTTGGGACGAGCGATGATGGTATCACCAGAGAATCTGAGTTCAGTTATACCAGGCTCATGTAATTGTCGAGTTTCGAGACGGAACATGAAGCGTTTCCATATGTCTGTGTAATGTGAAATGTCCCAGTCGAGCATAGGTGGGATCTTGCCTTAGTCTTGATGTGTGAACAGTGATTGCGAGTATGTATAACTATCAGGAGGATGTCTATCGATTGAATTCGTGGGTGAATAACCTATGGTTGAGATGATGTAGATCATCAGAGGTGTAATAACTTCTATGGCAGTGTATGCGTGACTTCGCAGGCCAATGGTTAAACGATGACTTAACGTCATTATCGGTGAGCGATGATAGTTTTCATCAAGGCATAATGTTGAGTTATACTGAGAAACGTGAACTGTGATTTGCACTGGACATGGTAGATTGAATTCCCAGTATTGCTTGGGAAGCTCATTTACTTCGGTAGGGCATGTGAAGGATGACCAGTCTGGGAATCGTGATAAGCTGTTATGTTGAAGTATGACTTTGTGGCAACTAGATTCTCTTGAGGAGAAATTTGGGCTTTGTTGTGTCAGCACAGTGTTGGGATTGGTGTTTCCTGACTAGAGTTGTTGAGCACCGAGAACTTTTGGAACCATTAGATGGTTAGATATAGTTGGTGATTCGATGAATGTCGTAAGCCAATCAGGTTATGATTTGGTCTTCGACAGTCTAAGACTTTTCTTTGGGACAATGATCTTGATCAAGTGAGTGTTGGTATCTTTCGTGATCAGAGAGATCGTGGTCAGTATGGAATAAGTATCAGTGTTGTGATACATTAGTGCCAAGGAAGTTTGAATGTCAACCAGTAGCGCAGTAATATTCAGTTGGAAGAATGTTAATGCTGTTCAGCATTAATGGAGCTTGCAGAGAATTTGACAAGAGTCTAGGTGTGTCGGGAGCTATTTCGACCAGACACTCGAGCAAGGGTTTTTAGTACGTTCTCGAGGTTTTACCCTAGATTTCGAGGACGAAATCTTTTTTAGGGGGGGAGGGGAATGTAGTAACCCGTATCCATAATTAATGATTAATGAGTAATTAATCATGTGATCATGTTTTGATTCATTAATACATGATTAAGGAAGTTTTTGTTGGATTAACGGACTTCGGAAATGGATTCAGAATGATCGAAAATTGCCCAAAGGGTGACCAGGAACGGAAGCAACGTTCATGAACGGAAGCAACGTTCTAGCAGTTGATGTCATCCGTGATGTCAACAATATTACGTCATTGCTTACGCACTTGATGGGACATCGAAAGCAACGATGGGGATCGGAAGCAACGTTCGTCAGGCGGAACGGACGCAATGTTGAGGATCGGACGTTCCGTTCCGTGTCTATAAATAGAGGGTCCGAGAATTCATTTCTTGCACCTCTTTCCTCTCTTCTCTCTTGATTCCTTAGCCTTCTAACTCAGATCTAGGGAAATCTTGGCATCCTATTGGGATTCCGGAAGTGGCATAGCGATCCAGGCATCGTAGTGGAGCTGTGGCCTAGTTTTAGGCAATTGCCATCAGTGGGCTGACGACGGACGCAAGTATAGCTATGGTCTCCTTAAATTATTTAGGAGTATGCAATAGCTTAGTTAAGGCTTTTAGAGCTTAATTAATGATGCATGAGTATTTTCATTGTAGAGCTGATGATAGGCTTGAAACCTAGAGTGGGACTGCTAGGACTACCTGTGTTAAGGTACATAAGTACTGACTGAGATAGCCAGCGGGTTTTGCATGCTTATATGTTGCATTTGTGTGTCATATTATTATGCAGCATGCACATATCATATTGTGATTGTCCATATTTTGAGATGAGTCATGTAGGGCCGCTCAGTCCTATTCGGACGGTTGATGTCGAGCACCCCGCGACCGACAGGTTAGCCGGCACTGGCATCTGTAAGACACGGTCTACGTCCGTTAGGAATGAGCAGTGTACGCATGGTTTGCTCCCCGGGTTGTACCACTCATGTCCTAGGTGCCATTACTGAGCAGTTGTATACAGTTATCCCAGATACGGATACCCAGACATATTCATTTGCATGCACCATATTTGTATGTTTTACCCGTGCTTTTGTATTGAGCTTAGAATTCACGTCAAGTATTTTCTGTGTATCTAGATACCCCATTCGACGGGGCATGTGTAGGTGAGGGATTGAGCACAGGAGCTTGGAGTAGCCAGTGATTAGTCAAGACAGCAGGATTAGCTGTAGGTTTTTGCCCTTTAGGCTTATTTATTTCGATTGGGTTGTATAAATCGAAATTGTTTAACCGGTTGTATTCTGCCGGTCTGCTTTTATTTAAGTCTTCCTCATCGATTTATTTAATGCATGCTTAATTATGCTCTTAACTCTGATTAGGTAGTGGATCCGGGTAGGGTCGCTACAATGTTCTCTTATGTGAATACCTGAATTTAGTTGAATGCATATCGAACTGTATTGCATTCATATTGAGCTTTTACCTTTGTTTTGAAAGGGCAGTGTAGTGACCCGTATCCAGAATTAATGATTAATGAATAATTAATCGTGTAATCATGTTTATATTAAGTAAAACATGATTAAGGAAATTCCAAATGGGTTAACGGAGTCCAGAAATGGATTCAGGACACTCGAAAATGGTCGGGAAGGTTCCGAGGGTTCGGATGGTTCGGAGGCTCCGAACCGGGTTAGGAGGCTCCGAACTGGATCGGAGGATCCGAACCAAAGATCGGAGGATACGAACGGGTTTGGAGGATCCGAACTCGGATCGGAGGCTCCGAAGATAATGCGTCATGGGTGACATCATTGATGGGACTTCGGAGGATCCGAAGTCAGGATCGGAGGCTCCGAACAGGAACGGAGGCTCCGAAGTCAGGAACGGGGGATCCGAACCAGTTCGGAGGATCCGAAGTCGAGTTCGGACGGCTCGAACTCCGTCTATAAATAGGGGGCCGAGATTTCATTTTCAAGTGCACCTTTTCCTCTCTTCTCTCTGATTCCTAAGCCTTCTAACTCAGATCTAGGGAGATCTAGACATCCAATGAGGAATCCGGAAGTGGAATAGCGATCCAAGAGTCGTAGCGGAGCTGTGGCCTAGTTTTGAGACAAATTGTCATCAGCAGGCTGACGACGGACGCAGGTATAGCCATGGTCTCCTTAAATTATTTAGGAGTATGCAATAGCTTAATTAAGGCTTTTAGAGCTTAATTATTGATGCATGGTTATTTGCAATGTAGAGCTGATATAGGCTTGGAACCTAGAGCGGGACTGCTAGGAACTGCCTGTAGAAAGGTATGTAAGTACAGACTGAGATAGCCAGCGGGTTTTGCATGCTTATATGTTGCATTTGTGTGTCATATTATTATACAGCATGTGCATATCATATTGTGCATGTCCATCTTGTGAGATGAGCCATGTAGGGCCGCTCAGCCCTATCTGGACGGGTGATGTCTAGTGCCCAGTGACTGACGGGTCATGGGTGTTTAGCATCTGGGGACATAGTCCACGTCCTATAGGAATGAGCAGTGTACACAGGGTTTGCTCCCCGAGTTGTACCACTCATGTCCTAGGCATCATTACTGAGCATTTGTATACAGTTATCCCAGATATGGATACCCTATCATTTGCATGCATCATATTTGTATGTTTTACCCAGTGCTTTCGTATTGAGCTTAGAGCTCACGTCCAGTCTTTTCTATGTATCTGGACACCCCATTTGACGGGGTAGGTGTAGGTGCAGGATTGAGCACCCGGAGCTTGGAGTAGCCAGTGACCAGTGAAGACAGCAGGATTAGCTGTAGGTTTTGCCTTTAGGCTATTTATTCGATTTGGTTGTATAAATCGAATTGGTTTAACCGGTTGTATTCTGTCGGTCTATTTTTATTTAAGTCTTCCGCACCGATTTATTTAATGCATGTTTAATTATGCTCTTAAATCTGATTAGGTAGCGGATCCGGGTACGGCCGCTACACTTTTTGGTATCAGAGCATATGCATGCAAGAGACTTGGGATATAGTACTGAGAATTTGGGTTATCCTTATAGGATGGATGAGACCTTGGAAGAGGTGATGATGCGGCAATTAAGTTGCCCGAAGACTATCATCAATGGCAGGATTTCAAAAGATTTGGCTTATGGGATTCCAGCAAGTGCGGATAGGAGCGAGGAATCGTGCCCGAGTTTTCAAGACTTCTACTCATGTGGATCCTAGCTTTGGATCGAGTACCGGATGCCAGAGGCAGTGGCAAAGGATTGGTGGGGACTTACTTGATGTTTGCATCTGTACAGTAATTACCATGATGACACTACTCTGAAGATTCTCCAGTCGTAGTTGGAGAGATTTTCATGCGGAACATAGTTTTGCCGGTATGCTTGTACCGATGCATTCGGTAGGCACACGGAAAACTTCATGTTCAAAAGCATGATATGAATACAAGAAGAACGCTGATGGTAGATCGTGAGAAAAAGGGGTCGACTGACATGCACTGACGCAGAGCATAGCTGGTTAGCTATCACGAGCCATTTCTCCGGAGTTTTTCGTAGGAGGACATGTAGAGAGACTTGGATGGGAGTATGCTTACATCGATACGTGTGTTGATTAGAAGCTTCATGCTCAAGGAACAAGACTAGTACGATGATTTAAATACTGTATCGTTGTAGTTGTAAACAGTATTTCAGTTGTAAAGAATCATCATACTATGGTTGTATCATTTCAAGTTTGGTTGTACTTTTCATTGTATTTTGAATACTGTATGTATTACATGGGATTGTAATTGAGAAATTGTACATAAATGAAAGCAATGATACATGTTTTATTTATCCATAAATTCGTGAATGATTGCGAGTGATTTTGCTAGGATTGGCATTGTTTTAGTTGATTAGTGTTCAACTGTTGTAGCTTATGGGATTTGAGTGGGCCGACTGTGACTGTTTGACTTGTGGTTAGTCTAGGCATTTTTCTAGGATTGACCTAGTTAGTTAGTAGACTATGTTAGTGCCAGCGATGAGTGGACTCATCTAGAGGCATTAAGGGTATTGTTCGGTTTAGAACATTGGGCTTTATTCTAAGTTGTCTCCTTAGAATAGTAGGCTGCCTGACCTTTGGTAGGTGTAGACTTGTGATGATGGGCTTTCATCGGGATACCAGGTCCAGTATATGCCGAGAGTTGTGGACTATGACCAGGACTAGACGTGATGGGGCGCGACCCTATGCCAGCGTTACCCGGGGGCCTTGTGCTTCAGGAGATGGCGGTGGGAAGGCTACTCAGTCTAGGGATTTGGTGACAGTCACGACGAGGTATGACCTTGGATTAGATATCAGGTTTGATATCGATGGTTCGATATCGTCTGGTGTGCCAGAGATATTGATTATGTTATGCTATGGGAACCAGTCTTGGAGGGATTTCCTTGATAAGTGTGTATTCTGAGCAGTTAGATTTTAACCTTTAAGTTACTGCTAGACGTGCGGATCTAGTAGGTGGATGGATTCTACCAGCGATGGCTATGTGTTGTCATCAGGGTTGTGGTTAGAATTTTCCTGTAATAGGAGTTATCCAAGAACTTGGATAGGATGTTGTTCTAAGACTTTGACTCGAATGTGAGGACTACTCCATGATGAATGACTTCATCTGTGAGGGATTATATCAGATGTTGAGGATTTTACATGACTATTTAAGATGTGAGGGAAGCATGGCCTATGACCATGAAACCTTGGTGGTTGTCCAGGTGGGTTATTGAGGTAAGCTACCTTAGTCTTGTACTGTTGCACAATCTTAACAAAGGATATGATCAGGAGAGTGTTCGAAGATTGTGGAAATCTTTGGGATTATTTAGTTATTCTTCTTGGACTTGACGAGCCGTGGTGTTCATTCTGAATGAAAGAGGTAAGGATAGTGAGTCCAGTGGTTGCGCTAAGTACTGTCTGATATTTTCAGAGGTTGGGCATAGGATTTTCCATGGGATGGAAATGGGCTTAGTTCATCTTGATGTTTGCCTTGGGCGAACAAGACAGCAATTAGTAGTGCTGATGTGGCATGGAATCTGTGCTAATGACTACTAGTGTCAATTGGCTAACTCTGTCAAAGTTAGGTTGATTAAGTTTAGCATACGAGGTAGCTGTCAGTAGTGAGGCACGAGATTGTGTCGATAGACTACTAATAGCTATTTACTGGTTATCAATTATGAGTGTGTTGAAACCAAAGCTATTTTGGTATTCCAAGTGTTTGGAAATAGTTCTTCGTGGCAGCTGAGTCATGGTTATTGATTGAGCCACGTAGGTTTAGATGATCAGTGGTTGTCTGATCGAATGAGCGCGAACATCAGTAGTTCGACGAGATCGATAGGGTAAATCCAATCAGTGATGATTTGGATAGAGCAATCGAAGAATACTTGGGGTAGTATTTTGTCGCTTAGTGCTTAGGAGATGAGTACTTGGTACAGTCTCAGAGCATTCGACAATTTGGATGATTTAGAATCTCTAGGTTTGCCAGAGACGAATCTATCGAAAGATTGCAATTGACTTGTATGGTCAAGTTAGGTGATAATTTGATGGTGGAGACAAGCGAAGGAATTGGTAACTCCCTGGATAGCTTTCTTGTCATGATGTATTAAGTATGCCTTTGGGTTTAGGATCCAACAAGGATTGGATGCTTCTATGGACATCAGTTGTTCGATTGGAGGATGTGACATTAACCGGGATCTATTTCTCGAGGTCCGGCAGGGGGTGTCATTAATTTTCAGCGAGTGATGTGCGATGTGTGACTGAGATAGTCAAGGGTCGACTTAGTAGCCAACGAGGTTTGCCTTTGGGATCGAAGATTTCGCAAGATCGTGACGAATCAAAATTGTTCTTTCGAGTCAGTGAGTCACATCTATGCGGATTGTTTTGTCAAGAATATTGCGCGTTAGCAATGGACGATATTCGGATGTGCGTCGGGTGGCAAGTTACTTCGAGCACAAGTATTTTTCAGAATCGACTAGGGAATCGACGAATTAGTTCGTTCAGTGCTGAGACTGATGCGTTCAGCAAGGGAGCGGTTTGACTATTGAGAATCCGTTGAAATTTAGTTTCCAGGATCTTTATTATTCGACCTTGTGAGGTTGGGACGAGCTATGATGGTATCATCAGAAATTCCATGATGAGAAATACTAAGTGAAATTACTGTCGAGTTTCGAGACAAAATAGGAAGCGTTTCCATATGTCTGTGCACTGTGGAATGTCCCAGTCGAGCATATTGGTGGGAGCTTGCCTTAGTCTTGATGTGTGTACAGTGGTTGCGAGTATGTATGAATATCAGGAGGATGTCCAACGATTGGGATTCATGGGTGAATAACCTATGGGTGAGGTGATGTAGATCATTAGATGTGTAATAACTTCTATTGCAATGTATGCGTGACTTCGCAGGCCAATGGCTAGGAGATGACTTAGTGTCATTATTAGTGATCGATGATAGTTTTCATCAAGGCATAATGTTGAGTTATACTAAGAAACGTGAACGGTGATTTGCACTTGACATGGTATTGAATTCCCCGTATTGCTTGGGAAGCTCTTTGCTGTGGTAAGGCATGGGAAGGATGACCAGTCTGGAAATCGTGTTAAGCAGTTATGTTGTAGTATGAACTTGTGTCAACTAGATTCTCTTGGGGTGAAATTTGAGTTTTGTTGTGTCGGCACAGTGTTGGGAAAAGTGTTTCCTAACTAGAGGTTTTGAGCACCGAGAACTTTTGGAACCATTAGATAGTTAATTTTGATTAGTGATTCGACGATTGTCGTAAGTCAATCAGGTTATGACTTGGTCTTCGTCAGTATAAGATTTCCTTTGAGACGATAATCTCGATCAAGTGGGTGTTGGTATCTTTCGTGACCAGAGAGATCGGGGTCAGTTTGGAAGACGTATCAATGTTGTGATATGCGAGTGCTAGAGGAGTTCGATTGTCGACCAGTAGCGCAGAAATTTTCAGCATTAATGAGGCTTGCAAAGAATTCGACGGGAGTCTGAGTGTGTCGGAGGATATTTCGACCAGACACTCGAGCAAGGGTTTCTTGTACGTTCTCGAGGTTTTACCCTAGATTTCGAGGACGAAATCTTCTAAGGGGGGGAGAATGTAGTGACCCGTATCCAGAATTAACGATTAATAAATAATTAATCGTGTAATCATATTTAGATTAAGTGAAACATGATTAAGGAAATTCCAAATGGGTTAACGGAGTCCAGAAATGGATTCAGGACACTCGAAAATGGTCGGGAAGGTTCTGAGGGTTTGAAGGCTCCGAACCGGGTTAGGAGGCTCCGAACTGGATCGGAGGATCCGAACCAAAGATCGGAGGATCCGAACTCGGATCGGAGGCTCCGAAGATAATGCGTCATGGGTGACATCATTGATGGGACTTCGGAGGATCCGAAGTCAGGATCGGAGGCTCCGAACAGGAACGGAGGCTCCGAAGTCAGGAACGGGGGATCCGAACCAGTTCGGAGGATCCGAATTCGAGTTCAGACGGCCCGAACTCTGTCTATAAATAGGGGGCCGAGATTTCATTTTCAAGTGCACCTTTCCCTTTCTTCTCTCTGATTCCTAAGCCTTCTAACTCAGATCTAGGGAGATCTAGGCATCCAATGAGGAATCCGGAAGTGGCATAGCGATCCAGGCGTCGTAGCGGAGCTGTGGCCTAGTTTTGAGACAAATTGTCATCAGCGGGCTGACGACGGACGCAGGTATAGCCATGGTCTCCTTAAATTATTTAGGAGTATGCAATAGCTTAATTAAGTCTTTTAGAGCTTAAATATTGATGCATGGGTATTTGCATTGTAGAGCTAATATAGGCTTGGAACCTAGAGCGGGACTGCTAGGAACTGCCTGTAGAAAGGTACGTAAGTACAGACTGAGATATCCAGCGGGTTTTGCATGCTTATATGTTGCATTTGTGTGTCATATTATTATACAGCATGTGCATATCATATTGTGCCTGTCCATCTTGTGAGATGAGCCATGTAGGGCCGCTCAGCCCTGTCTGGACGGGTGATGTCTAGTGCCCAGTGACTGACGGGTCATGGGTGTTTAGCATCTGGGGAAACAGTCCACGTCCTATAGGAATGAGCAGTGTACACAGGTTTTGCTCCTCGGGTTGTACAACTCATGTCCTAGGCGCCATTACTGAGCATTTGTATACAGTTATCCCAGATATGGATACCCTATCATTTGCATGCATCATATTTGTATGTTTTACCCAGTGATTTCGTATTGAGCTTAGAGCTCACGTCCAGTATTTTCTGTGTATCTGGACACCCCATTTGACGGGGTAGGTGTAGGTGCAGGATTGAGCACCCGGAGCTTGGAGTAGCCAGTGACCAGTGAAGACAGCAGGATTAGCTGTAGGTTTTGCCTTTAGGCTATTTATTCGATTTGGTTGTATAAATCGAATTGGTTTAACCGGTTGTATTCTGCCGGTCTGTTTTTATTTAAGTCTTCCGCACCGATTTATTTAATGCATGTTTAATTATGCTCTTAACTCTGATTAGGTAGCGGATCCGGGTAGGGTCTCTACAGGCAGAACCGCCCGAATCGAATTAGACGTTTTGGAGACTATAACTGAGATGTCTGGGTCGTGGATTTCGCCCAGAGTGCAGAAGACTTTTTATATGTTGCTCAAATTCTAGAGGTTAGAGATAAGTGACCCCACCCTGATAGGGGAGTCGGTGGTCAGTCATGTGATCTTGGCCTCGAGATCCCAACCGAATGAACGAATTTCCTTTTGATTACCTGATTTTGATAATCCCGAATTTTAAAAGACATGCATCCCATATTTATCATTATTGAATCTTATGTATGTCATATCATGATATTGATATGCTAATTGATATTGTATGTCATGTTGCTTTTACTGGGATTTATTCTCACTGGAGTTATCCGGCTGCTGCTTTGTTTTGAGTAATAGAAGTGGGACTTTGGTTTTTTTTAGAAGTTGAAAGCATGCCAATCTAGTTTATGTTTTGAGAGCATATTTAGAACTCAAACCTTGTTTGATTTGGCTGTATCGAATATTCGAATATTGAGGTTTATATGTTGTCGTTGCATGTATTATTATACCTCATCATGTATGGATTTGTATTTGGATTATGTATTGAACAATTTCTATTTTCTTTCGCAGAACTGTGCCCGCTCGATCGGTTGAGTTTTACCGATCGAGCAAGCAGTCCTGCTTTAGCAAGATAGAGCTTTTCTTGCTCGATCGGTAGAACTCAACCGAACAAGCGAGATGCCCTGTAGGTTTTTAGACAGGTATTTTCTCGCTCGATCAGTTGAGTTCTATCGATCGAGCGAGCTCTGTTCACCGGTAATTAAAATTTTTTTATTGTCTTATTTTCTTGACTCTTGATTGGTTATCGATAGGATTAATTCTTGATTAGATGATTAGAACCAAGGTCTCATATTAAGTAGTATCAGAGCGATAAGTTATTGGTTTGAACTAGAAGTGAGCGAGGTAAATCGAGTCCGCGTGTATTGGCTCCTCGCATGTGATTTAGTTATTTATTTGATTATTTAAAATTCCATGAGGGCATGCTTTATTATTTGAAAAGTATATGAATTACATGATTATGTGATTTAATTTATAAAGCATGGACTACTTGAGATATAATTGTTTTTGTTATCTACTTGTATCCGAATTTCTGAGAGGTTTAAGGGCACCAAATTGTAGAGATTGAGATATCTTGTTTCCTAACCTTTGATTATCAGATGGGTCCTCGTCGAGTTATTAACAGAAACCCACCGCCAGTTACTCCTCCGAACGAACAGGCTAGTACCGAAACTGATTAGATGGATGCCACAACAACTCCTATGGAAACCTTACTGAAGAGGTTCCAATATTTTAAGCCGCCGACTTTGAAGGGTACTGAAAATCTGGTCGACTGTGAGAGCTGGTTGGACGACATTGATCAGTTTTTCGATTCCCTTGATTATTCAGATGACCGCCGAACCAGGTTAGTCATTCATCATGTAGTAGCCCGTAACCAAAATCAGTGATTAAGGAACTAATCATAATAACTTGGGAAGGGTTCGGAAGCTCCGAAGGCAAGATCGGAAGCTCCGAAGGTGAGTTCGGAAGCTTCGAAGGAGCGATCGGAAGCTCCGATCGAATTACGTCAGGCATGACATGTGGCAGGATCGGAAGCTCCGATCACGATCGAAAGTTCTGATCACCTTTATCCGAAGTCAACCAGTGAGATTTTGACACATGGCAGATAAGCGAGATCGGAAGCTCCGATGTCGGGATCGGACGTTCCGATCGAGGAACGGAGGTTCCGATCGTCATCTATAAATAAGGGGTGTCGAGCTCACATTTGAGTGTACCAATTCCTCTCTTCTCTCTCAATTCCTTAGCCTTCTAACTCAGATCTAGGGAATTCTAGGCGTCCCGTGGGGAATCCGGAAGTGGCATAGCGATCCAGGCGTCGTAGCGGAGCTGTGGCCTAGTTTTGAGGCACTCGACATCAAAGGGCTAACGACGGACGAAGGTATAGCTTTTGCTTCCTATAAATATTTAGGAGTATGCAATAGCTTAGTTAAGGCTTTTAGAGCACTATAATGATAGTAGTATCATTTGGCAGTGTAGAGCAGACTATAGGCGTGGACCTAGAGTTGGTAGAGCTTGCACTGATTTGAGGTACGAAAGTACTGTTCGAGATATCCTGACTGAGTATTTATGTATTATGTGACTGCATGATTTATATGTCATTGATTTATGCTGCATTCATTTTCATATTGAGCTATCTCCTTCGAGATGTCTATTAGTAGGGTTGTACCCTATCCTGTTAGTGGATGGACTTCCATGGCTTTGGGTATGGTAAATCCACTGGTATTATGGTATGGGAGCCACCTCCTGAAGCGACGGCACAGCGTGCTACATACCAGGGCCCGGTCTGTCTCTGTTATCTGATCCTTGACCTCGAGTTTATAGGGAGTTCACTTTGCATGCATGTATACTCATACTCTCGTACTGAGCATTTTATGCTCACGTCTTGTACTCTGTGTTTCTGGACACCCTATTCCATGGGGCAGGTTTGCGATTGGATGAGGCGGGTGGATCCAAGAGGGGCTAGGCAGTGGTTGGCCAGCTGGAGCTTTGCCTAGGTTTTATTCTGTTGTTATTTGGATTGATACAGTTATTCGATCTGGTTTTATAATATTTGGGTATTTACAGATTCCTTTACTTGAGATTGTATAATGTCTATGGTTTCCGCAGTTTTATTCTGATATCTGTTTTGATTAAGTTAATTGAATGCCTAAGTTCTGTTTAGTAGGTGATCCGGGTAAGGGTCACTACATTTATGGTATCAGAGCATGCAAAGTATTCTTGGGATTTAGATTCTACATAAGATAACCATTAGGTTAATTTTGTAGATGGCAGATCGTGACGACCAGAGTTCTCATGGAAGTATTGGTGGGCGTTGGGGTGATGCCGACCGGGAGCCTCGTCGGGAACGCCGCCATCGTCATCGCGATGAGGACCGTTTCACTGTACGTCGATTCTTGCAGATGGGGCCTAAGCCCTTGGTTGGAGGTGAGTCTCCGGAGGATGCGGAGAACTGGTTAGACTGCATGGAGACGACTTTTCAGACTTTCCAATACACCGAGGAGCAGAAGATGAAGACCCTTGGTTATCTTCTGGATGGACGTGCACGCAGGTGGTGGAGGTTTACTTCTGCACCTTTTGTTGCGGCGATATGAGTGGCCACCTGGGCCAAGTTCCGCACAGCTTTTCAGAAGCTGTATTTTCCTCATGCAATCCGTCAGTCGAAGGCGGGCGAGCTACTGAGTTTGCGACAGGGAGCCATGTCTATTGATGAGTATCAGCAGAAGTTCTTTGATCTGCTATCCTATTGCCCCGAGATTGCCGACAGCTCCGAGATGAAGTATAATCTGTTCCTTAAGGGCCTTAACCCTGAGATCCATGACCGTGTGGCGGTTGGTGACAACATGTCCTACGAGGGTTTGGTGAGCCGTTGTCACCAGGCGAAGGACAGCATTTGGCGGAACAGGTCTTTCTCTCAGTCGAGACCTGCTAGTTCTTTGGGTACCCGTGCCCAATCTTTCAAGAAGTCTGGATCTACTTCTTCTTCCTCTGGCTCTGCTGGTGTTGTCCATTTCGGAAAGAAGGACAAGTGTGATCACTGTGGGAAGAACCATCCATCCGACAAGTGCCGTAGAGCTTCTGGAGCTTGTTTCCATTGTGGAGAGACTGGTCATATCCAGAGAGATTGTCCACTATTTGGGGGAGGCGGTTCTGGTTCAGTATCTGGTTCTCAGGTCACCATTCAGCAGAGGTCGCAGGGACAGCCTGCTGTGAGTTCTCATTTGAGGCCACGAGCTTTTGGCCAGGTGTTTGCCCTGTGACATGATCAGGCAGTGGAGGAGAATGAGAAAGTCATCGCAGGTACATTTCTGTTTTATGGTATACCTGCTCTTGTACTTATTGACACTGGTGCATCTCATTCCTTCATTTCTGCACGTTTTGTTAAGAAGCATAAGTTACCATGCATTGCACTAGATGTAGTGATGTCTATTTCTACTCCTACGGGCCAATCTGCTTTGGCTAAGCGTCTAGTGATGGGTTGCCCTTTAGAGTTCGAGGGGAACATTCTGTTAGCGAATCTCATGGTTCTTGCGATGGACAACTTTGATTGAATTCTGGGAATAGATATGTTGACTACCTATCGAGCTTCAGTGGACTGCTACCAGAGATTAGTACGCTTTCATACGGAGGGGAGTGAGAGCTGGTTTTTCTATGGAGAGGGAGCGCGACCCCCGATGCCTTTGGTATCATCTTTGAGAGCCTGTCGAGCTCTAGAGTCTGGCGGGGAAGGCTAACTTATCTATGCAGTTGATTTGTCTGCTGAGAGTATTGGGATAGAGAGTATTCCTGTTGTGGATGAATTTCCAGATGTATTTCCCCATGAGATTCCGGGTTTTCCTCCTGTTAGGGAAGTCGAGTTTGGCATAGAGTTGATGCCTGGTACTTTGCCTATTTCTCGAGCACCGTATCATCTGGCTCCGTCAGAGATGCGTGAGTTGAAGAATCAGCTACAGGACCTTTTGTACAAGGGGTACATTCATCCTAGTGTATCTCCTTGGGGAGCTCCTATTTTTTTTGTAAAGAAGAAGGATGGGTCTATGCGGCTGTGCATTGACTATCGGCAGCTGAATCGAGTCACTGTGAAGAACAAGTATCCTTTGCCTCGTATTGATGACTTGTTTGATCAGCTGCAGGGCACTTCAGTTTACTCCAAGATTGACTTGAGATCTGGGTATCATCAGTTGAGAGTCCGAGATCAGGACGTAGCCAAGACTGCATTCCGTACTCGCTATGGGCATTACAAGTTTCTAGTGATGCCATTTGGTTTGACTAATGTGCCGGCTATATTCATGGATCTGATGAACCGTGTCTTCAGGGAGTATTTGGACAAGTTTTTCGTTGTCTTCATTGACGACATCTTGGTGTATTCGAGTAATACGAATGAGCATGTTACTCACTTTCGGTTGGTACTGCAGACTCTTCGAGATGAGCAGTTATACGCCAAGCTGAGCAAGTGTGAGTTCTGGATGGATCGAGTGGTCTTTCTTGGCCATATCATATCCAGGGAGGGGATTTCTGTTGATCCGAGCAAGATTGAGGCGGTGCTTAATTGGTCACGTCCGACGACGGTTGCTGAGATCCGTAGCTTTCTGGGTCTAGCAGGATATTATCGTTGCTTCATTTTGAATTTCTCTCAGCTAGCTTGACCGTTAACGCAGCTTACCCGCAAGGGTGTGTATTTCGAGTGGTCCTCCGAGTGTGAGGAGAATTTCTGTGAGCTTCGACGGCGGTTGACATCTGCGCCAGTGTTGGCATTACCGTCAGGATCTGGAGGGTATGTGGTATACACTGATGCTTCTCTTCAAGGGTTAGGTTGTGTCCTGACTCAGAATGGGCATGTGATCGCATACGCTTCTAGACAGCTGAAGCTTCACGAGGAAAACTACCCAGTCCATGATTTGGAATTGGCAGCCATTGTGTTCGCTTTGAAGATCTGGCGTCATTATCTGTATGCGCGAGAAATTTGAGATCTTCACCGACCATAACAGTCTCAAGTATTTGTTCACTCAGGCAGAGTTGAACATGAGGCAGAGACGTTGGATGGACTTGCTTAAGGACTATGATTGCGAGATTAAGTACCATCCGGGAGCTGCTAATCTCACCGCTGATGCATTGAGTTGCAAGGTGCGACTATCCACACTTCAGACTTGTTCGATGTCTAGTGCGATCAGTGACTGTTGTACTTCAGGATATACCTTCAAGCATAAGAAAGGTATGCAGAGTATCCAGATGTTTGCGATATTTATCTGAGCCAGCTTTGTATTTGCGGATTCGAGATGCTCAGATGTCTGATTCGAAGACCCATCGTTTAGCTTGTCTAGCTAACGAGGGTAGCTCGTCTGGATTTTATTATCAGCCAGATGGCTTTCTGTGTTTGTCTGGTAGGCTTGTGATTCCGCATGATGTAGAGTTGCGAGAGGAGATTTTTTCTCAGGCGCATCGCGCTAAGTTGAGTATTCATCCTGGGAGAAACAAGATGTACAAGGATCTACGTACTCGTTTCTGGTGGAAGGGAATGAAATGCAGTGCTTATCAGTTTGTTTCAAGATGTTTAGTGTGTCAACAGGTCAAGGCAGAGCACCGACGACCTGGAGGATTGCTTCACAGTCTGCCTATTCCTGAATGGAAATGGGAGTTTATCACAATGGACTTTGTGACCCATTTGCCGGTATCCCCGAGGAACTGTGATGCTATCTGGGTTGTGGTGGACCGACTCACCAAGTCAGCGCATTTCATTTCCTATAGCCGAGAGTACAATGTGGATCGTATGGCTCGTTTGTACATTCAGGAGATCGTTCGACTTCATGGAGTGCCTGTGAGCATTGTCAGCGATCGGGACCCCAGGTTCACTTCTAAATTCTGGGGGAGTGTTCAGTGTGCGATGGACACTACTCTCAGTTTGAGTACTGCCTATCATCCAAAGACAGATGGTCAGTTAGAGCGCACTATCCGTACTTTGGAGGATATGCTTAGAGCGTGCGTCATAGATTTTGGTTCAGCCTGGCAGGATCATTTGCCATTGATCGAGTTTGCGTACAACAACAGCTATCATACTAGTATTGGGATGGCACCTTTTGAGGAATTGTATGGGCGACTTTGTCGTACTCCACTCTTCTGGGAAGAAGTGGGGGAGAGACAGGCTGAGGGATCGGAGTTTATCCAGCAGGCGATAGACATTGTTGATCAGATCAAGAAACGGATTAAGACTGCACAGGATCGTCAGGCCAGCTATGCTTAGACCAAGCGTAGGCCTTTGCAGTTCGATGTCGGGGAGAAAGTGTTTCTGAGAGTATCACCTTTCCGCAAAATTCCCATATTTGGCCTTAAGGGCAAGTTGTCTCCCAGGTTTATCGGTCCGTTTGAGATCTTGGAGAGCATTGGTGATTTGGCTTATCGACTAGCTTTGCCACCGCATCTTTCCAGTGTTCCACGTATCTCTGTTGCGATGGTATGTGGCGGATGAGTCTCATATTCTGCAGCGGTCTGAGGTTCAGGTGAGCAAGGATTTGACCTACGTTGAGAAACCTATTCGTATCCTGGATTATAAGGATAAGGTTTTACGGAACAAAGTCATTCCTCTGGTTTTAGTTCAGTGGCAACGCCGAGGCACTGAGGAAGCTACTTGGGAGCTTGAGGACAGGATGCGTGAAGACCATCCTGAGTTGTTTTGATTTCATTCTTAAGTTGTATTCAGTTGCAAACTCTGTAAACGTTTGATTTGAATAAAGAATGTTTCTGATTTCTGTATAATATTCGGTACTTAAGATCTGATTTTGAGGAAGAAATATCTTAAGTGGGGGAGAATGTAGTAGCCCGTAACCAAAATCAGTGATTAAGGAATTAATTATAATTACTTGGGAAGGGTTCGGAAGCTCCGAGGTGAATTCAGAAGCTCCAAACAGGATTGGAAGCTCCGATCGAATTACGTCAGGCATGACGTGTGGCAGGATCGGAAGCTCCGATCAGGATCGGAAGTTCCGATCACCTTTATCCGATGTCAACCAGTGAGATTTTGACATGTGGCAGATAAGCGAGATCGGAAGCTCCGATGTCGGGATCGGACGTTCCGATCGTGATCGGACGTTCCGATCGAGGAACGGAGGTTCCGATCGTCGTCTATAAATAGGGGGTGCCGAGCTCACATTTGAGTGCACCAATTCCTCTCTTTTCAGGCGTCGTAGCGGAGCTGTGGCCTAGTTTTGAGGCACTTGACATCAAAGGGCTAACGACGGACGAAGGTATATCTTTTGCTTCCTATAAATATTTAGGAGTATCAATAGCTTAGTTAAGGCTTTTAGAGCACTATAATGATAGTAGTATCATTTGGCAGTGTAGAGCAGACTATAGGCGTGGACCTAGAGTTGGTAGAGCTTGCACTGATTTGAGATACGAAAGTACTGTTCGAGATATCCTGACTGAGTATGCATGTATTATGTGACTGCATGGTTTATATGTCATTGATTTATGCTGCATTCATTTGCATATTGAGCTATCTCCTTCGAGATGTCTATTAGTAGGGTTGTACCCTATCCTATTAGTGGATGGACTTCCATGGCTTTGGGTCCGATAAATCCACTGGTATTATGGTATGGGAGCCACCTCCTGAAGCGACGGCACAGCGTGCTACATACCAGGGCCCGGTCTGTCTTTGTTATCTGATCCTTGACCTCGAGTTTATAGGGAGTTCACTTTGCATGCATGTATACTCATACTCTCATACTGAGCGTTTTATGCTCACGTCTCGTACTCTGTGTTTCTGGACACCCTATTCCATGGGGCAGGTTTGCGATTGGACGAGGAGGGTGGATCCAAGAGGGGCTAGGCAGTGGTTGGCCAGCTGGAGCTTCGCCTAGGTTTTATTCTGTTGTTATTTGGATTGATACAGTTATTCGATCTGCTTGTATAATATTTGGGTATTTACAGATTCCTTTACTTGGGATTGTATAATGTCTATGATTTCCGCAGTTTTATTCTGATATCTGTTTTGATTAAGTTAATTGCATGCCTAAGTTCTGTTTAGTAGGTGATCCGGGTAAGGGTCACTACACATCAGTTGCATGGTGTTGCTAAGAAATGGGGGATCACGACGAAGAGAGCCATTGAAAATCGAGGTACGGCTATTACTTGGAACTTGTTCACAACAGAGTTTTATAAGTAGTTTTTCCCAGTTTCGTACCGAAAGGATAAGGGAGCCGAGTTTTCTACTCTGAGGCAAGGGAACTTAAACATTGAGGATTATGTTGCCAAATTCGATAGCCTTTTACGTTTTGCACTGCATATTGCTGACAACGAAGAAGCAAAAGCCGACCAGTTTATAAATGGCTTGAATCCCGAGATCTTTACGTTGGTTAGCACTGCTAGGCCTGATAATTTTGCGGATTCCATGAATCATGCAAAGGGAGCTGAAGCAGGTTTGTTGAGACAGAGAGGAGCTCTGTTTGTGCCTCAGCAGCCAAGACAGTCTCAAAACCAACCATCTCAGTATCAAAACCAACCGTCGCAGTATCAGAACCAACCACAGAGGTATGAAGGTGGAAGAAGTAGCGGTAACAAAAAATATCATTATAGAGAGAAAGGAAAGCAGTTTAAGAAGCCAGGGAGAATTTCTTTGAGTTCCAGTGGCTTGAGGAAGTTTGGCTCAAGCCAAAGAGCTGGTTATTCAGGTATGTCTTGCAGCAGGTGCGGAGGTCGCCACCCTAGTGATCAGTGCCGAGGAATAACGGGTAGCTGCAATATCTGTTATCAGACTGGACACTATGCCAGAGTGTGTCCTCAGAAGGGTTCTTACCAAGTTTAGAGTGGGAATTATTCTAGACCAACAGATCAGCCCGAGAGGCAAGATTCTGCAGTTCACTCTTTCCAACCTCAGCAGCAGAATCAACAGGGAGGTAATCAGAATGCGAATCAGCCTCCGAGGCCTCAAGCATGAGTTTTTGCTTTGATAGAGGATCAGGCTCAATCTTCACCCGACGATGTTATCGCAGGTAACTATTCCATTTTTGTTTTTTCTGCTCATGTATTGATAGATACATGTGCTTCTCATTCTTTATCTCTGAAAAATTTGTGTTGATGCATGCTTTTCCTACTGAGACTTTGCCTACTGTAGTAGCTGTTACTTCACCTTTGGGTGGAGGAATTTTTTCGATCAAATTAGTCAGGAACTGTGAACTTCGATTTGAGGATAATTTGATAGAATTCGATTGTATTGTACTTGGGCTATCAGATTTTGACTGTATTTTCGGTATACATGTTTTAACCAAGTACAGGGCAACCGTCTATTGTTTTCAGAAGGTTGTAAGATTCAGACCTGAAATGGCAGACGAGTGGAAATTCTTCGGTAAGGGTTCTCGATCTAGAATTCCTTTGATATCTGTGTTATCGATGACTCGTTTGTTACAGAGAGGTGCAGATGGATTCTTGGTTTATGCAGTTGACGTGCTGAAATCTAGCCCCGAATTGGATGAGATTCCTGGATTGCCGGCTATTCGTGAGATCGAATTCAACATCGATTTAGTATCAGGTACTCAGCCATATTGAAAGCTCCTTATCAAATGGCACCGGTCGAACTGATAGAACTAAAGGAACAACTCGAAGAATTGATTGCCAAGGGTTACATCCGACCTAGTGTTTCTCCTTGGGGCGCTTCTGTTCTTTTCGTGAAGAAGAAATATGGATCGATGCGACTCTGTATTTACTACCGCCAATTGAACCAAGCGACGGTAAAGAACAAGTACCCTTTGCCTCGAATAGATGACCTCTTTGATCAATTGCAGGTTTCTTGTGTATATTCGAAGATAGATCTGAGGTTCGGATATCCTCAGCTGAGGGTTCGTGATGAAGATGTTCCTAAGACTGCGTTTAGAACGAGGTATGACCATTTCGAGTTTATAGTCATGTCGTTCGGTTTGACTAATGCTCCAGCGGTTTTTATGGGTTTGATGAACCGTATCTTTCAGCGTTATCTGGATGAGTTTGTTATTATTTTCATTGATGATATCCTTATCTTCTCGAAGAGTCGTACTGATCATGCAGAGCATCTGAGGATCGTTTTGCAAATTATACGATCCAAACAGTTGTTTGACAAGCTGTCTAACTGTGAGTTCTGGTTGGACCGATTTGTCTTCGTCGGTCACATTATTTCAGGTGATGGGATTTCTGTCGATCCCAGCAAGATCGAAGCGGTTATGAATTGGCCTAGACCAACATCAGTGTCTGAGATCCGAAGCTTTATGGGTTTAGCTGGTTATTATTTCCGATTCATCGAGGGATTCTCATCTATTGCCAAGCTGATTACTCAGCTGAATCAGAAGAACACACCTTTTATCAGGACCGAAGCTTGTGAATCGAGTTTTATTGACTTTAAGAAGAGATTGGCCAGCGGTCTGATTCTTTCTATTCCTTCAGACACTTATGGTTTCATGGTTTATTGTGATGCTTCTATTCAGGGTCTAGGATGTGTTCTTATGCAGTGGAAGCATGTGATATCTTATGCGTCGAGACAGCTTAAGCCGCACGACACTCGTTATCCGATTCATGATCTTGAACTCGCTGCTATTGTGTTTGCGTTGAAGATCTGGCGTCACTATCTTTACGGTGAGTCTTTCGAGATCTTTTCTGATCATAAGAGCTTGAAGTATTTGTTTTCACAATCCGAGTTGAACATGAGAGAGAGGAGATGGTTGGATCTGCTGAAGGACTTTGACTGTGAGACCAAATATTATCCGGGGAAATCAAATGCAGCTGCCGATGCTTTGAGCCGAAAGATCTATTCTCTATCTTTATATACTGTTGGTGTTTCTCAGTTGATCGAGGATTGCTGTACTTATGGTTTGGAGTTTGAGACAGATAGGAGGTCTATCCGAGTTTTTGCTATTCAGGCCAAACCATAGTTGTTTGTTCAGATCAAAGAGACACAGAGATCTGATTCGAGTATTCAGAGTTCGATTGAGAAAGTCAGATCTGGACACCAGTCTGAATTCCAGGTTAGAGATGATGATTTGTTTGTGAATATTCGTATTTTTGTGCCCGAGGTTCTGAGTTGAGACAGCGAATTCTACGAGAGGCACATTGTAGTCGATTTAGCATTAATCCTGGTGGTCGAAATATGTATAACGATCTGAGGGCTCATTTCTGGTGGAAGAAGATGAAGAGCGATGTTACGAAGTTTGTGTCCCGTTGTTTGAACTGTCAACATGTGAAAGCAGAGAGAAAGAGACCCGGTGGTCTGTTGCACAGTTTATCTGTTCCTGAATGGAAGTGGGATCACATTTAAATGGATTTCGTCACGAAGCTACCGTGATCTGTTCGAGGATGCGAAGCTATTTGGGTAGTGATTGACAGATTGACGAAGTCTGCTTGCTTTATTCCGTACCGAATGACGTATCGTCACGATCAGATGTCTGAGTTGTATGTCAGTAATGTTGTGAGATTGCACCGAGTGCCGAAGTCGATTGTTTCTGATTGAGATCCTCGATTTACTTCTCACTTCTGGCACAGTCTTCAAAGAGGCTCTTGGAACTCGATTGCTTCTGAGTACTATATATCATTCTCAGACTAACGGACAGTCCGAATGAACGATTCAAGCCTTAAAAGATATGCTGAGAGCCTTAGTGCTTGATTTTGGCACTAGTTGGAAGGATTCCTTACCTCTTGTCAAGTTTTCTTACAACAACAGTTTTCAAGCGAGTATCGTTATGGCACCTTTCAAAGCCTTGTACAACAAGAAGTGCCGATCTTCTTTGTATTGGGACAATGTGTCCGAGTCACCTGATTTGGGACCGGATATGATTCGAGATATGTCTGAGCAGGTGAAGATTATTCAGTCGAGAATGAAGACAACTCAGGATAAATAGGCGAAGTATGCGATTGTCCGATGTAGACCTTTGAGTTTTGATCAGGGAGACCGAGTATTTTTGAAGATTTCTCCTTTCAGAGGCACTGTCAGATTTGTAAAGAGAGAGAAGTTATCTCCGAGATTCATCGGACCGTATGAAATTCTTGAAAAGTTAGGCGATCTTGCCTATAGACTTGCACTTCCTCCGTCTCTTTCTGGTACGACGTCTTTCACGGCTCTATGTTGCGGAAGTATCACCCAGATCCTTCTCATGTTCTTCAGCCAGATGAGGAAGAGCTTGATGAGACGTTGAGCTACTTCGAACGATCGATTCAGATTCTCGATCGAAAAGAAAAGCAGCTCAGAAAATATTCGTTTACATTAGTGAAAGTACAGTGGAGTTGTCACGGAGACGAGAAAGCGACTTGGGAGACAGAATATGTTACGAGACAATGATTTCCAGAATTTTTTATCTGATGTGATTTCTTATTTTAGTCTTAGAATATTTCTTTTATCTTATGCGATCGAATTATTGCGATTTCGAGGACGAAATCAATTCTTAGAGGGGGAGAATTGTAACACCCCGAATTTATCTTAATTAAGTTTATTTTAGATAATCAGCTATTTTAGAAGTCGAGGGCCGATTTGTATTTGATCAGAGACTACTTTGCAATTTTTGAATTTTTCAAGGACTAAAATGCAAAATTGGAGTTTGTTAGATATTTGTAGCATGTTTTGACTTTTTCTCTTCATATCCATCTTCCCCAATCCGTCTCTTCACCATTGAAGACGCCCAAAGCTTTCTCAAGCTTTCATATTTCATTTCGTGCTCGATCCGTCCGTTAGAATTTAATTTCAAAGGAAGATTCGTGATCCCAGCAGCGATAGCTTCGTTCTATCGTAAGTATTTCTCCGATCAGTTATACTTCAATTTTTGGATGTTTATAGAATCGAATGAGTTTCGGTTATGATGTTCTTGAACTAGTTCTTATCTTTTATTCTCAGTCGATTTTGAAATATAGCGTCGTTCGAAATTGTTATGATTTTTGGAAGCTTATTTTGAAAATGGGAATTTTGATATGTATTGGATTTGAATCAATATGGATGTTTTAGCATTGTATTGAGTTGATTGCGATTCTATAGTGTTGTTTGTGTTTCTGGTTTGATCAGAATATAACTGTTATGCCGCCGGTTTGAGTTTTGGAATATCGTTTGGTTTGAATGTTTGAGCCATATTCAATTGAGTTGAATGTGGATATTGATGTTCTATTCTTCTTCTTTCAGACTTGTGTGAACGTCATAGGGTTCAGAGTTTCAGAGTTTGAATCGATAGCGAATTGGCGAGGATTGGTAATGAGTTTTATCTAGTTTAATTGAATGAGTTTGAATTGGTTATTGAATTTTCCTTGTTATTGAATTACAGATTTGGAGTACCTTCAAAGCGAATAAGGTATAAGCGAACATCGATCGAATGGGAAAGAACACTCGAGAATGATTTTGAAGCTCGAGTTTCCCTAAAATCACATATTGCATGTTATTTGATCTTGAATGAGTTTTGTTTGATATGTGCTCTTATGTGAATACCTGAATTTAGTTGAATGCATATCTAACTATATTGCATTCATATTGAGTCTTTACCTTTGTTTTGAAAGGCCAGAACTGCCCAAATTAAATTAGACGTTTTGGGGACTATAACTGAGTGGCCTGGGCCGTGGATTTCGCCCAGAATGCAGAAGACTCCTTATATGTTTCTCAAAGTCTAGAGGTTAGAGATAAGTGACCCCACCCCGATAGGGGAGTCGGTGATCAATCTTGATATCTTGGCCTCGGGATCTCAACCGAACGAACGAATTTCCTTTTGATTATCTGATTTTGATAATCCCGAATTTTAAAAGAGATGCATCCCATCTTTATCATTATTGAATCTTATGTATGTCATATCATGATATTGATATGCTAATTGATATTGTATGTCATGTTGCTTTTACTGGGATTTATTCTCACCAGAATTATCCGGTTGTTGCTTTGTTTTGTATGTGTACTTGGTGACAGGTAGGGCAGGATCGAGTTAGAGACGACAACGATAGATCGATATTGAGGAATAGAAGTGGGACTTCGGTTTTTTTTTTTTAAGTTGAAAGCATGCCAATCTAGTTTATGTTGTGAGATCATATTTAGAACTCGAACCTTGTTTGATTTGGTTGTATCGAATATTCGAATATTGAGGTTTATATGTTGTCGTTGCATGTATTATTATACCTCATCATGTATGAATTTGGAGTTGGATTATGTATTGAAAAATTTCTGTTTTCTTTCTGCAGAACTGTGCTCGCTCGATTGATTGAGTTTTACCGATCGAGCGAGCAGTCCTGCCATAGTGAGACAGATCTTTTCTTGCTCGATCGGTAGAACTCAATCGATCGATCGAGATGCCCTGTAGGTTTTTAGACAGGGATTTTCTCGCTCGATCGGTTGAGTTCTACTGATCGAGCGAGCTCTGTTCACCAGTAATTAAAAATTTTTTATTGCCTTATTTTCTTGACTCTTGATTGGTTATCGATATGATTAATTCTTGATTAGATGATTAGAACCGATGTCTCACATACGTTGAGTCTATACCTTGTTATACCCTTATTATAGAGACGCTCAGCTCTATACTTGTATATTGTCTGTCACTAGGAGTACCGTGAAGGCGGGGACATGTATGTATGATTACTTCGGTGTACTAGACGAGTGTGTTTGTACCCAGAGTTTGATCCACGAGGTTGCAACACTCATGTGGCGCCTGTACAGAGCATGACTTATCAGATGACCCGTTACCAATAATCACGATTGCATTCATCATATACATATGTTTACTCATGTTTATGTACTGGGCGTTAGTCGCTCACGTCCTAGTTATTATCTTGGACACCCCATTCCACGAGGCAGGTCGCAGGATGGACGGAGTTGGGAGTTCGAGACAGGACTAGGAGCAGGAGCCTTCATGGGATATTTTATACAACAGAATTCGATATAGCTGTATAATGTTTAATTTCTAGTTGTTCAATATGGTTGTATCACTACAGTATTAAGCCTTGAACTTTGTACGTGGTTTTGTAATATATGGGTTATGTTTCTGCAAGTTTTACTCTGTTAATTGCTTTAGTTATTAACTCAAGATTAATGCATGCCATAGTTGCCAGTTAGTAGGTGATTCAATGCAGGGTCACTACATTTGTGGTATCAGAGCATGCATAGATGCATAGATTTTTGGAATAGTACTTGGGATTTAGCCTAGTTTTGAGTAATTTTGCAATTTTATTGTGCAAATCTTTTCAGATAATGGCTGATAGAGGAAATGAAAGCCATGGCAATGTTGGCCATCATCATCATCATCATGAGGGTAGACGTCGCTATACTATCATTAAACTTCTGCAGGTAGCACCGAAACCCTTGTTGGGAGGCGAGAATCCCAAGGAGACAAGAAACTGGATGGCCAGGATCGAAAGTAATTTTTGTGCTTTCGAGTGTACTGAGGAGCAGAAGATGGAGGTTCTTGAGTTTGTTTTAGATGGACGTTCACGATTATGGTGGGATGTGAAGGTTGCTCAGGCGCGTACTGAGAGAGGACGGGTGACTTGGGAGGATTTCCGTCAGCAGTTTCTGAGACTTTATTTTCCTTCAGCTGTCCATCAGGCACGATCTATGGAGTTGCTGATGGTGAGGCAGGGATCTATGACTATTGATGAATATCAACAGCGATGCATTGATCTGCTTCCTTACAGTCCCTATATCAATGAGAGTGATGCGTCCAAGTATGATATCTTTCTGGAAGGTCTTAATCAGGATATTTATTCACAGGTGGTTGTTTGTGATGATCCGACATCATACGAGACTCTAGTTAATCGGTGACGTCAAGTGGAAAACAGCAATAGGCGGGCACAAATGATGATGTCAAGACAGCCTAGTGGATTATTTGGGTCTGGGGATCAATATGTTGTACAGTCTGGTACTACATATTCTTCTTCTACTACTTCTTATGGTTCTCGTGGTTCACGAGGTATGTTCCGATTTGGGAAAAAGAAAAAAATATGATCGTTTTACTCACTGTGGTGGGAAGCATTCTACAGCATCATGTCGGAGAGCATCTGGTACTTGTTTTATCTGTGAAGAGCAAGAGCATCTGCGGAGAGATTGTCCTACTCGTATGAGAGCTGCTAGTGGATTGGGATCACAGGATGGATCTCAGGCTTCTACTCATCCACGTCAGCAGCCAGCACCAATTAGTTCTTCTAGTCTTCTCCCATGCACACAAGGGCAGGTATTTGCTCTTTCTTAGGAGCAGGCTACAGAGGGAAGCGATCGCATGTTGATAGGTACCTTTCTGTTATGTGGTATATTTGCACTTGTTTTAATTGATACTGGAGAATCGCATTCTTTTATTTATAGTCATTTTGTGAAGAGATATAGATTACCTTATGTATCATTAGACGTGGATTTAGTTGTATCTACTCCGCTGGAGCAGGAGGTAGTAACTAAGCGTCTAGTGATGGGTTGCCTTCTCGAGTTTGAGGGTCATGTATTGTCTGTTAATCTGATGATTCTAGCGATGGGAGATTTTGATTGTATTTTGGGAATAGATATACTGACTTTGTATCACGATACTGTGGATTGTTATCAGCGTCTGGTACAGTTTCATCCGGATGAGGGTGATATCTGGTACTTCTATGGTGAGGGAGCACGACCTCCGATGCCACTTGTATCAGCTCTGAAGGCATGTCATGTCTTAGAGTCAGGTAGGGAGGGCTACCTCATATATGCAGTTGATATGTCCACAATTAGTCATGGTATTGATCAGTTACCAGTAGTCAGCGAGTTTCCTGATGTATTCCTTGATGAGATTCCTTGTTTTCCTCCGGTTCAAGAGGTTGAATTTGGTATTGATCTAGTACTAGGAACAACACCTATATCCCGAGCACCTTATCGTTTGGAACCGTCAGAGATGAGGGAATTGAAACATCAGTTGCAGGATCTTCTTGATAAGGGATATATTCGTTCGAGTGTTTCTCCGTGGGGAGCACCTGTTTTGTTTGTCAAGAAGAAGGATGGATCGATGCGATTATGTATTGACTACAGACAATTGAATTGTGTCACCATCAAGAATAAGTATCCTTTGCCACGAATTGATTATCTATTTGATCAATTACATGGTTCTTTTGTCTATTCAAAGATAGATTTAAGATCAGGATACCACCAGATGAGGGTACGAGACTCAGATATTGCTACGACTGCTTTCAGAACCAGATACGGGCATTATGAATTTTTGGTAATGCCATTTGGTTTGACGAATGCACCGGCAGTCTTTTTGAATCTGATGAATCAAGTGTTTCGAGAATATCTGGATAGATTCGTTATCATCTTCATTGATGTTATTCTTGTCTATTCTCATGACAAGGATGAGAATGCACAGTATCTGAAGATTGTTTTACAGACGTTACGAGAGAAGCAGTTGTATGCAAAATTGAGTAAGTGCGAGTTTTGGCTTGATCTGGTAGTGTTTCTCGGTCATGTGATTTCAAGTGAAGGAATATATGTGGAACCAAGTAAGACAGAGGCAGTGCTGAATTGGTCTCGTCCGACGATGGTTGCTGATATCCGTAGTTTCTTGGGTCTAGCTGGTTATTACTGATGGTTCATCGAGAATTTTGCACAATTGGTCAGGCCTTTGACACAGCTTACACGAAAAGATGTTGTCTTCATATGGTCCTCGGATTGTGAGGAGTCATTTCACGAGCTGCGTAGACGTCTTACTACTGCATCTGTACTAGCTTTACCTTCTCGATTGTAGTGACCCTTATCAAGATCACCTACTAAACAGAACTTAGGCATGCAATTAACTTAATCAAACATTAAACCAGAATTAAGCTGCGGAAACAATAAACAATAACAATATACAATCCCAAGGAAAGGAATCTGTAAATACCCAAATAGTTTATACAACCAAATCGAACAGCTTTATCAACCCAATACAACATAAAGATAAACCCTAGGCGAAGCTCCAGCTGGCCAACCACTGCCTAGCCCCTCTTGGATCCACCCGCCTTATCCAATCGCAAACCTGCCCCATGGAATAGGGTGTACAGAAATACAGAGTATGAGACGTGAGCATAAAATGCTAAGCACAAGGGTATGAGTATACATGAATGCAAGTGAACCGCCTACTGACTAGAGGTCAAGAATCAGATAACAAAGACACACCGGGACCTGGTATGTAACACGTTGTGCCGTCGCTTCAGGAGGTGGCTCACATACCGAAATACCAGTGGATATGCCGGACTCAATTCGATGGAAGTCCATCCACTTACAGGATAGGGTAAAACCCTACTAACAGACATCTCAAAAGAGATAACTCAATATGAAAATGTATGAAACATATAAACATGGCATATAAATCATGCAGTCACATAATACATGCATACTCAGTCAGGATATCTCGAACAGTACTTTCGTACCTCAAATACTAGGCGCGCTCTACCAGCTCTAGGTCTACGCCTATAATCCGCACTACACTGCGAAATGATACTAATATCATTAAAGTGCTCTAAAAGCCTTAACTAAGCTATTGCATACTCCTAAATATTTTTAGGAAGCAAAAGCTATACCTTCGTCCGTTGTTAGCCCTTTTGCTGTCGATTGCCTCAAAAAGAGGCAACAGCTCTGCTACGACGCCTGGATCGCTATGCCACTTCCGGATTCCCAACGGGATGCCTAGAATGCCCTAGATCTAAGCTAGAAGACCGAGGAATCGAGAGAGAAAAGGTGAATGGTGTGATTGTAAATGAATCTCGGCACCTCTATTTATTGACAACAAACGGAACGTCCATTCCTCATCGTTGCTTCCTTTTTGCCTGACGAACGTTTCTTCCGATCCCCATCGTTGCTTCCGATGTCCCATAAAGTGCGTAAGCAATGACGTAATATTGTTGACGTCACGAATGACATCAGCTGCCAGAACGTTGCTTCCGTTCATGAACGTTGCTTCCGTTCTGTCTGATCCTCCGGACCATATCTGATCATTCTGGGTCTATTTCCGGACTCCGTTTATCCATTGAAGTTCCCTTAATCATGATTATTGGATTAATTAGCAATTACTCACTAATTCTGGGTACGGGCTACTACATTCTCCCCCACTTAAGATATTTCGTCCTCAAAATCAGATCTTAAGTACTGAATGTAAAACAACATGCAAAAACATTCTTTTATTCAAATCAAATGATTACAAGGTACAATTTTAGTACAATACTGAAATAGCAATCAGAATAACTCAGGATGTTCTGAACGCATCCTGCTTTCCAGCTCCCAAGTGGCTTCTTCAGTGCCTCGGCGCTTCCACTGAACCAAAACCAGAGGAATGACTTTATTCCGCAAGACCTTATCCTTATGATCCAGAATACGAATAGGTCTCTCTACATAAGTCAAATCTGTATCCACCTGGACTTCAGACGGTTGTAGAATGTGAGACTGATCTGCCACATATCATCGCAACAGAGATACGTGGAACACGTCATGAATACTAGACAGATACGGTGGCAAAGCCAGACGATAAGCTAAATCTCCAATGTTTTCCAAGATCTCAAACGGACCGATAAATATATGAGACAACTTGCCCTTGAGGCCGAATCTGAGAATCCTGCGGAAAGGTGAAACTCTCAGAAACACTTTCTCCCCAACATCAAACTGCAAAGGCCTACGCTTAGTGTTCGCATAGCTGGCCTGACGATCCTGTGCAATCTTAATCTGTTTCTTGATCTGATCAACAGCATCTGCTGTCTGCTGGACTAACTCCGATCCCTCAGCCTATCTCTCCCCCACTTCTTCCCATAAGAGTGGAGTACGACAACGTCGCCCGTACAACGCCTCAAAAAGAGTCATCCCAATGCTAGTATGATAGTTGTTGTTGCACGCGAACTCAATCAATGACAAATGATCTTGCCAGGCTGAACCAAAATCCATAACGCACGCTCGAAGCATATCCTCCAAAGTACGGATAGTGAGCTCTGACTGAACATCTGTCTCCGGATGATAGGCAGTACTCAAACTGAGAGTAGTGCTCATCGCACGCTGAACACTCCCCCAGAATCTAGAAGTAAACCTGGGGTCTCGATCGCTGACAATGCTCACAGGCACTCCATGAAGTCGAACGATCTCTTGAATGTACAACTGAGCCATACGATCCACATTGTACTCTCGGCTATAGAAAATAAAATGAGCTGACTTAGTGACTCGATCCACCACAACCCAGATAGTATCACAGTTCCTCGAGGATACCGGCAAATGGGTCACAAAATTCATCGTGATAAACTCCCATTTCCACTCAGGAATAGGAAGACTGTGAAGCAAACCTACAGGTCGTCGGTGCTCTGCCTTGACCTGCTGACACACCAAACATCTCGAAACAATCTGATAAACACTGCGTTTCATTCCCTTCTATCAAAACCGAGTACGTGGATCCTTGTACATATTGTTGCTACCCGGATGAATGCTCAACTTAGTGCGATGTGCCTGAGACAAGATCTCCTCTCGCAACTCTTCATCCTCCGGAATCACAAGCCTTTCAGAAAAACACAGAAAACCGTCTGACTGATAGTGAAATCCAGACGTACTACCCTCGTTGGCTAGATGAGCCAAATGCTAGGTCTTTCAATCAAGCATCTGAGCATCCCGAATCCGCGAATACAAAGCTGGCTCAGATAGTATCGCAAACATCTGGATACTCTGCATACCTTTCTTGTGCTTGAAGGTATATCCCGAAGAACAACAGTCACCGATTGCACTAGACATCAAACAAGTCTGAAGTGCGGATAGTCGCACCTTGCGACTCAATGCATCAGCAGTGAGATTAGCAGCTCCCGAATGGTACTTAATCTCGCAATCATAGTCCTTAAGCAAATCCATCCAACGTCTCTGCCTCATGTTCAACTCCTCCTGAGTGAACAAATACTTGAGACTCTTGTGGTCGGTAAATACCTCAAATTTCTCGCCATACAGATAATGACGCCAGATCTTGAAAGCAAACACAATGGCTGCCAACTCCAAGTCGTGAACTGGATAATTGTCTTCGTGCAGCTTCAACTGTCTAGAAGCGTACACGATCACATGCCCATTCTGAGTCAGGACACAACCTAACCCCTAAAGAGAAGCATTTGTGTAAACCACATACCCTCCAGATCCTGACGCTAATGCCAACACCGGCGTAGAAGTCAACCGCCTTTGAAGCTCGCAAAAATTCTCCTAACACTCGGAGGACAACTCGAAATCAACACCCTTGCGGGTAAGCTGTGTCAATGGTCGAGATACACAACTGCATAGACCCATCCTTCTTCTTCACAAAAAGAATAGGAGCTCCCCAAGGAGATACACTAGGACAAATGTACCCCTTGTCCAAAAGATCCTGTAACTGATTCTTCAACTCTTGCATCTCTGATGGAGCCAGACGATACGGTGCTCGAGATATAGGCGAAGTACCCAGCATCAACTCTATGCCAAACTCGACTTCCCTAGCAGAAGGAAAACCCGGAATCTCATCTGGAAATACATCTGGGAATTCATCCACAACCAGAATACTCTCTAACCCAATGCTCTCAGTGGACAGATCAACTGCATAGATAAGGTAGCTTTCCCTGCCAGACTCTAGAGCTCGACAGGCTCTCAAAGCTGATACTAGTGGCATCGGGGGTCGCGCTCCCTCACCATAGAAAAACCAGCTCTCACTCCCATCCGAATGAAAGCGTACTAATCTCTGATAGCAGTCCACTGAAGTTTGATAGATAGTCAGCATGTCTATCCCCAGAATGCAATCAAAATCGTCCATTGCAAGAACCATGAGATTCGATATCAAAATGTTCCCTTCGAACTCTAAAGGGAAACCCATCACTAGTCTCTTAGCCAAAGCAGATTGGCCCATCGGAGTAGAAATAAAAACTACTACGTCTAGTGCAATACATGGTAACTTATGCCTCTTAACAAAACGTGCAGAAATGAAGGAATGAGATGCACCAGTGTTAATAAGTACAAGAGCAGGTATACCATATAACAAAAATGTACCTGCGATGACCTTTTCATTATCCTCCATAGCCTGATCGTGTCTCAAGGCAAACACCTGGCCAGAAGCCCGCGGCGTCAAATGATATCTCCCAGCAGACTGTCCCTGCGACCTCTGCTGAACGGTGGCCTGAGAACCCGATCCTGAACATGAACCAGAACCGCCTCCCCAGAATAGTGGACAATCCCTCCGGAGATGACCAACCTCTCCACATCGGAAACATGCTCCAGAAGCCTTACGGCATCGGTCGGTTGGATGGTTCTTCCCGCAATGGTCGCACTTATCCTTCTTCCCAAAATGAACAACACCAGCGGAACCAGAGGAACTAGAGGAAGAAGAAGTAGATCCGGACTTCTTGAAGGATTGAGCACGGGGACCCAAACAACTCGCAGGCCTAGACTGAGAGAAAGACCTGTTCCGCCGAATGTTATCCTCCGCCTGGTGACAATGGCTCACCAAACCCTCGTAGGACATGTCATCACCGACTGCCACAAGGTCATGGATCTCACGGTTAAGGCCCTGAAGGAACAGATTATACTTTATCTCAGAGCTGTCAGCAATCTCGGGGCAATAGGACAACAAATCAAAGAACTTCTGCTGATACTCCTCAATAGACATAGGTCCCTGCCGCAAGCTTAGTAACTCACCCGCCTTCGTGTGATGGAGTAAAGGAGGAAAATACAGCTTCTGAAAAGCTGTGCAAAACTCGGCCCAGGTAGCCACTCCTCTCGCCGCAATAAAGGGTGCAGAAGTAAACCTCCACCACCTACGGGCTCGCCCATCCAGAAGATAACCAAGTGTCTCCATCTTCTGATCCTCAGTATAGTGGAACGTCCAAAAAGTCATCTCCATACGATCGAGCTAGTTCTCCGCATCCTCCGGAGACTCGCCTCCAACCAAGGTCTTAGGACCCATAGATAAGAATCGACGCACACTGGAACGCTGATCATCATGGAGATGATGATGGCGTTCTCGACAATGCTCCCGATCTGCATCGCCCCAACGTCCACCAATGCTGCCATGGCTACTCTGATCATCGCGATCTGCCATCTACAAAAATTACCTCACGGTTATCTTATGCAAAATCTAAATCCCAAGAATACTATGCATGCTCTGATACCATAAATTTAGTGACCCTTACCGAGATCACCTACTAAACAGAACTTAGGCATGCAATTAACTTAATCAAACAGTAAACCAGAATTAAGCTGCGGAAACAATAAACAATAAAAATATACAATCCCAAGTAAAGAAATCTGTAAATACCCAAATAGTTTATACAACCAAATCGAACAGCTTTATCAACCCAATACAACAGAAAGATAAACCCTAGGCGAAGCTCCAGCTGGCCAACCACTGCCTAGCCCCTCTTGGATCCACTCGCCTCATCCAATCGCAAACCTGACCCATGAAATAGGGTGTCAAAAAATACAGAGTACGAGACGTGAGCATAAAATGCTCAGCACGAGAGTATGATTATACATGAATGCAAGTGAACCGCCTACTGACTAGAGGTCAAGAATCAGATAACAAAGAAAGATCAGGCCCTGGTATGTAGCACGCTGTGACATTGCTTCAGGAGGTGGCTCACATACCAAAATACCAGTGGATATGCCGGACCCAATTTGATGAAAGTCCATCCACTAACAGGATAGGGTAAAACCCTACTAACAGACATCTCAAAAGAGATAGCTCAATATGCAAATGTAAGCAGCATATAATCATGGCATATAAATCATGCAGTCACATAATACATGCATACTCAGTCAGGATATCTCAAACAGTAATTTCGTACCTCAAATACTAGGCGCGCTCTACCAGCTCTAGGTCTACGCCTATAATCTGCACTACACTGCGAAATGATACTAATATCATTAAAGTGCTCTAAAAGCCTTAACTAAGCTATTGCATACTCCTAAATATTTTTAGGAAGCAAAAGCTATACCTTCGTCCGTCGTTAGCCCTTTGCTGTCGATTGCCTCAAAACTAGGCTACAGCTCCGCTAGGAAGCCTGGATCGCTATGCCACTTCCGGATTCCCAACGGGACGCCTAGAATGCCCAAGATCTAAGGTAGAAGAGCGAGGAATCGAGAGAGAAGAGGTGAATGGTGTGCTTGGAAATGAATCTCGGCACCTCTATTTATAGACAACGAACGGAACATCTGTTCCTCATCGTTGTGTCCGTTTTGCCTGACGAACGTTGCTTCCGATCCCCATCGTTGCTTCCGATGTCCCATCAAGTTCGTAAGCAATGACGTAATATTGTTGATGTCACGGATGACATCAGCTGCCAGAACGTTGCTTCCGTTCATGAACGTTGCTTCCGTTCTGTCTGACCCTCCGGACCATATCTGATCATTCTGGGTCTATTTCCGGACTCCGTTTATCCATTGAAGTCCCCTTAATCATGATTATTGGATTAATTAGCAATTACTCACTAATTCTGGGTACGGGCTACTACATGGATCATGAGTTTATATTGTTTATACTGATGTCTCTGATCAGGAGCTAGGATGTGTTTTGACACAGTGTGGACATGTTATAGCATATGCTTCTAGACAGATGAAGATGCATGAGATGAATTATCCATGCATGATATTGAGTTAGCCGCCATTGTATTTGTGCTCAAGATTTGGAGACATTATCTTTATGGCGAGAAGTTTGAGATATTTACGGACCACAAGAGTTTGAAGTATTTATTCACTCAGACGGAGTTGAATATGAGACAGAGATGCTGTATAGACTTATTGAAAGACTATGATTGCGAGATTAAATATCATCCAGGTTCTGCCAACCTTACTGCTGATGCCTTGAGTCGACAGGTAAGACTTTCTGCACTTCAGACTAGTGATTTATCTCATATGATTCAAGAGTGTTGTTCATTGAGTTTTACGCTCAAGGACAAGAAAGGAAGAAATTATATTCGTTTATATATTATTTTATCTGAGCCAACATTGTACTTTCGAATCAGAGAAGCTCAGATATCTGATGTTAAGACTCAGCGTTTGGCACGTCTAGCCAATGGAGTTAATACATCTGGATTCCATTATCAGGCAAATGGATTACTATTCTTATATAATCGAGTGGTTGTACCTGATGATGCGGAGCTCAGGAATGATATTCTATCTCAAGCTCACATGAGTCGATTATCAGTTCATCCTGGAAGCATGAAGAAGTATAAGGATTTGCGAACCTGATTCTGGTGGAAAGGGATGAAGCGGAGTGTGTATCAATTTGTTTCTAGATGTCTTGTTTGTCAACAGGTCAAGGCTGAACACCGACGACCAGGTGGTTTGTTGTAGAATCTTGAGATTCTCGAATGGAAGTGGGAGCATGTGACTATGGATTTTGTCACCCACTTGCCTATGAATTCACGTCAGTGTGATGCTATCTGGGTCGTTGTTGACCGTTTGACAAAATCAGCGTATTTTATTCCTTACAACTAGGAGTATTCTTATGATTGCATGACACGCTTATACATCCAGGAGATAATGCGATTTCATGGGATTCCGATGAGCATAGTCAATGATAGGGATCCACGGTTTACATCACTTTTTTGGGGTAGCTTTCAGCAGGCGTTGGGTACCACTCTGAGTTTGAGCACTGCATATCATCTGGAGACTAATGGACAGTCAGAGCGGACGATTCGTACGCTGAAGATATGCTACGTTATTCTGTTATGGATTTTGGTTTGTCTTGGCAGGAACAGTTACCTTTGATTGAATTTTTCGACAATAACAGTTATCACCGCAGTATTGATATGGCACCTTTCGAGCATTGTATGGCCGAAGAGGTCGTACTCCGTTATTCTGGGATGAGGTAGGAGAACGGAAAGTTGAGGGTCCCGAGTTGGTGCAACAGATTGTATACAATGTAGATTTGATCAAGAGGAGGTTTAAAGCTGCTCAAGATAGACAAGCCAGTTATGCTAATATTCACCGCAGGCCACTTCAGTTTGAGCCTGGTGAATATGTTTTCTTGTGAGTATCAACTTTTAGGAAGGTGACGAGGTTTGGTTGAAAGGAAAGTTATCACCTCGATATATTGGGCCTTTCCAAATACTGGAGAAGATCGGATATGTTGCCTATCGTTTGGAATTGCCGCCATACCTTTCCAGTATACATGATGTTTTTCACGTGTCGTTGCTTCGACAGTATATAGCTTATGAGTCACATATTATTCAGCCTACTGACGTTCAGCTAGAACCAGATTTGTCTTATGTGTTGAACGACCACTCCGTATCCTAGACAGGAAGGAGAAAGTGCTTCGTAATAAGACTATACCACTTGTGATGGTACAATGACAGCGCCGAGTTGTTGAAGAACCAACTTGGGAGACGGAAAGTTGTATGCGAGCAGAATATCCTGAGTTGTTTGCTTTGTACTTTTGATTACCATGTATAGTTGTAATTACAGTTTGTTGTAATAAAACATGGTTTAATGTTTCATTTTTTTATCTTGATTTGTCTTTAGATTTTATTTCGCGGACGAAATATCTAAAGGTGGGGAGAATGTAGTAACCCAGATTCCATTTTAAGATAATAATATATTAAACTTGATTAAGAGTTAGTAATTAACCATTTCAAGGGCTTTAGCGGGCTTCAGAATAAAGAATTTGTCTTCCTAAGTTTGGGCCAGATCGAACGATCCGAATTGACTTCGGACGATTCGAACCCAGCAGTTCGGGAGCTCCGATTGAGCCATGTTTGAATTCGGAGTTAAGGCACGATCGGACGGTCCGAACCCGAGAACGGACGGACCAAAATCCCTTATGTCAGGCAGGCAGGATTACTCAACCATGGATTTTGACAAGTGTCGGACTTTGAACACTTTCGACGGTTCGAACTCACGACCAGACGCTCCGAAACCGACGTGTCACGCACCCAAGCCTGGAGCTGGATCGGACGCTTCGAACCTGAGTTCGAGGGCTCTGAATGTGGCCGAGTTTGGGGTCTATAAATAGGGCTCATTCGAATTCATTTTGAATTACGAATTTCGAGTTTCCTTCTTCAGTTATATAGTGTGAGATATACACTTGAGGGCCTATTGGTTATTATAGAAGTTTTGAAATAACAAAGGTGTTGTTATAGTCATCCGTAACTAGCGACTCTAAAGGGCTTACGACGGACGAAGGTATGGTTCAGGAATCTATTTAAGTTTTGGGAGTATTTATTAGCTTAGTTAAGGCTTATAGAACTGGTGTAGTGATACGGTGAACTTTTGAATATAAGCTTGGAACCTAGGTCCTACTAAGACTTGAACTAGCCTAGAGGTACGTACACATTGACTGAGATTGCCAGCGAGTATACATGTTTATACGTTGAATTTACTTGGCATTATTATGTGGCATGATATATGTTTTACTGCTTTTTATATTCATATGTCATGTGCACATACACGTTGAGCCTATACCTTCTTATACCCTGATTATAGAGCCGCTCAGCTCTATACTTGTATATTGTCTGTCACTGGGAGTACCGCAACGGCGGGGACATGTATGTCTAATTACTCTGGTGTACTAGATGAGTGTGGTTATACCCAGAGGTTGATCCACGAGGTTGCAACACTCATGTGGCGTCTGTACTGAGCATGACTTATCAGATGACCTGTTACCAGTCATCACGATTGCATGCATCATATACATATATTTACTCATGTTTATGTACTGGGCGTTATTTGCTCACGTCCTAGTTATTATCTTGGACACCCCATTTCACGGGGCAGGTCGCAGGATGGACGGAGCTAGGAGTTTGAGACAGGACTAGGAGCAGGAGCCTTCAGGGGATATTTTATACAGCAGGATTCGATATAGCTGTATAATGTTTACTTTCTAGTTTTTCAAGAGACATCAGAACATGTACTTACCGAAGAACCTCTGGGACATGATTCTGCTTCTGCTTCTTTCTCTCCAATTTCTACTACAAAACCCAAACAACATGCAGATCCAAATACTGCCTTGGTTCTTTTCTTTGGCAATCCAAGCTTATCTGGTCCCCCACCTACTGACAATTCTTAGTATAGGAATACCACCATTGAGAAAATAAAGCAAAGAATGCTCCAAGAAGAAAGTCCTCTCTCATCTCCTGATATAACTCCCACAATATCTGGCGAGTTCTCTGATCTGAAGCAGAGCTGCACTGAGTTTCATAACATGGTCAAGTAAATTCATTATGACCAACTAAAGGACAGGACTGCTGCAAATTTCTTCTCCGACCGAGGCATGGACTATATTTTAAAGATACACAAAGAGTTTGCTAAAGTACAAGTGGATCTATCTAATTACAAGAGGGATGCTTCATTTTCTCATGCAGATGTTCTTATTGGACAAGTATATACTCTTGCTGCTATTCATAAAATGCAGACTCTATCTGGGCTATGAATTCTCAGATCGAAGGAATCTCTACAACTACTCAAGCTCATTCTGTGTCTATTCAATCCTTGGGTACCAAAGTTGATGGAATTTCTAATCAGATTGCTGATATTTTTCAGTTTATTGTGGATGTTGATTCCAAAAAAAGGGGAAAAAAACCACCAGAATCTTGTGCAGTTGCTGCCAACCAAAATCAAGAAGGAGATAGAGGGCTAAATCCGAGCCAGTTGATATTCAGATGGAATATCCAAACAATCCCAATCGATTATTTCTTAATTTTATACTCTTGATTTGATACTTAAATCCATTACTGTTTTTTAGCTTATGTCTATCTAACTTTTGGTTCTCTTTGGCTTTTCTATATTTTCCTTATGCTAGGTTTTGGCATCACCAAAAAAAATAAATTTTTAAGTATTTTGAATTTTGGTGATGATGTCCAGTAGAGACTCAAGCCTAGCTAATAAAAATTAGTAGAAAGAGCATTCAAATTTCAGTATAAAGGAGGCACAGTAGAAAAACAATTAGCCAACTCACGCTCAAAAAATCATTAACCGACATTCTGAAGTTATCTGAACATATATAAGTGTACTTTAACATAGGTTGTCTCTTATTAAATAGTTTTTCTGTAAGATAGTAAAACACATTAAATGAACCATACCATAGCATTTATCGCTTATTTCCATTTTGAGTATGAAAGAAATTATAAGTTAAAAGAAGTTGAATTTTTGGTACATTTACAATAAATAAGTCTTAAAAAAGCCATTTTATTAACGTTGAAGAAAAACTATATAAAGCTCTTTGACTTCATCAAGAAATGCATTGAAACACTTAGCCATCAAGCTCTTCATTAATATTCAAGTTTCTCTACCGCTTAAACGTTGAAAGCCACTCCATTACACCAAAAAATATATATCTGATACTCAAGATTTATTTGTGCCTACTGCTTATATTTGTAATATTTGCTTAAAAAAAGTGAGCATAAGATAGAGAAAATAGTCTTTTCTCAATATTGATTTATTTGTGAGTGTTTCAAAGTTGTGAATCTAGGAGTTTCAGAAGGCAAAGGAAAGCGCTGCTGAAGTTGATTTGTACTAAGTACTGTACTCATCAAATATTTTATTGATGTATACCTTCTGAAAACAGAAGAAGGAGAGACGTAGAACATTTTCATTCTTCGAACTTCTAGAAACAAGTCTGTGTGCATTAATTCTCCTACTTCTTTAGCTTCAACAACCAAGTATACCCTTTCCGCACTATTTCAGTAGTTTATCAGAATGAGATCAACGTAATTGCTGCTAATAATAATACAAGAAAATTTTCAAAAGAGAAATAAATTATTTCTGAGAGTGGTTCATTCACCCCTCCTCAAAACACTCTCTCCGATCCTTACAAAATCCCAAAATTCAAACTTAACTTGTATTCAGTTATATCAACAAAATATATGTTTGCACTCCCCATACAAACAAAAATGTTGCCACACTCCCTAGCACGACTACGTGTTTTTCTCAGGAAAATTGGTAAAAATTAATAAAAATATGATATTAATATATGATATTTGATCATTGTTTTTTTAGATCTGATACTAATATATGATTTTTGAGTACCCAAAAATTTATAGTAAATATTGGTATTAATGACACATTTTTTTATTTAGATGAAAATATGTACAAAACTTAAAAATATGATATTAATATATGATATTTTATTATCATCTATTTAAAATATGATACTAATATATGATTTTTGAGTACTCAAACATGTGTTACATGTGTTAATATTAATAAAGTTTTTGAATTTTATATTAAAATTTTATATTTCGTACCAGATCTAAACTAGTTTGTACTGAAATATCATATATTAGTATTCAATTTTTTGTATCGATTTTCACATGTGAAAAGATATGTTGGCTCGAAAAGTGCAAAAATATTTTTTGTGGATTAGGAGTGAAAACACATTTTTTCCTGACAGGGATTGAAAAAAATTTACCCATAAAGAAATCAATAAAAATTGCATTTTCTATCAATTTTTTTTAAAGTCATTCTCAGTCAAATTGTGAGCGTGTATGTGCAATATAGTTTTTCTTCTTGTAGGATCATAATATTTTTGTTCTTAAAAAATAAGTATCAATCGAGAATTTTGTACCTTTAGATGACAATTTAATACATATTTATATATTAATATATTTTTTGTATATAAGATATATTTTTTTGAAGATTTAATATATAAGATATTAAATTGTTATGATGTTGTACAATAAGTCTTAGGGATCCGGAGACATCACACTTATGTCATGTAGCGACATAATCTTTTCTGTTAAGAGAGAAACGTATTTGTTAACCTACTATTGAAACATGCATGCATGCCTTGAATGTGTTGGGAAAACAAACATAAATTTCATGAAAATGCTGTGACTTGTGATCTTATGTGTTTTTAACTCACAAGGGTTTCTTTCTTTCTTCTTCTTTTTTGTTTTTGTTTTTCTTTTTTGTTGTAATATTTCAAATATATATTATACATATCATGAGATCATGCAAATAAAATAATAAAAAAACATGTTCAATACCTATTTTTCTTTACTTGGAGAAGATCTTATTAAAACAAAGTATATTCAGATATCTTTGGATCATCATTATGCTATGTTGAGATTTTTCCTAAAATATGCTTCATCTCACAACGTGGTCATGTGATAATGATGCATATATACATTCTTGATCTCACAAGTAATGTAAGAATAAGTCTCTAATATATAAGATAATCTCACAGCTCTGTATCATAAGACAGTTCGACACAATTCATATATATGTGGTCATGAAAAATAATATTTTTAGCATAAAAGTAATTCTTTTCATGAGTTGATACAGTCAAAAAAATTTCACAGAAAATTAACTCATGAGATGATCCTATAAGAGTTTTTGTCATAATAAAATTACATAGATGCATGTGATATAATTTGAAATTTTGATTCCTTAAAGTTATTGATTTAATATGCACCCATTATTATTTTGTGTTATTTCACAAAGAAAATAGGTAAATTATTATAACACAGTATATATATATGTATCGTTCAATCAACTTACTGTAAACAATGTTAGTAATAACATTTTGTGCCTATTCTATTATATTTCTCACATTGCATATACACACGACATTGCATATACACACGTGTGTGTGTATTAGCAATCCGCATTAATAATCACAATTTTGAACTTAATTAGTTCCTTTTATATAAATCTTTAAGTTAGTTATGATCATTAAAATTATAAATATGAGATGCAAGTTATAAGTCGTTAACATATTACTAAAAAAGATGTTTTTTTATAATATTTTTTTATTGAATGAAAGAATGGATGGATCTAGGAATTGTAGTGATTCGATTCGGATCATCTACTAATCAGAAAATTAAGCATACAATTAACTTTAAAAAAAACACAATCAGAGTAAATCTCAAAAACTTAAACAAATACTAACCCGACAGAATACAACCGGAACAATTATCTGAAAACCCAAATAAAATCAATATACAACTCAATCGAAATAATTAAATACTTGAAACAAATTAAACTAAAATCCACGCACCGGCAACCCCTCCTCCCAAGGTCTAATCACCAACCGAATACTATATATACTAGCTCCTGGTCAACCTGCAAACTTGCCCCGTCAAATGGGGTGTCCGAGATAAAAACAAGGACGTGAGCGCTAACGTCCAGTACGTAAATATGAGTATAAAAGTCTATATGATGCATGCAACATGAAACATGAATGATCTGATACACTGACATCAAAATCTGGAATAACATGCTCAAAAACATATGCGTCGCTATTATGCACACTCTGCCCCCATAGGATCTAGGTGGTCCCACACATACTGATCCCGATCTTGGACTATCATCGTTCTGGGTAAATCGCACACTCTGCCCCATCAATCCAGTTGGTGTCACATGATAACCGATCGTATAAGGAAACACTAGAGCTGAGCGACCTTAGAACTACAGGCTATCTCAAAAAGATAATATGATCAACATGGTATGCTCATGTCGTATACATAATCATGAACAATATAATCATGAATCATAAGATAAGTCATAATGCAACACATAAACTGTAGTAAACCGATTTTTGTTTTAAGAGTTTAATTGGCTAATCATGTTTAAATAGGTAAAACATGGTTCAGGAGACCTTATTTGGATAAAATAAGTAGAAAATTATCTTCAAGACCTCTGGAAATAATCCGAAGGACCTTAGGGACCCAATTAGTTCAAAAGTACCGAACTATAAGCCAGAAGAGTTCTGACGGTCCGAAGTCCAATTCGAAATAACCGAACTGGCTAGCTTTGGTTCGAAAGCAGAGGGTGAGTTCGGAACGTCCGAACGTGAGATCAGAAGTTCTGATCAGAGTTATGCCATGCATATTTTAGGTGTCGAGACACTGTGGACACGTAGCCACATGTAGGAGATCAGAAGGTCCAAGGTTGGGATAGAAGCTTCCTAATTCTTTCGTTTGGAACGTCTGAAGTGGGGTTCGAAAGGTCCAAACTCCGTCTATAAATAGATCGCGGATTTTCTCACAATCAGTGTGTGTTTGGAGGTGTAATTGTGTGTTTAGAATATATTCTTAGTATTTTAGCCTTATTCTCTAAGGCCGAGCAATAATGAGGTACTACGGGACTTGTAGAGGAGTTGTTACAGGGCAAGGGTTTTCGACATCAACGGACTGACGACGGACGTAGGTATAGTCTGAGATCCTTAGTATAGTATTAGGGAATATATATTAGCTTAGTTAGGGATTTTAAATCAATATTAGTGATATGAAATTGTCTTGACTTGTAGTGATGGACTGTTTATGCTTGTACATCTAGGCTAGTTGTTGAGGTATGCAAGTACTGACTTTGATTACAGCAAGTATGCATGCTTATATATTACATTTTATGTGTCATGATCCATGTTTTACCGTTTTATTATATTATGATGCATATGCATAGTCATGTTGAGCCGTATCTTCTTCGAGATATGCTTTTTAGTAGGGTTGCTCAGTCCTATACCGTTGTTATTGGTCGGATACCGGGAGGCGCTATGATGACGAAGAATGATGCTACAGTGATCTTGACGAGTGCGGGGAGTTACCCAACGGAGTTGACCCAGATGATACTATACACTCATTTGGAGCCTGGACTAAGCAGAACCTTATAGTTGACTAGTATCCAGTCATTTTCATGCATCATGTCAGTTTTCATACCGGTACTTTACGTTGTGAACATTAGTCGCTCACGTCCTTGTTTTTATTTCTTGGATACCCCATTCTACGGGGCAGTTGAAAGTGGCTCAAAATTGGATCTGTGCGTAGTAGGTGAAAAGAGCTTGGATGCGGAGGTTGCCATTAGATTATTAATTTATTATTTTCGGTATTCGATTAAGTTGTATATTTTAATGTTTACTTAGGTTTTCGATTGTATTCTACCGGGTTAGTTGATTTAATTTTCCGCAGTTATCTTTGATGTTGTTTATCTGCTTAAATAAATCGCATGCTTAAAGTTTTGTCTAGTATGTGATCCGGGTTGGGTCTCTACATAAACATGCATACTCAGCTGGTTATCTCAGTCTGTACATATGCACCTCAACTATTTGTCTAGTTGTACAACTGTCTACAATCCAAGTACAATCCAAGTGAATATTATGTCACTATAATTATCTTAAAAGCCTTAACTAGATTAATATATAAACTCTCAATAGCTACTAAGAGTATAGACTTATACATCCGTGTGTCGTCAGCCCGCTGATGTCGAAAACTTCAAAAATTGGGCACGGCTCTGCTACAATCCCAGTAGCACCTCGCTATCACCCGACCCTCGAGTATATGGCTGGTAACACTAAGAATTATACTAAATCCGAAACCCACACACTCAACACGATCAGACGCACCGATCTCGAGTTCAGACCTTCCGAGCTCGGGTGATTCCCACGTGTCAATAGCATTTTGACACCTAGCGGGATAGATGTGTTCAGACCCTCCGATCTTGGGTTCGAACCTTTCGAACTTTTACGTGTCCGTACATTGTTGACACCTCACTTGGTTCATGGTCTAAATGGGTTCGGACATTCCAATATTGATTAATTAGGATCTTCTGAACTCTCCCTATGCATCTGAAGTCTAGCCTTGCCATCCAAATGGTTCGGACCATCCAAACCCCCTTGGTTCAAGTTCCGTGCTTCTAAACTACCCAAACTAATTTTGTCTCACGAACCATTCTCGGACATCCCGGAGTCGTTTTTTCACACGATTTTATCACATAAAACCCTTTAATTAATCATGTGTTACTGTTTTAAAGTTTAGCTATTTTAATCACGTAAAACGGGATTATGATTACTACATGAATTTTGTCGAGGGAGGCAGAGAACTAGTGATTGAAAATATATATATATATATATATATATATATATATATATACTAGTACTCGAGAGCACGCAACACATGCTTATGCAATATGTATTTTTAAAAAAAATAAAAAACAAAAAAAATAGAGAACAATTTTGAAAATATTTTTTTGTAAATAAATAAATTAATTTTATAAAGGTGATATTTTATAAATAACTAAATAAGTAGTTATCTATGGATAAAATAAAATGGTATTTTGATAATTAAATATATATTAAAGGTTAAAATAAATAGGGATTGATCATACCAACATACCAACCTCTCAATTTTAATAAAATAAAATAGAATAGATGTGTGTGTGTGTGTGATCGTAAATATATACGTGCGTGCGTGAAATCATTTGTAAAAAAAATATATAATAATGAAAAATAAATAATATTTTGAATATCAAATTTAACTTACCAATGTCACATATAACTTGAAATTTTCTGAAAATAATTAATAATAACTATATTCGACACATTACAAAATATATTGAAATATTCGACACATTACAAAATATATTCATTTCAATATAGAAATAATAAACTAATCATTAAATATCTATCTTCTGTTTGATTAATTGATCAAAACTTTTGATTGGAGTACTGATAAAGAAGTACTGATAAAGAGTAGCAAAATTAAATTATAATAATAAAGAAGAAAGACAATTTATTTTCATCTTTCAAATGTGCGTCCTTAGTTAATGGGATAGAATTTTGGTTGATATAATATTATTTCAATTTTTAATGATAATACTTATGTGTAAAGTTTTTTAAAACCCCAAGATTTTATTTTTTTTTGTGTGTGATACAGTTTTTTTTTTTTTTTTACGAAATATAATTTTTTTTTCATTTTCACGAAATATAATTAAAAACTTGTAATCGCGTTTATAATATGATTGTTGGCGCATCTTGACTAGATTTAAAAACTTGCATGATTTTTTCTTTTTTTGTTTAAAGAAAATTAGAATAAAAACTTGACTAAATACTTATAGATTATTTTATTTTTAATATTGATGCTCTCAACAAAAAAAATAGAATAAGATGAATATTTGACTCCTAGAAAAAAAAAGAAGAAAATTTAAGATTTTAGTCATGTAAAGTTGGCATTTTTTGAATTTTAGTTCTGTAATTTGTAAAATTTTAGTTTTCATCCTGTAACTCTTAAATTTTTTTGACCCTCATTTTTGTCCAAAATGACTAAATCAATGAATAATATTGTTTATTAGGCTCAATGCTTTCTTATGTGACTCGAGTGGCGATAGTAAAACCAAATTACATACATTAAATTATACCTAATTAGCAAAATGAAAAACTTTTTTCTACCATTTTGAAATATTGAGAGTTATTTTGGTTCATTTTTTTTATTTTGCTTAGATGAATTTAAATCTGTGTAACATGACCTTTATGTGCATCATATGAGCCACGTATGCTAACATTGGTATCAATTAAGCAACATTCAATGAGTTTAGTGGCTAGCTACTGACAAAAATAGGACCAACGAAAAAAATTCCAAGTTATAATTGGATGAAAACCAAATTTGGATAAGTTACAACACTAAAATCTAAAATATACAAGTTACAAGACCCAAATCACATTTTTCCTAGAAAAAAATGTATAAAAGGGTATCTCCTTAAAAAAAACGTAAAGTAAGTTTTTTGTGACAATATTTCACGGTTTATATTCATGATATAAATTAACTCGTTTCATACATGCAGTGAAAAGTATAATTTTTGAAGAAAAGAAATACTTTTTATTAGTTAGGCCGTTGGATCGAAAATTAGTTTTACAAAATCGACCAATGAGACAGTTTTATTAGAGTTTTTGTGAAAATTAGATAATTGAATAATTGAATCCTATAAAAATATAGACCGGTGATCAACATGACGGACCATATTATAATGTATTGTTTATTGTGAATGACAAGATATACATAGATTGTTCAATCAACAATCAGTCAAATACTAAACACCATATGATTAATAATTACACATCACAAACTTCTTATATCGAGCATTTTTTTAATTATATATAGAGGACTTTTCAGCTGTCAACAATATTTACTCACCTCGTTCTCGATCACTAAAACCCGGTATCGAGTTTTAGTTGTTTTTTTTTTTGCATAACTAAAACACGGTACCAGGTTTTAGTGGTCGGGGATGAGTTGGGCATCATTTGTTGGGCAACTGAAAATTTCTATATATATATATATATATAGTTTTAATCACACGTGCACTTTAGTGTGCAAGAATTTCGTGAGCGACCACAATAAATTCAAAATACAAGTTTTGATTCTCTTTATATCTTTTAAATAAAATTTGAATCTCTCAACTAAAAATTTTAAATTCAATTTTCGAGCACTTATCCTTGAAGAAAATTAGCACTGTCTATATATGCTTAATTCACATGAATGTCAGGATCGAGATGCTACTGCTGCTGGAGTAGACTAGTAGTGAGCTACTACTGTCTTGAAGCTGATTCGGTATGGACATTAGCTAATTGCTGCTAGTTAGTGTGAGCCACTGAACTCTCGTTTCTTTTGTATCTCCAAGAGTCAACCAACAAATATCTTGTGCGAAAAAAGGTCAACTAGGAGATTGAACTGCATAATCTATGATCTCTTAAGAATCTCTAGACCAAGAACGGGCTACTGCATCAAAATTGCAAATTGTGCACATGCATGGCTACGTCTATGTGTTATAAATTCATATTTCTTTTAACAAAGTATTGTGTTTCAATCATATTATTTGCATTAGTATTAATATTTTATTCGTCCATTCAGCATATGAGCCAAGCTTGAGTTTGCTCACAAGCCATATATCATATTAACAAATATATATAAGAATCAAACTCAAATTAGATAAACGAACCAAATTTGGGCTTACAAGCCATATAAATTAAATGAACATAGTCGTGAACCATCTAAAGAGCCAAGCTTCTGAGCCACCTAAACTAACCGAGCTCGAGCTCGATCTTGCGAGCCTCCTAAACGAGCCAAGCCCGAGCTCGAGTTCTCGAGTCTATTAATGAACATGTTCGCGAGCTCACGAGCCGAATATCCTTAAGTTCAAGCTCGGCTCGTGAAAATTATCAAACTCGAAATCAATCTCAGACTCGGTTCGATAAGCTTAACAAACGAGCTCGAACGAGCTTTTTATCGAGACGAGCTTCGAATAGCTCGCGAACAATTTTGTTCGTTTACATCTCTAATTGTGTATTTACTATAACGCTATTTGAAAATGAAGATAATTGAAATAATATTTAAAAATAACTCAAGTACTCTACGGTAGGTTAGAAACATATATGGTTTTTTTTTTAGGTTTTTTACACTGATATCCGATTGTTTCGGGTCGCTTTTTGTGTGGGGTATTATCATATTTTTAAATAAAATTATAAAAATAACTCAAATAAACTTAAGCTAAAAATAGAAAAAAAATATTAATATATTACATCATTGACTAAAATATAAATAAAAACACAAAAATTTATTTCAATAAAATTTATCATCTTATTCATAAATTATTATTTTTTGTTTAAAAAAACAAAGATTTAAATAAAGTATCTGGATTATACAACCCAATAGAATATTACTATAGATCGAATATCTACTGGCTTAAGTTCTAACAAAACTAGAAAAGTTTTTATTAGACTGACACCTAGATTATTTGACTTGAATGTCCACCCATACTCTACAAAGAGACTTGAATCCAAAATTTCAAAATACTTAAACTTGAACTTGAACTCGAACTATTGAGTGATGCTATAGGTACAACGAAATTTATACACCAAATTTTACAACACAAAAAATTAAATATAAGATTATAATTTATCAAAATCTCATGATACATTAAATACAAAATCTCACGATAAAATAGCAAAATCCCACGATAATAATATTATAAATATCGTTGTACACGATAATTTTTGTAACTCTAAAATTTTCCAATTATTTAACGAGTCTCTCTTTTGACCAGGTATGGAATATTGATGGAAAGTCTACTCTGTTTAACAAACTATCCATCCTTTAATATTATTTAATAACGATAATTACAACATGATTGCCAAAACCAAAATGGACCGCACCCACCTACCAACTTGCGATACAACTTGACCTCAAAATGTCCCCGCTCACCAGCGCGTGCCTCCACGAGTTATATTGATTTTTTTTAATCGAATATTGAAAATCTTTAAAACAAGAAAATTGTATATATTATTATGAATCTTAAATTTATTAAATATTTTATATATGATTTATAAAATATCATTAACTTTAATATACTCACATTAATTTCTAGAATTATTTTTTTTGAAAATAAATGCCCCACTTATATTTATTTTGACAATTCTCATTTTTTTTAACTAACTAATTAGTAGTGATCTTTTTGTTTGAATATTATGTACATATCTTCTAGATGAGTTTTATATAGTTTAGAATGAGTCTCCTGCAGCCAAGCATAGGGAAAAACCTAACTATTGTGTATTCTTCCTTCACATGCACGATCAAATAAAAATATTTATCGACAAAAGTTGAAATTCGTTTGATTCAGGAATAATACATTAAGGAAGTATTTGCAAAAAAAAATATTTTTTAGAAGATATTAAATTTAAAGTAGTTTTTATGTGAGACGGTCTCACTAATCAAAGTAAAACGGATTGACCCAACCGTAACTGATATCACGATAAAAATCAATATTTTTGAAATAAAAAGTAATATAATTTTTTATAGGTTGAATCGAATAAGAGATTTGTTTCACAAAATTGACCCGTGAGACCGTTTCATTGAAGTTTGTGAGATAAGTTTATAGATTATGAAAAGGTAAGAAAATCAGAATGTGGTAGTGATTGAAATTAAAAGTGAAAAATAAAAAATATTTTCAAATAGAGTGTTTCATAAATAAATAGTTCTCGTACTAATTTTTAACATACTCTAATTAGGAATCACATCTATCTCTTTTATATTTATTTGAATAAATGTACTAGGGATTTTTAAAAAAAATCGTGGGTAAGAATGTCCAAAATAATTTACATTCATTAAAAATACTATAATGATCACATTTGGAAAATCATTATCAACATGAGATTAGTTTTGAAATTTGAATAAATTGAGTTAGAAGCAGTAAAAAACTGCATTTAAAAAAAAAACTACTAAACGTGGACTATCAATTTTTTTAGCAATTGTAAACACATCCTAAATAATATTGGGATAGGTCTCTTGTGGTTGTGACACGGCCTTACGGATATGTGTGTGTGTGCGTGCGCGCGTGTGAGACAAGTTGAGTCAATCCATGTATAAAGTAAAGTAAGACTTTGGACATAAAAGTAGTATTTCTTTTCATAGGCCGAGTCGAATAAGAGATACATATCACAAAGTTAACCAGTGAAACGATCCTACAATTATGTTTATGATAATTTTGTTAATTTCGTCACAATTCAATTTCGTGAAATAGAACTCTAACATGACCCAACTCATAAAAAAATATTATTTTTTATGTTAAAATATTATTTTTCAACGCAGATATGGATCGGACAAATCTTATCATGACAAATATAGATTCATGAAATCGTCTCACATCATACATCATCTAATATACGTATTAAGTTTTACTTCGGGGAATGATCTTAATGTATTTATACACCATTTATTGTATTTTATGACTTTTTTTTAAGCATTTAATGTAATTTTTTTATGACTTTTTGAAAAAAAACATCTTCTATCTTGGAAAAATGAAAATATATTCAACACAAATCAAACCAACCATGGTTATCATAATCAAATACTCCCTCCGTCCCGATTATATAGTCCTATTTTTTTCACATAAATTAAGAAAAATCATTGAGAAAACAAATTTTATACAAACTTTCTATTTTATCCTTATTTAATGTATTAAAAAATGATTGCACAATTTTTAAAGTGTAGTTAATATAGATATATTAGTAAATGAGTGTAAAAAATATTACTAAATATGATATATGACTATATATTTGGGGCAAACAAAAAAGAAAACGTGGACTATATAATTGGGACGGATGTAGTACTTGTCAGATGACGTTAAAAATTAAACATTACTGTCGATCGAGGTTAAAATCTACAAATATTGAACACCAAATTGTTGAAAACCTTGCAAAAATTGTGAGCATTAAAATGACTGAACGTATTATTTACAATTTTCCAGAACACTCAAAGCAACATACCATATTAGAGAATATCTCTTAAGTTCAAAATATTAATATAAAGTATGGTAAACTTCACTTAGATGATTGTTCATTGTTCACTTACTTTAAAAACATACTATCATAATAGTTATTATTTAAGTCTAAATTAATGTGAATAAGACAATTCAACAGTAACTAACGAGGTTCTTCAATGCTAAATACTGACAATCTAGTGTAATATTTCGTTACCAAAACATAAAAGTGAAGAGAAATATTAAACTTCAAATCAACCATTTTAACAAATCTCCCGTATTTATTTATGAATTTGAAATTTTTTTTGCACATATCTTAGCTACAGGAGCATTGAATATTTACATAATCATTTATCACGAACCCATCGGTCGGATCATGATGCTATGTTCTATTATTTATATCGTGTTTTTCCTCAATCATGATAAATTTTCGATATGATATATATATATATATTTGAAAAATAATAATAAAAATAAAAGTGAATATTTATATTTGGCCATGTGAAATGACAAAAGAAAAAGGTTAGATTTGTGGGAGGGAAAAAAATAGATAATACAATTAATTTTAATTGTTAAGGGAAGAAAAATAATAATACCACCATACAAAAGAAAATGACACCTAAAAAATATATAAATAGCAAGCCGGCTCAAATTTGTCATATGGAAGCAGCCAGCCGATTTATAATAACGTTTCCCGTTCAAACTTCATTCGTTCTTCCAATACAATTAAGTCTTTGAATTTTGAGCATTTATATTAAATAATAATAATAATATGCTTCCAACACACAAAAACACACACACACCGCTGAGCTTCGAATTCTCCATCTCCGGATTTTCGCAGCAGTAAATCCAATCTAAAAGTTTCGATCTGAACAGTAAAGTAGGGGGTGAACCCGTCTGTATCCCGCGCTTCTCTCGAGTTGTATACATTATATATACGATATTTATGTGTGATTATAAATTTGTTGGCACCCCGTTTACTATTCGCACTCGCCTCCTGATTGGTTCTTTTGTCCTAGATCTCACACACAACTTACTATAATAATTATTTCTACACGGCCGTATGTATATATTACAAAGATACAGATAATCTTGCCTCAAGCCTGTAAGTCTCCGGTCTCCTTCTCCTGCTCGTATCCAGGTGTTGCTCATTGATTTCATCGTGGGAGTGCATTCTTGGAGGTGGGCTCTGTGAATCGAAGTGGTTTTTGGGTGTTTGACTGTTTCGGGTTTGCTTTCTGGTGAGTGATTTTGGTCTGGTTCTTGGTGGGAATTTGAAAGAGTGAGTTTCAATGCTGATTGCGGGGATGCTATGTCCATTTGTTTATGTGTGTGTGTGTGTGTGTGGTGTTCTTCGGTTGTGAGAGTTAGCAGAAGCTAAAGATGGGGTGGGATGTTTTGCTCGATTCTGTGTTGTATGTGTGTTTAGATGCATGGACTGGAGTATTGATTTCGAGAGTTTTTGGATTTGTGGGTTTGATTCAGAATTTGGTTTGGTTTGACTTTTGGATTGCATTGTTTTCCTCGGATTGTTTGACTTACTTTGGCATTGAATCTTGGAGAGTCTTGTTATTTGAGGCGGCTGAGGAAATTGGATCCGGCATTGTTTCTGGGTACTATAGACTATTTGATTTAATTCTCCAGAGAGAGCTTTTTTTGAGCTTCAGACTTTAGGGGGATCCGTATAGAGGGCCGTTAGATTTTCCCATCCCTTCCACTCTTTTGCTGAATGAATCTTAGACATATTTTAAAATTTTGATCTAGTGTCTATTTAGATTCAATACTTTTTGTTGACGGATTGTTTTATGTTAAACTATGATCTATAAATACTTCAACTTTCTATGAAATCCATTTATTTGGTTTGTCCCGGAAAGGAAGACGGTTGGAGCTGGATTTTTTCTTGTTCGCCAGTCAAAAGAACCCATTTTTGGTGGTCAAATATCTATGCGATCTTGTTCATTTGAATCATGGATGTGTATTGTTTGTTTGGTAGGCTGTCAATCTATAGTTTCGGAACTTTGATCGAAAGGATGTCTTATCCTTCCATTGTCCATTGTCCATTGTCCATTGTCCATTTATTATTAATTTATTTATTTATTATTAATAAGATTTGTTTATAACAATAAACTAAAGCATATCTTTCTGCATTGCAGGTTCAAGTTTCCGTTTGATCCAAATTCCAATATTTCTTGTACGCTTTAGGATGAGAGATTAGAATTACTGGCTGCATTTTGGTATTTTTGGTGTCCTGGGATTCATCAGATGAAGTCAGCTAAGGCATGGCGTCTAGGCATGAAAGAAGTGCGATTATTAGCTGCACCTCGCCAGCGTGGTCAGTTGAAGAAGCCAACATGGATTCTTGTATTGGTTTCTCTAGTCAGCCTGTTCTTAGTTTGTGCCTATATTTATCCACCTCAAAATTCTGCACCTTGTTATTTATTCACGTCTAATGGCTGCAAGGCATTTCAAAAATGGCTCCCACCTGTACTTGTCAGAGAACCCTCCAGAGAACTCACCGATGATGAAATCGCGTCTCGTGTTGTAATTAGAGATATTCTTAATATTCCTCTCACTATTTCTGTGAATGCCAAAATAGCCTTCATGTTCCTGACTCCTGGAGCTTTACCTTTTGAGATGCTATGGGATAAATTTTTTCAGGTACTTGTTTTACTGTGATGCTGAAATATCAGTTTCGAACTCTCACAGGTTTTTTGAAATCATGACCCTAGTTAAGCTTTGTGCAAAGATGATGTCTCTTCAAAGGATTAGATGCATCAAATTTGCTCATTTGGCGCTTCTGTTTAGTGTTATCTGGTTTGACACGTTTGATAAAATCAAAATTGCTGCTGCTTATTCTTAACAAAAATTATATTCAATTGTTAGTTTCATCTATGGTATTCTATGTGAAATCATGCTGCATATTCAAATAATGGGAGAATGCCATTAATATAGGAAGACCATTCTCCTATTTATTTTATCAATGTTAAACGGTCTTGTTTGCATGGTTGAATAACATGACTATTTGCTAGTATACAGTTTTTCAAATTTCTCTTTATTGGCAGGGACATGAAAGTATGTTCTCCGTGTACGTGCATGCATCGAAGGATAAACCTGTGCACCTTAGCCGTTATTTTATCAATCGGGAAATTCGTAGTGACAAGGTTGGTATCCCATTCTGTGGTTCTTGGTGTCTGCATTCTAAGCTGCAAGGCTACATGCGATTCTGCTGTAAGAATTGAAAACTTGTAAAACAAATGAGTGAATATCTTTATAGATCCGCACATTCTTTCTATGTAAATCAAACTATAGTTTTTGGTGGGATTCTTGTTCCTGTTATGCTCTTAACTTGACCTAACTGTGTCTAAATTTAGAGTTGAATCAATTGTGAGGGATCATATGATAGTTTCACAGCTGAACTTTTATACTCCTTTCCATTTTATATCTTGTCGGGATCATCCTAAATGTTGAGTTCTAAGTAAATATCCAAGTTCATGTTCCTTGTCGATTTATCTTATTGTTGTTTAGTGCTCCCTTTTTTTCTGAGGTGGCCGATATGATTTTCTGTTAGAAACCAGTACAGTATTTCATTTTCTTCAAAAGCTGTATCAATTTTTTTTCACGTGCTAATTACAATTATTATTTCTTAAGGTACAATTTCTGAATATTCAAAACTACCAGTGTCTCAGTTACCAAGTCAAAATGTTACAATTGTAATAGGAAGCATAAATATGATGTGGTTTCGGCCCTTATGCTACTATTAGTAGACTTCAAATTTTCCATTTGATTAACGGTTGAAAGTTGCAGGTAGAGTGGGGGAAAATCTCCATGGTTGAGGCTGAAAGAAGGCTTTTAGCAAATGCACTCAAAGATCCAGATAATCAGTACTTTGTGTTACTTTCCGACAGGTTGCTATAGAATTGTGTCTTTGTTAGTTTATCTTCACAAAATTATTGCAACTTGTTTATGCGGTCATATACTGATTAAAAACTTTTTTCTTGGACTGCAGCTGCATACCCCTTCGTAATTTTGATTATGTGTACAACTATCTCATGTCTGCAAATATTAGCTTCATAGATTGGTGAGTCATCTTTCGTGATGTAGGTCATTAGCCCTGTGAGTAATTTCATAACAGAAGGGTCAAATATATGATCTATCTGATTATTTTTAAATAAAATTCATTTATTTACATGATTTTATTTTAAGAACTAGCATTGTGGTAGGTTACAGAACTCTTTGGTTTATATAAATATGGGAGACGTGTTTCTGCAGCTTTGAGGATCTTGGTGTACATGGAAGTGGGAGGTACATTGAATATATGTTACCTGAAGTCGAGAAGAAAGACTTTCGAAAGGGTTCACAGGTGTGGGTATAATCTTTTGGTTCGTTTGGTCATATATCACATTACAGATTTTCATGAGTTCCATACAATTTTAGTATCAATTCATGGGTGAAACAAGGAGCTAGAGAACTGTTGCTTATAAGGTGCAAATATGATAATTCTACGAGGTTTTTGTGGGGGAGTATGTCTCTGCGATTTAGTATCTATGAGTTGGTCTTATTATCCAAGCGTGAACTCATTGTGCTCAATATCTTTGATTTCTGTTATAATAATGCCTTAGTTTTAAATATTGCAGTGGTTCACAATGAAGCGACAGCATGCTATTGTAGTTATGGCTGATAGTCTCTACTATACAAAATTCAGGAATTATTGCAAGGTGATCATAGTTTTATTTTTTCATTGGCAATGTACGACTTTGTTGTTGTTGTTGTTATTATTATTATTTCATACTTTCTTATTTCAAGGGTGTGGACAAGTTGGTGATGGACTCAAACTCTTCTAAGGTTCAAACACACGGGTTTATCAGTTATTCCCACTTGAATGGGAAATGTGCCAAGTTTTGTGATGACTTGCTCTTTATTTTAGCAAAACGCTGAAACCTAATTATCCTTCTTGAAAAGTAGATTATTCAGCTCTAAATGCGGATTATCATCTGGAAAAAGAGATGGTGTGTAAAATGATATTATGGATTCAGGTCCCTGGTTTGACCGATTTCTTGAGCTCCTGGAAAATATAGAATCCAGCTTGAAAAGAGAGTGGGTTGGCCCGAAGTAAAATCTTCAAGCTTATGGTTAAACTTTTAGATGACAAAATAAGGAGAGCAACTAGCGAAGTTGTGATCAAAATGAACTTCTTATCAATTTATGACGGTCATCCAGTATAGAGAGTATTTGAACTACGCAAATAAAATTCCTGGGTTTAGATTGTGTTTGCCATCTTTGCTGAGTTGGTAGTCTTTCTTGGCTGCCAAAGAATGCACGCCTATGCAACTGAAGAGGCATGTTTTAATGTTTCTTCTGTAGTTTTTCTTTTGCCTTTGTTTATCATGATACCTCCCAAGTAAACAAGTGTTACTGCTAGGAATCTTTGTTCTATAAACGGTAGCAGATGTAAGTAAATCACATGGCTCCTTTGTTTTTTGAGGTTATTGAATTTTTCTTACTGTTCCTAAGAACCTGTTCAAGAAGATTGAATGTTAGATGAAGGATCAGATGATGAGCGTTTTATCTCTATTTGGTTGTCCAAATTTCAATTGCCAATTGCAACTCTATTATTTCGCGGGTGTTGTGCAATGACTTCATTTCTACAGCAATCTGTTTCCTTTTCGTTGAACAGCCAGACATGGAGGGACGCAACTGCTACTCTGATGAACACTATTTGCCCACTTTTTTCTACGTGAGCCTTGTAACACCTTCTGTTCTCAAGTTTCTAAGATGTTTTCCTCTCTTTTCTTCCTGATTTTTGATATCTTTGTTTTCGTGTATCCTTTCCACGGCTTTTCAGATGCTAGACCCGGCTGGAATCGCCAATTGGTCAGTAACATATGTTGATTGGTCTGAAAGGAAGTGGCATCCGAGATCTTACCAGGCACAAGATATAACCTTAGAGCTGATGATAAATCTTACGGTACGACTATTGAGTTTTAACATCATACATACATTCATGACCTTCGTTAGTATGTTCCGGAGTTTCTCATTATTGAGTAATCGAAAATCTGAAACTTCCTTCCATGTACTATTTACAGTCTATTGTGGAAAGTGCCCATATTACAAGCGAAGAACCGGTGAGGATCTTTTACTGTACACTTAGTTAGACTTCTGATTATCACAGCATTCTGATAAAAGTTCATCTTCTGACCTGTAGAGTGAAACGAAATTGACCCCCTGCTTGCGGAATGGTACCCTGCAGCCATGTTATTTATTCGGGCGGAAATTTTTACCCGAAACTCTTGATGATTTAATACAACTTTTCCCAAACTATACATCTAGTGGACTCGTGTCATGACTGATCACTATTTATTCTTTGGTTGTATTCGATCCCCCACCTTCATCCCATTTCTTGTGTAGCTTCTGCTGTTGTTAAGCGACTCCGCGTCGCCTGGTGTTAGACGTAAAATCTTACCAAAACGGGTTATTTTTGAGTTCAAAGGAAACTGGCGGAGACTGAAGGTCAAGAAATGGTTCAATATTGTATTCATTGAGATGTACACTATTTATTGTTGACTAGTGGCCCCTCGTGTAAGAATATTGATATAAATTCAAAGTTGGGATATTGAAATGCATATTTTTTTTGTGTTTGTTTGTGGTTTCAACATCCATAGAAATTGCATCGCCTCAGTAGATTTCTTGGATTCCACATGGAAGTTAAATTATAATTAACTTCAGTAATTTCATCCGTTAATTTTGAAAATCCAAGATATCCAGAAGTATTTTACCTAACGATGATCGACAAAACAATTAACCACGAAATAACTACAGATTCTTAAAATGCACAACATAATAACACATCTCTGTTATAATATGAAAGAATGTGTAAAGTAGCCATGAATGAGAAAAAATTTAAGACTTGCAACACATTACAGATATATCTAAATCATAAGTATGTAATAGGGTAGAATGTTCCCCTATTATTAGCCTGTAATCTGGTAGCTGATATATCTAAATCATAACATAAACAAAAAGATCTAATCAAATCTTTCTATTATTTGCAATTAGTCTATCAGCAATTTGTTGTTCTGTGGTGATAGAAGACATGCATATTATTCAATCATCCAATTTATCCATGATGAAGTGTCCGTCAACCTTAACGTGCTTGGGTCCTACTCCTACCATGTTGGACTGAGTTATTTCCGGTGCTTACGGCGGACTTATTATCATAGTATGACGTCATTGGAGCATTGGACTACAACTTCAGCTCTTCGAGCACTCTTTTTATCCACAATATTTCACAAACTCCATTCATCATAGTAACAAACATAGCCGTTGTACTACTACATGCGACAACTTTCTATTTTTTTTTTAACCAAGTAACAAGATTCCCCCATACAAAGGCACAATAGCTTGTTGTTGATCTTCTGCCTAATGTAGACCTTGCCAAGTCTGCATCAGTGAACTCTTACATACCTCGTTAATCACCTTTTCTGAACAATCATCCCTTGCTTGGAGAACTCTTCGAATATCTCAAAATTTTATACCCCGCTTCCATATGCTCCTCATAAGGGGCATGTATAAACTGAGTTCCAAACTCGTCTACAGAGTGAGTTGTCAAAATGCTGATTACAAGTGGATTGCATGCTCGAATCAGTTCGTTCGGCCCAGATCAGACCGTCTGAATGCAGATCTATATATATGTCGAGATTTCTCACAATTTAGTATGTGTTTAAGGTGTTGACCTGATACAATGTATATATCTTAGTGTTTTAGTCGTCTTCTCGAGGGTCAAGCGATAGAAAGGTATTACGGGGCTTATATCAGAGCTGTGCTTGGGTTAGAGCCTTCGACGTCAGCAGACTGACGACAGACGGAGTTATAAATATACTCTTAGTAACTATTGAGAGTAGCTATTAGCCTAGTTAAGACTTTTAGATAAGCTATAGTGATATGATATTATCTTGACTTGTTGACTTGGATTGTAGACAGTTGTACAGCTAAACCAGTAGTTGAAGTACATAAATAAAGACTAAGATAGCCAACCGATTATGCATGTCTATGTGTTGCATTATTATCTATTTTTGTTAATGATTTGTATGCGATATTTGCATACCATGTTGAGTTTGTTATAGTTTCGAGATAGCCTGTGGTCCCTAGGGTCGCTCAGCCCTAGTGTTTTTCTTATACGATCGGATACCGTGAGACACCAACTGGATCAACAGGGAAGCGTGTGTGGTTTACTTAGGATGGTGATAGTCCAAGATCAAGTTCAGTATGTGTGGGACCCACTGGATCTTCGGAGCAGCGTATGAATACTGGAAGAGCCTTTGATTCTGAGCATGATATTCCAGCTCTTGATCCTAGTGTACGAGAGCATTTAAATTTGATGTTGCATGCATCATATAGACATGTATACTCACACTTTTGCACTGAGTGTTAGCCCTAACTTGTTATCATGGACACCCCATTTGATGTGGCAGGTTTGCAGGTGGACTAGGAGCAAGACCAGTGGTTGGTCGGTGACCAGGGCTTGGTAGAAGGGGTCAGTGGATTCTAGATTAAGTTTTTTTTTTGTATTTATTTGATTCAATTGTGTTGTATAATTAATTACCTTGGGTTATTCCGGTTGTATTTTGTCGGGTTAGTAGTTGGTTTAATTTTCCGTAGTTTACTCTGATTTTGGTTTATATGTTAAGTTAATTACATGCTTAAATCTTGTTAGTAGGCGATTCAGGATGAGTTTCTATAATTTGTTTGCAGATTTGAAGGCCTACAAATTTAAACTTCAGACCAAGGAGGGTGATCAATCAACCACCCAAGTGACAAAAATTTTTCAACAGTTAAATTGTAACCTTCGAGAACACCCTAGAAATCTGTAGAGCATTTGATTAATGATGCAATGCCATTATTCGTAGAAAAGTTTGGGAAGTATTTGAGAAAAAAATAATCAAGGAAGATCTTATCGAAGATCCTATTAGAAGGACTCAACAGATGATTCAAATGCTTGTTTCAACTGTATAAAGATAGACACTTCACTGCTAATTGTACAAAGCCCAAGAAGTATGATAAAAATTCTACTAAGAAAGGAAAGAAATCCCATGACCAAAGAAGGAAATCCAAAGAAGAGGGAAAAAAGAAGCATTACAAGAAAAGACGTGATGTGTTGATTGCTGAAGATAGAAAATTCAAGTGATGATGAGAGGTGAAGTGTTTGATGGCAAATGATGCAGAACTGGAATCTACCAATGAACAGGTATTTGATTTCAGTTCAAGTGAATTTACATGAGATGAATTGATCAAATCATTACAATAAATGGTCAACGAGTACCAAAGTTTTTTTTTTTCATTTGAGAAATTCAAAGCTAAGCAAAATGACATGCTAGACAACAAAACTGAAGCTTAATGGGTTTTAGGGTCGGTTGTATTTTGTCGGTTGATTTGTTATAAGGGTTAATTCTTGTCTTTTTAATTCGTATTCATAATTTAAGATTTATTTCCATGCTATTATTGTTAAGTAGGTAATCCGGGAGCAGGTCACTACATCATGGAATGCATGAGTCTGATTTAACGACCGTGGATTCCCTCCTAAATTATCACTATCATAGAAAATTTCATTGTCATTGGAATCCCATCTCACAAGCCACGACACACCATTAAATTCTTGCATCACACTATTAATATTCATTGAGATGTAAGAGATCTCAAGATAGGTATCTGTTACTCATGTTCGGGTTGCCATAGAATCCGGTAAATCTCCACTGTTTTCTAATATTCTTGACCAGGACGTCAATGTGACCCGAAAAATATGAATGAAGTAGATGTCAAGAGGATCTTTCCATAGGAGAATCAAACCACCACTTCTACCAATGCAGTTTATGTAAGGGCCCGACCTGGATCACTTACTAATTAACTTATTAAGCATGCAATTAAAAAAAATCCTAAAACTATAATCCAACAGCGAAAAGAAACGAGTTTACAACTCCAAACGACAATATACAATCGGTGACTAAAAACCCAAAATATAAATGGTGTTATACAACCAAATCGTAAATCAATAATAACACCCACTGAAACATATCTTGCAACCAGAAAACACAACACGACAACCACTGATCCGCTCTCAAACCCTGCCTCGAACCACTAGCCTCGCCCAACTCGAGTCATGTCTCATTGATTGGGATGTCCAAGAAAACACAATAACAAAGATGTGAGTGAACTACGCTCAGAACGTAAGCACGATTATACAAACTTAATATGATGCAAGCAAATGACGGGTACTGGTCAGATCTCAAGTTTTGCTCAGTCTAGGTGCCAATGAGTGTACAATATCATCTGGGATCAACTCCATTGGGTACATCCACACACTCGCCGAGGATCATCGTAGTGTCAGTCTCCGTCATCACGACATCTCGCAGTGTTCAACAATATGACAAGGGTGTAGATGTAGTGACCCGTACCCAATATAAGGTTCTTAAGGGATTAATCTAAATTGGGTTAAATTATGGTTTAGGATTTTTCCTGAGTTCGGACGGTCCGAAGTCAGGGATCAGAGGGTCAAAACTAGGGAGGCTTCGGAAGCTGTGATCAGAGGATCGGAAGCTCCGAAGGAGTTTGGACGGTCCGAATCGGATCGGAGGCTCCGAACTCTAGCATCCAGCTGTTCGAAATATTAAGTCATTGGTGACGTCACTGATGGGACTTCAGACACTCCAAATGTGATATCGGAGGCTCCGAAGTAGTGTCGGCAGACGTTCTTTGAAAGCTAGACACGTGTATGGCTAGGAGAGTTTGGACGGAGGGATCACATGCTCCGATATCCATCTATATAAGGGGGTGCCAAGCTCATTCTTGAGTGCACCAAGTCCCTTTCTCCTCTCTTCTTATTCTATCTAGTTTTATGACTTTCTAGGCGTCCTATTGATGAGCCGCAAGTGGCTAGGAGCTACGGGGCTAGCAAGGGAGCTATGACTAAGTTTTGAGGCAACCGTCAATAGCGGGCTGACGACGGATGCATATATAGCTTTGAATTCCTAAAAATATTTAGGAGTATGGAATAGCTTAGTTAAGGCTTTTAGAGCTTAATTAGTGATGCATGTGTGTTTTCATTGTAGCCGCATTAGTATGGACTTGTAGGCGTGAGATCTAGATCGGTGTGCTAGAATTTGGCCTGCAGTGTTAGAGGTACGTAAGTACTGACCGAGATAGCCGACATGATATATATACTTATATGTTGCATGAGTATGTGCTATGTGTTTTACCATGTTTGACGGCTTTAGCACATGCATATTTTTACACTGGACTGCATCTGAAAAACTTTTGCACCATCACTTGTGCCTGTGACATACAGGAGCCTATTGTGCTCTGTAGTCCCCAGTATAAGATCTTTATGTATGATGTGAGTCGAGACAGTTTCTATCGGTGATGAGTTACTCCTTATGGATTCGTGTTTGGGGAGGCTCAGCCCTCGGTTTTTCTATCACTAGGAGAGACCATGAGAGTGGAGTAGACGCTATAGTCGATAGGGGAATATACGAGTATTCCACGGAGTCGCTCTTTTAGCACGGTACGGTGTATTCATGGCGCCCCTGAGAAGACTGTTTTACCTATATTTTAAATTCATTTGTATGTTGCATATTTGTTTATATATCATTTCTTTCATATTGAGTATAGTCGCTCACGCCCCTGTGTTTGGTGTTCTTGGGATACCTTGTGGCGGGGCAAGTTTGAGGCTGGACGACACAGGCGATTCGCAGCAGGGTTGAGGTCGATGTCAGTAGCAGTGAAAGTCTAGTGGTAGGGCTTGATACCATAAAACTTTTGATATGGTTGTATAAGAGTATTATACATTTTTACTGTCATCGGTTGTATTCTACCGATAAGATTTGTTGTATTTTAAATTATCTGCTCTTTTCGCTTTAAGTATTTACTGCATGCACTAAATTACTCTGATTAGGTAGTGGATTCGGGTAGGGTCGCTACATTTATTGGTATCAGAGCGCATTGCAACTGGGAATTACTAAAGCGTATTAATACCTTATCTGTTATTATTTGACAGATGACAGACTACGATGAGAGCCACGACAGTGGAGGCGGTCGTTGGGGCGATCGTGATGACCATAGGCGTGACCGTCACAGACACCGCGAGGAGCGGAGGAGATTCAGTATGAACCATTTCCTTCAGATGAGTCCTAGACCATTAGTAGGAGGTGAGGCACCTGGAATTGCTGAGGGCTGGTTAGAACGAATGGAGAATTGTTTCAGATTGTTCCAGTGCACCGAGAAACAAAAGATGGAGACTTTGGGTTTTCTTCTGGAGGGCAATGCCAGGAATTGATGGAGAACTACTTTCGGACCGTTTATACCAGCTAGAGGAGCCGCTACATGGGCCAATTTTCGGACTGCTTTCGAGAGGTTTTACTTTCCTCCAGCCTTGAGACAGGCGAAGGCTAGTGATTTGCTGGGTTTGCGGCAGGGGTTGATGTCCATCGATGAATACCAACAGAAGTTCTTTGAGCTTCTTTCCTATTGTCCTCTCATCGCAGATAGTTCTGAGGTTAAGTACGATCTTTTTATTCAGGGTCTTAACCCTGAGATTCATCAGATGGTTGTGGTGGGCGGCAACATGACTTAAGTGTTGGAAAACGCGGCTCTCTGATCAATCACGATTGATACCCGGTGCAGCGGAAGTTTAAAATTTTTATCATGGAACAATTCCATGGTGTGGGTATCAACCATTCAACGATTAAATTATTGTGTGTGTAAAATTCAAATAACAATTAATTAAATTTTACCTTCAATCTCGCAACGAGATTACTGGACACCAACAGATTTTATCTGCTCTTGTTGTCTCTCCCTGGAACCGATGAACTCCTTCAATCAGGTCCACGAACAGAGGTTTAATCCCTCTGATAGATTGCACTAGAAAATCTATCAGAAGTTTTCTGCGAAGAGAATAAACGAATCTGATTCGCTATTCCAGACTGCAATTCAAAATCACAGACCGGAAAATCTCGGGCAGAGGGGGAGGGGTCGGCCGAACAGAGAGAGAGCTAGGGTTCGAAAATTTTCTCTGTCTCAAAAATTATGACCTGTTGTGTGTAATTTCTGTACTGAAATAACTTATTTATAATGCAGGCCACTAACACCTTAGGCCCATTAGTCATAAGCTGGGGCCCGACAAGCAAAGCCCGCTCGTTCAGAAATTAATATAAAATTCATCGTGACTCCGATTGATGAACTGATTTCACCAATGTGCACAGAAACCATTTCTGCACATTTTAAAGTCAAAATAAATTTTCCTGAATCCGAATTCAGTGGTTTCCAAAAATGTCCATCCCTATGTCATTTTAGGAAATCCTACTCCCTTACTCTTATTTAAGAAGTCCAACTCCTTAGTTCATTAAATTTAACTCTTTAAATTTAACTATCTCAACGGGGATTAAAACTCCATTACACTGTGTGACCCTCAATGGTTCAGATACAGCTAGCCGTGGGCTCACAACTCCTTGTGACTCGGAACAACACTTTCCGACTTGCCCAACGAATCATGGTAAAGCGCCTAGCAACATCGCCCCATGATTCCCTAGGTATCACTGATAGTGCCTACAAGAACCAGTAGATTTTGGTTAGCGTACAGTACGGTCCCTTCATCCATATATCCCGATCGAATCAACAACCATTGGTATATCGAGAGTCGCTCAAGATTCGATAACTATGTAATACATCTTGAAGATCAAAGTGACATCGCATGTGCTACTAAGAAACCATTTCTTAAATCACATCAAGTACTCTGGCCAGAGATTCGTCACACTAATATCTCCTCAGATCGCATAGGATATCCACACTCGCAAGTATGTGGTGAATCCTTGACAACAATGCATCGACTCCTATATGTGTCGTAACTGTACCCAATCTCGATACCTGATGACCCCCATAGAGTCGGTAAACGAGTCAAAGCATAGCACTAGCATATAGAGTCTCCATGATGTTTCAAGTCGTAAGGACTAATGGTGTACAACCAAAACCGCGGACTTTATCCACTCGATAAGTGATAACCACTTGGAAAGTCCGGATAGGGTAGTTCGATTATTCATCCTATGAATATCCATTTGCATGCTTCGAACATCTCCATGTTCCCTACCAATGAAACGTGGTACTCCGCATCGCAAATGCTAGTCTCAAACTCGAGCGATCCTTATCCTTATTATCGGACGGCTCAATCGACTAGGAACAGTTTAGAATATACAGTGACTATAAGATGTATTTCATGATAGACATCTCCATGTTCTACCACATCTTACATACACTATGGTATATTCAAGGTCTTTATTAAAACAACAATAGTATATCACAATATAACAATATGAAGTAATATAAAGTCATTGCCATTAATAAAAGTGTAAATAATATTAAACAAAAGATTGTTTATACAAAGAGTCATCAAAGCCCATAGCCACACAGTTGGCTTACTGGGCACCCACTCTTACAATCTCCCACTTGCCCTATAGCCAACTAGTCATACTACGTAGACCCATTGCTTCGCGATGTTTGTCAAACAATGGTCCTGGCAAAGGCTTAGTAAGCGGATCAGCGATATTGTCTGCAGAGGCCACTCGTTCGACAATGATGTCTCCTCTTTCCACAATCTCCCGGATTATGTGGTATTTCCTCAGTACGTGTTTGGATCTTTGATGAGACCTTGGTTCCTTTGCTTGAGCAACGGCACCCGTGTTGTCGCAGTACACCGGGACTGGACCAACAAATTCAGGAATGACGCCCAACTCTTGGACGAAATTCCTCATCCAAACGGCCTCTTTAGCAGCAGCTGATGCTGCAATGTATTCAGCCTCAGTGGTGGAATCCGCTGTGGTGTCCTGCTTGGAACTCTTCCAAGAGACAGCACCGCCATTGAGCATGAACACAAATCCAGAGGTTGACTTCGAGTCATCCACGTCACTTTGGAAGCTAGAGTCGGTATAGCCTTCCAATTTGAGTTCTCGTCCTCCATAGACCATGAACATATTCTTAGTCCTTCGTAAGTACTTAAGAATGTCCTTCATGGCTTTCCAATGCATTTGACCAGGATTAGCCTGATATCTGCTCGTGACACTCAGAGCAAATGCTACATCCGGTCTGGTAGATATCATCCCATACATGATACTACCTATAGCTGACGCATATGGTACATGTGTCATATTCTCTATCTCTTCATCAGTCTTGGGACACATAGACTTGGATAGAGAAACTCCATGACACATGGGTAGATGTCCTCTCTTGGACCCATCCATTGAAAACCGTTTCAATATGGTATCGATGTAGGTTGATTGAGTGAGTCCTATCATTCTCTTAGACCTATCTCTATAGATCTGTATCCCAAGAATGTAGGATGCCTCACCCAAATCCTTCATCGAGAATCTACCTGATAACCATATCTTTGTTGACTGCAACATCCCTACATCATTCCCAATGAGTAGGATGTCATCAACATAAAGTACTAAGAATGTCACCGCATCCTTAACTACTTTCTTGTACACGCAAGGTTCCTCCGGGTTCTTGATGAAACCAAAATCTTTTATTGTTTCATCAAATTTCTGGTTCCAACTTCTTGATGCTTGTTTTAGACCATAAATTGATCTCTGAAGCTTGCATACCTTATGCTCGCTTCCCATGGATGTGTACCCCTCAGGCTGCTTCATATAGATTTCCTCCTTAATGTCTCCATTAAGAAAAGCAGTCTTCACATCCATTTGCCATATCTCATAGTCATACCATGCAGCTATGGCAATTAGGATTCTTATGGACTTGAACATTGCAACTGGTGAAAAGGTTTCGTCATAGTCAACTCCTTGCCTTTGAGTATAACCTTTAGCCACCAATCGCGCCTTGTAGGTCAATACCTTACCATCAGGCCCAAGCTTTCTTTTGTAGATCCATTTACACCCTATCGGAACAATTCCATCGGGAGGATCTACTAAAGACCAAACTTGGTTTGTATGCATCGAATCCAATTCTGACTGCATAGCTTTAAGCCATAAATTCGAATCCGCATCAGAAATTGCTTCCTTGAAGTTTCTTGGATCACATCCAATGTCGGGTTCATCTTGATACCCTTCAAAAAGAAGACCATATCGAACTGGAGGTCTAGAAGTCCTTTCGGATCTTCTAGGTGCAGGCGTGTCCAGCAATGGTTCCTGAGGTGTAGGATCGTTATTTTGTATTTCGGGTTTTTCTCGAACTTCTTCGAGTTCCATCATCTCGCCTTTCTTATCCAATAAGAATTCCTTCTCCAAGAAGGTGGCATTCCTAGAAACAAACACCTTTGTTTCAGCAGGATAATAGAAATAATATCCGATTGAATTCTTCGGATACCCTACAAAATAACATAAGCTGGATCGACTATCCAACTTATCTCCCACTGTCCGCTTCACATAAGCAGGACATCCCCAAATCCTCAAGTACGAATACTTAGGAGCTTTGCCATTCCATAACTCGTATGGTGTTTTGTCCACTGCTTTAGTGTGGACGTTGTTCAACAACAATACTGCCGTTTCAAGCGCATAGCCCCAAAACGAAGGTGGAAGCTCAGTGAAGCTCATCATAGATCGAACCATGTCCAACAAAGTTCGATTACGACGCTCCGATACACCATTAAGCTGTGGTGTCATAGGAGGAGTCCACTGAGAGAGAATCCCATTCTCTTTCAGATAGTCCAAAAACTCGGTACTCAAGTATTCTCCACCTCGATCCGATCGAAGTGCTTTAATACTTTTACCTAGCTTGTTTTCTACTTCAGCCTTGAATTCTTTGAACTTTTCAAATGCTTCAGACTTATATTTCATTAAATATAAATACCCATACCTTGAATAATCATCAGTAAAGGTAATGAAGTAGGTGTGGCCATGTTGAGTCTCTACTCTAAATGGACCACAAACATCTATATGGATCAAATCCAACAGATTTTGTCTACGCTCAGGTTTCCCCTTAAAAAGGAGATTTAGTCATTTTTCCTTTTAGACAAGATTCACAAGTAGGTAGAGAGTTAATATCAGACATATCAAACATGCCCTCTCCACTAGCTTGTTCATCCTTCTTGAGAAAATATGACCTAGCCTAGCGTGCCATAGGTTTGCCGGGTTTTGACTATCGTTTTTCCTTTTGTTTGTTGTAGCCGGTTTATCAACATAATTCATTGGAACGTCTTTTAGTTTTAAGTTGTATAGATCGTTTTCAAATTGTCCATTTCCAATTAAACATTCATTCTTGTAAATATTGCAAATCTCATTCAAAATTGCAAGAATAACCATCTCTATCTAGCATAGAAACAGAAATAATGTTTTAATTAAATCTGGAACAAATAAAACATCTATCAAAAGTAACTTAAAACCGTTCTGCAAAAAATAAATATTTCCCATAGCTATGGATTTAACTCTGGAACCATTCCCGAGCCTTGACTGGGTCTCACCCATCCTTATCCTATTACTTCTTGTTATCATTTGCAACTCATTGCAAATATGAGATCTACATCTGGTATCCAATACCCAAGAAGTAGTATTAAGAAAAACATTTATTTCAATGTAAAACATACCCTTTGCAGTTCGCAACTGCTTGGGGTATTCCTTGCAGTTACGTTTCCAATTACCGGGTTTCTTGCAGTGATGGCAAACTTGTTTAGACTTGTCCAATTTTGCATGTAACATTTGGCCTTGAGATCATGGTCCAACCATTTCTCTAATTCGGCCAACCTTTCGGCAGTTACATCAGCCGGGGCTGTTTTCGGAGAAGCCTTTTCTAACACTTAGAAAATCTTTTTCCGAACTTAGGACAATCTTAACTTATGGAATCATTCTGTATTGTTTGCGTCAATAAGTTTGTTTTGTTGGAGAACAGAAATATGTGGATTACTGAGATAAAACAGACAATTATCGATGATTGTTTAAATAATTTACTAAGACATAAAATTGGCGAATTTTATTTTATGAATCTCACTCCCACTATTTTAACGATTTCACCACCCTCTAGTGAAAACGGGAAACTTTTTCCTTAGTGAGAACATGGAGTCCAATTGACAAACTTATGGTCCCGAATAATATCAGCCAACCATAATTCTCAAAAGGTAGAGCCCAATTGCTTCCAAAGCAACCCCCATGTGTTTACCTCATGTCCAATAAGGGCCCAATAATATGACGCCGTTTAAAGTGACATGTCAAGATGACCCATCAATATTAAGTTGTGATGGACGGTCGCCATGTGGATCCCCCAATAATATGAGCCGATCCCATGGGAGTTCCACCCAACTTACAACATTTGTCGATCCAATGTACAGCTTTCCGACGGACGGGCCCCCCCAATAATATGAGCCGGACCGTATCCGCGGGTAGCATCACATACATTGACCGTTGATGGAAGGTGGGAACATTTAAACAAATTTAAATTTCCTTTATTTATCTTGATATAAATTTTAAATCATATTTAAAATGAGGAATTTTTAATTATAAAAATATTTGTCTCATCATATTCATTTTATTGCATGCTTGCCGGATTCACGCAATTTATGTCTAAACATGCATACAATCATAATATCAAATATTATATAGGATGATCGATTCCATTTCTAATTGACCCGTGGTTGCCAATCACGGGTCTTAGTCCAATCCTAGGTAATATGCAGTATGCAATGCAATCCTATTACATGTGCTTCCAATTTACATTTCTTCAGTCTTTATTGTCTGCTGGGCCCACCATCTTCAAATCTTGATCTCCCACTAAATCTAATGCATTTACAATAAATAACAATGACAAGTAGGGGATACATTTTTAGGGGTGGGAACAGGCTATAAACCAAGCCCACTTTTATTACATATGACATTCATATCGGGCCATAAACCAGGCCCTTTAATAAAACCAACAACAATAAAAACAAAATGTAAATTCCTAACATACACCTACAAAATTGGTCATGGCAATCGATCATCCTTATCCAATAACATTTAATTCAAAATTAATTTATTGGATAACATGCAGTGGCAATTCAAATTTAAACAAGATAAAATCATATTTTATATATAAAATCATATTTTACACATAAAATCATATTTTATCTCTATATCAAATAAAATCATATTTTATCTATAAAATCCAATTTTAAGATAAAATCATATTTTACTTAATATATCATAAGATCATATCTTATCATCAATTGTACCAAAAATAATTGATTTCAAAATTCAATTTAAGGATAAAATATTAAAATTTTCCAAAAATTCAAATTTATCCAAAAATCAGTTTTAAAATTTACGGACTCGAACAATTCGATCCGAAATCTCGTGAACCAATCAAAAACAATTTTTGACGGACCAAAAATAAAATTTTAACACATTAAAATTAATTTAAATAAAAATAATAATTTTTCCCGCGGGCCGCCCGGGACACTCCCGGGCCGGCCCGCACCCGGGCGCGGGCCGGGGGCAGCCCGGCTGCCCCCTTAGGGCAGCAACAATTGCTGCCCTGGCGGCGCCTAGCACCGCCCCTGGGCGGCGCCGTGCGCCGTCCTGGGCGGCGCCGAACGCCGCCCCTGGGCGGCGCTGTGCGCCGCCCTGGGCAGCGCCGAGCGCTGCCCTGGGCGGCGACGGTCGCCGTCCTGGGCGGCGCCGTGCGCCCCTTTGGGCGGCGCCGTGCGCCGCCCGGGGCAGCAACAATTGCTGCCCCACCGGGCAGCGATCCAATCGCTGCCCGGGTTTTGCCCCGGAAAAAAAAAAAATTTTTTTATTTAAAAATATTTATTTTGTTTTCCAAAAACCGAGATTCAAAAATTTTGTACAATCGATTAATTTAATCGTTTGATCTGAGCAACCTGGCTCTGATACCACTGTTGGAAAACGCGGCTCTCTGATCAATCACGATTGATACCCGGTGCAGCGGAAGTTTAAAATTTTTATCATGGAACAATTCCATGGTGTGGGTATCAACCATTCAACGATTAAATTATTGTGTGTGTAAAATTCAAATAACAATTAATTAAATTTTACCTTCAATCTCGCAACGAGATTACTGGACACCAACAGATTTTATCTGCTCTTGTTGTCTCTCCCTGGAACCGATGAACTCCTTCAATCAGGTCCACGAACAGAGGTTTAATCCCTCTGATAGATTGCACTAGAAAATCTATCAGAAGTTTTCTGCGAAGAGAATAAACGAATCTGATTCGCTATTCCAGACTGCAATTCAAAATCACAGACCGGAAAATCTCGGGCAGAGGGGGAGGGGTCGGCCGAACAGAGAGAGAGCTAGGGTTCGAAAATTTTCTCTGTCTCAAAAATTATGACCTGTTGTGTGTAATTTCTGTACTGAAATAACTTATTTATAATGCAGGCCACTAACACCTTAGGGCCCATTAGTCATAAGCTGGGGCCCGACAAGCAAAGCCCGCTCGTTCAGAAATTAATATAAAATTCATCGTGACTCCGATTGATGAACTGATTTCACCAATGTGCACAGAAACCATTTCTGCACATTTTAAAGTCAAAATAAATTTTCCTGAATCCGAATTCAGTGGTTTCCAAAAATGTCCATCCCTATGTCATTTTAGGAAATCCTACTCCCTTACTCTTATTTAAGAAGTCCAACTCCTTAGTTCATTAAATTTAACTCTTTAAATTTAACTATCTCAACGGGGATTAAAACTCCATTACACTGTGTGACCCTCAATGGTTCAGGAATACAGCTAGCCGTGGGCTCACAACTCCTTGTGACTCGGAACAACACTTTCCGACTTGCCCAACGAATCATGGTAAAGCGCCTAGCAACATCGCCCCATGATTCCCTAGGTATCACTGATAGTGCCTACAAGAACCAGTAGATTTTGGTTAGCGTACAGTACGGTCCCTTCATCCATATATCCCGATCGAATCAACAACCATTGGTATATCGAGAGTCGCTCAAGATTCGATAACTATGTAATACATCTTGAAGATCAAATTAGTGACATCGCATGTGCTACTAAGAAACCATTTCTTAAATCACATCAAGTACTCTGGCCAGAGATTCGTCACACTAATATCTCCTCAGATCGCATAGGATATCCACACTCGCAAGTATGTGGTGAATCCTTGACAACAATGCATCGACTCCTATATGTGTCGTAACTGTACCCAATCTCGATACCTGATGACCCCCATAGAGTCGGTAAACGAGTCAAAGCATAGCACTAGCATATAGAGTCTCCATGATGTTTCAAGTCGTAAGGACTAATGGTGTACAACCAAAACCGCGGACTTTATCCACTCGATAAGTGATAACCACTTGGAAAGTCCGGATAGGGTAGTTCGATTATTCATCCTATGAATATCCATTTGCATGCTTCGAACATCTCCATGTTCCCTACCAATGAAACGTGGTACTCCGCATCGCAAATGCTAGTCTCAAACTCGAGCGATCCTTATCCTTATTATCGGACGGCTCAATCGACTAGGAACAGTTTAGAATATACAGTGACTATAAGATGTATTTCATGATAGACATCTCCATGTTCTACCACATCTTACATACACTATGGTATATTCAAGGTCTTTATTAAAACAACAATAGTATATCACAATATAACAATATGAAGTAATATAAAGTCATTGCCATTAATAAAAGTGTAAATAATATTAAACAAAAGATTGTTTATACAAAGAGTCATCAAAGCCCATAGCCACACAGTTGGCTCACTGGGCACCCACTCTTACATTAAGAGGATTTGGTAAGCCGTTGTCACCAGGCAGAAGACAGTCTTTGGAGGAACAGGTCCATGGTTTCTTCTTCATCCAGACCGACTAGCTCCTTGGGTCCAAGAGGCCAGTCTTTCAAGATGCAGGGCGGCACTTCTTCTTCTTCTTCTGGATCTGGCGGAGTGTAGCGTTTTGGTAGCAAGAGGATGAGCCGATGTCATCAGTGCAGGCGAATACATCTGGTAGGCCCGTGCCCTCGCTCATCTGGTGCATGTTTTTAGTGTGGATAGGAGGGACATATGAAGAGAGATTGCCATAATCTGACGGGAGTAGCGAGTGGTTCCGGAGGCTCTCAAGCATCTGTCCAATAGTAGCAGCAGCAGCCATCACATCGACAAACTTCTTCACATGGTCATTCTTCTCTACGGCCACATGTTCAGGGGCAAGTCTTTGCACTGAACCAGGAACATGCAGAGGCTGACAGTGATCGAATGATCACAGGTACCTGTAGTTTTTGTGGTTTTCCTGCATATATTTTGATTGATATTGGTGCTTCATACTCATTCATCTCAGCACGTTTTTCTAAGAGGTATAGATTACTGTTTGTCCCTTTAGACGTGTTGTTAGTGGTTTCTACTCCAATGGGTAGCGAGGTGTTAGCTAAGTGTCTAGTGGTTGGTTGCACTTTGGATTTTGAGGGGGTATCAGCTTAGTGCTAACCTGATGATTCTAGCCATGGATGATTTCGACTGCATTATTGGGATTGATCTCCTGACTACCTATAGAGCTATAGTTGATTACTATCAGATGTTTGTACAGTTTCGTCCTGAGGATGGTGAGACCTGGTACTTCATCGGTGAGGGAGCGCGACCCCCGATGCCAGTGGTTTCTGCTCTGAAACTCAATGTGCTTTGGAGTCTGGCGGGGAAGACTACCTTATCTACGCCATCGATGCATCCTTGGAGGGACCAGACATCCAGGAGATACCCGTAGTCCGTGAGTTTCCCGATGTGTTTTTGGATGAGATTCCAGGCTTACCACCAGTGCGGGAGATCGAGTTTGACATCGAGTTAATGCCAGGGACGACTCCGATTTCCAGAGCTCCGTACCGTTTAACACCGACATAAATACGAGAATTGCAGAAGCAACTTCAGGATCTTCTTGATAAGGGCTACATTCGACCGAGTGTTTCGCCATGGGGAGCCCCAGTCTTATTTATCAAGAAGAAAGATGGGTCGATGCGTCTTTGTATAGATTATCCATAGCTTAACAGGTGACTGTGAAGAATAAGTATCCTCTTCCGCGAATAGACGATCTGTTTGATCAGCTGTAGGGTACTTCTGTTACTCGAAGATCGACCTGCGGTCGGGATACCACCAGTTGCGGGTTAGAGAAGAGGATGTCTTTAAGACATCATTTCGTACACGGTATGGTCACTACGAGTTCTTAGTGATGCCGTTTGGATTGAGAATGCTCCAGCTGTCTTTATGGATTTGTTGAACATGGGTTTTTGTGACCTTTTGGATAAATTCATGGTAGTGTTCATCGACGATATCCTGGTATATTCTTGCAGAATGGACGAGCATGCTTTCCATTTCCATACAGTATTGCAGATACTGAGAGTGAGGCAATTGTATGCGAAGCTAAGCAAGTGCGACTTCTGGATCGACCGAGTTTTTTTTCTTGGTCATGTGATTTCACGAGACGGTGTTTCTGTTGATCCTAGTAAGACAAAAGCCATTCTGAACTGGTCGCATCCGACGACAGTCTCGGAGATTCGTAGTTTTCTTGGGATGGTAGGTTACTACCGAAGATTGGTGGAGAACTTTTCTCATATTTCTAAGCCTTTGACGCAATTGACGAAGAAAGATTTGCCTTTCGTTTGGACGTCGGAGTGCGAGGAAAGTTTTCATGAGTTGCGACGCCGTCTGACTACAGCTCCAGTGTTAGCTCTTCCATATGGATCAGGTGGTTATGTGGTTCACACCGATGCTTTTCTCCAAGGTTTGGGATGTGTCTTGTCACAGAGAGGTCATGTGATTTCCTATGCCTTTAGGCAATTGATGACTCGCGAGGAAAACTATCCCGTACATGATTTGGAGCTTGCAGCCATTGTCTTTGCTCTTAAGATATGACGTCATTATTTGTACGGTGAAAGATTCGAGATCTTCACTGACCCTAAGAGTCTAAAATATTTGTTCACTCAGGCTGATTTGAACATGAGGCAGTGACGCTGGATGGATCTACTGAAGGACTATGATTGCGAGATCTAGTACCATCCAGGCTCTTCTAATCCAGTTGCGGATGCTCTTAGCCGCAAATTTTATGTGAGTTCCTTTCGTACCAGCTCAGTTGCACGAGTGGTAAAGTAGTGTTATTCCTTGGGGTATACTTTTCGTCATAAAAAAAAATAACAGGGAGTTCGCGTCTCATCTGTGCTTTTCGAACCAGCCTTGTATACTGGAATACGTGAGTCATAGGTCGTTGATTTGAAGACGCAGAAGTTGTCTCGATCGGCACAAGATGGAGGTACTTCTGGTTTTCATTTTTAGAATGATGGTCTGTTGTGCCTTTTCAGACGTGTGGTGGTTCCTGATGATTTCACACTGAGAGAGGAGATTCTGACACAGGCTCACCGTAGTAGATTCTCTGTTCATCCAGAAAGTATGAAAATGTACAAGGATCTACGTACGAGGTGCTGGTGGAAAGGAATGAAGCGTAGCATTTATCAATTCATGTCTCAATGCCTTGTGTGTCAGCAGGTCAAGGCAGAATTCCGACGACCTGGTGTATTGCTCCAAAGTTTAGAGATTCCTGAGTGGAAGTGGGAGCATGTGAAGATGGATTTTGTCACCCATTTACCTATGTCTTCCAGGAATTGCGATGCTATATTGGTTGTTGTTGATCGATTATCGAAGTCCGCACATTTCCTGTCGTATAATCGGGATTTTACTTTCGATTGGATGACACGTCTATATGTGCAAGAGGTTGTTCGTCTGCATGAGATTCCGTTGAGTATCGTCAGTGACCGAAATCCGAGTTTTACCTCTAGGTTTGGGGGTAGCTCCAGCGAGCTCTTGGTACTACACTGAGTTTGAGTACAACTTATCATCTAGAGACTGACGGGCAGAGCGAGAGGACTATTCGTACCCTTGAAGATATTCTCCGAGCTACAGTGATGGATTTTGGACACGCGTGGCATGACCATTTGGCGTTGGTAGAGTATGCTTATAATAACAGTTATCATCACAACATTGGCATGACACCATTAGAGGTCTTATATGGACGCCACTATCGTACGCCTTTGTTCTAGGATGAAGTTGGCGAGCGTCAAGTTGAAGGTCCACAGATGATTCAGCAGATGACCGATGCAGTAGAGTTGATTCTTAGGAGGATTAAGGCTGCCCAAGATCGATAGGCGAGCTACACAAACACTCACCGCAGACCGTTACACTTTGAGGTAGGAGAACATGTGTTCTTGCGAGTGTTACCTTTCTGGAAGGTGATGAGATTCGGCCTCAAAGGAAAGTTATCGTCGAGATTCATAGGTCCGTTTGAGATTCTTGAGAAGGTTGGGGAAGTGGCTTATCATCTAGCCTTGCCACCCTATATTTCTGGAATTCATGATGTATTTCACGTGTCTTTGCTGAGACAGTACGTGGCAGACGAGTTGCACATCTTGCATTCGACAGAGGTGCAATTGGACCAGGATCTGTCCTATGTGGAAAGACCTATCAGGATTCTTGACAGGAATGACAAATTACTTCGCAACAAGAGAATACCTTTGGTGATGGTGCAGTGGCAACACAGGGGAACGGAAGAAGCAACTTGGGAGTTGGAGAGATGGATGAGAGCTGAGCATCCAGAGTTGTTCTGATCTATGTAATTTTCTTTTGAACGGTGTTGTACGTTGTAATGTTCAGTGTAATAAAGAACATTTTGCTTTAACTTCGGTGTTTTCCTCAAGACTTAAATTTCGAGGAGGAAATTTCTTAAGTGGGGAGAATGTAGTGACCCGTACCCAATATAAGGTGATTAAGAGATTAATAACAATTAATTAATCTAAATTGGATTAAATTATGGTTTAGGATTTTTCCTGAGTTCGGACGGTCCGAAGTCAGGGATAGGAGGTTCGAACTAGGGAGGGTTCGGAAGCTGTGATCAGAGGATTGGAAGCTCCGAAGGAGTTCGGACGGTCCAAACCGGATCGGAGGCTCCGAACTCTAGCAGCCAGCTGTCCGAAATATTACGTCATTGATGACATCACTGAGGCGACTTTGGACGCTCCAAAGGTGAGATCGGAGGCTCCGTAGTAGTGTCGATAGGCGTTCTCTGAAAGCTAGATACGTGTATGGCCAGGAGAGTTTGTACGGAGGGATCGGATGGTCCGAACCGGATCGAACGATCTGAATCGGATCGGAATCTCCAACCCGAGATTGAATGCTCCGATCTCCGTCTATATAAGGGGGTGCCGAGCTCATTCTTGAGTGCACCAAGTCCATTTCTCCTCTCTTCTTCTAGCTAGTTTTAGGACTTTCTAGGCATTCTATTTATGAGCCGCAAGTGGCTAGGCGCTACGGGATTAGCAACGGAGCTGTGCCTAAGTTTTGAGGCAATTGTCAATAGCGGGCTGACGACGGACGCATGTATAGCTTTGACTTCCTAAAAATATTTAGGAGTATAGAATAGCTTAGTTAAGGCTTTTAGAGCTTAATTAGTTATGCATGAGTGTTTGCATTGTAGCCGCAGTAGTGTGGACTTGTAGGCGTGGGATCTAGACCGGTGTGCTAGGATTTGGCCTTCGGTGTTAGAGGTACGTAAGTATGATAAGTGCATTTTGTATGCATTATTTTGTGTTATATTTAGGTTTATTAGGCATGCATTCATATGGTTTCATGTGTGTTTTATATGTTTTATTTATAATTTATCTCATGCATGTGTATTTAACTCTTTGGGTAGATTTTTGTAGGAATTTGTGAAGAAATCATGATTTTTGGAGCAAGAGAAGAGCCACAAGAATGAATTACGGAGCAACAATGGTCAAAAATTCATTTTTAATGCTAGAGAGATCCAAATCCGATCTCCATTGTTCAAATTAAAGTTCAAGATTTTTGAAGTTGCTGTCCAAATTTTGACTCGATCCGACGGCTAGAACTCCAGATATGAATTTTTGAAAAGCGTTGCTCGCTGGACAAAATGTTGCTCGCTCGAGCGGGAATTTCTACTGCTCGAGCGAGACCTGGGCTGGAAAAATACAATTTTTGGACAGAAAGTTGCTCGCTCGAGCGCAACTTTTTGCCGCTCAAGCGAGGAGTCGCGTAGACTCAGAAATTGAAATTTTTGGGAATTAAAAATCTTAACTTTCCGGGCTTTATTTTTTGGGCTTTCAAAGACATATAAATAGAAGACATCAGAACATGAGAGGGGGTTCGAATCGCATCAGAGACAGAGGCGGCAACTAGGGTGGATATTGAAGAGATCGCTCCATTCTAGTTTCTTCTTCTTTCTTCTTCTTCTTCTTCTTTTTATTTTTGAATTATTGTTTTCAATTATTGAGTAGTTTTTATTCAACCAAGACCACGTTATTGGGCCGAACAAATCTATGTATAAAACTTGAATGTTTGTTTGGGATTTTTAGATTTGGTTTTATATTATTGATTATTAGATTTATATTTGTCTTGTGAATGATCTGGCCAATTATTTGCTTTCATGTTAATCGGTATTAAGTCGACAGAGGAGGAATTGATTTTGATCACTCTAATAATTAACACGAGGTAAAATTGACTAGAAATAGTATTCGATTTCATCGTGCGGTTTTAGGTGCAAACTGAATTCTCATAGTTTCTAATGCATTTGAGTTTGATTAGAATTATGAAAATTAGTCCGTCAATATTTGAATAGGTTTAACTGTTCTAGAAATAGACTGTTAAATAAATTAGGAGAATTCGCCGTGATATAAGATTAGATTTGAGTCCTGAATCGACTATATGTTACATGATTTGTTCGATACCTACGTGTGTCTTGGTTGACTTATTTGAATTAGAATTATTATTGAGTTCTAGTTTCTAGTTAATTTCATTATTATTTATTATTTTAAATTTTTATTTTATTCAATTCATACTACTTTTTTATTATTTTGTCTAGATTAAGTAAAATAATCAAATCTTGAGAATTGACAACAGTCCCTGTGGGATCGATACTTGGACTCTATGTCCATTTACTATAACTTGACCTAGTGCACTTGATAGTAAATACCTAATTTAGCGGTCAAGTTTTTTGCGCCGTTGCTGGGGACTGTTTGATTAATATTAGGATAGATTATTTGTTTGAGACTAGACAATTTTTCTCACTCTTTTCGTTCCTTTTCTTAATTTTTAATTTTAACTTTTTTTCTTTTACTTGTGAGGTACTTGGAGATGGATCATCGACAGGTGTTCACAAAGTTTGGCCAGCAATACTAATAGCCATTCTATGCTGCTTGGGGAAGATTCATTGATTTGGCGAACATATTTCGATTCCATGATTTTTCAAACTACACTCTAGTTCAAATTTTTTATGATGGTTTGGATGCGACAACAAGGAGATGGGTAGATTATGGAGCTTTGTCAACTGGAAGTCACTTGTTTCATAGAGATTACGACAATGATATGCACTTGTTAAATGATATGACAGATTTCGACTATCATTGGCATTCGAACCAACCACCTGAGCATCAAGAAGAGTGTATAGGGAGTTTTGAAGATCATGTGGCTCAGTTGGAGAACATTGTGTGACAACAAATAGAGATAAATCAGTTCGTGAAAAGCCGCATCAACTCTTTGAGTCTTTTGGATGAACAGATTGAACTCCTTATAGAACCATCTTCTGAGATTCGCCAAGAGAATGAAGCGATTTGTGCTGATCAGTTATCATGAGCATGTGATCCTGGAGCAGTAATTGATTCAGAGCAAGAATAAATATTTTTTGAAGAATCTTTATGTGACGAGGAGCTTAAAGTGACAGTGGAGGAGGAAGAAACATACAAGGAGACATATATGACATCGTCAATGAACTTTACATGTATACCATTAGAAGATCCGTTCTTGACATTGACGCTAACTCCACACTATTACGTCCTCTATAAGCTTCAGCCTGAATTCCAATTCTCTTCCCAAAATAATCAGATCGAAGAGTATTGTTTGACCTACGAGCTTACCATGTCAATACCACACCAAGCTTGAGGGCGTAGGAAATCAAGACCCATACATAGAGTCGTGTGATTCTTACTATGGGCAACAGCCGCTCTTTGATGGTTGCTACTGGATAGTCGGGCGATAGACTATAACTTTAGCGCTGACTGGGAGGCAACCCAGTGTTTTCTTTCTTTTATCTATTTTTGTTATTTTCTTTTCTATTATTTTTTTTGCTATCCACGGTCTTATCCGTCGCCTTTGTATATGCAGTATATTGCCCCGCCACCAGAAGTTGTTGTTGGAGTTCTACAAAAGAGGAAGAGGACGAAGCATAAACCAGGGGAGTGTTATTTTGTTTTCATTGTGTTTTGTTCGTATTTCATTTGTTTGTTCATTTCTGCATTCTGTTCATTGTTTCTAGAGCATTGAGGACAATGCTTTGGATAAGTATGGGGGTGGGGGGTGGGGGTAGACTAGCGTTTATTTCATTGTGTTTTGTGTTTGTGTTGCATATAGTTCGTTTGATGTCTGTTTGCATCTTTGTCGTTTTTGCAGTTTGTTGCATGTGTTTGAGTAGGATAATGAATGAGAACCAATGATGATATGAAGTAAGAAAAATGAAATTTTTTGTGAAAATATGTTACTCTTGACTTGACATGAGAAACCTTAGGTTGAACCGTGAATATTTTTAAGCATTCCTGTTAGACCAGTGAATTGTAGCGAAAAAATTGATGATGTTCGTGTCTATTTGACCATTGCATGACACTAGATGTTTGATGATATTAATTGTGTCCTGTGAATTCTAATGATCCTCTAACAATTGCACTTCTGATCTTGGGCGCACCACAATTTTTGGAAAAAATTGAAATTGATAATTTTTTTTGAAAAATTCAACTCTACCCGGGTCGTGGACGAGGAATTGAAATCCTAATTACCTTGTCCTTGGCTAAGTATGCGGAGTAAATGGTGTTGTAAATTTGTCAAAATTAAAATTTTAATCTTTGAAAAAATAATAACAATTCCATTCGGGTTTCGGGCATGAGATTGAAATCCTAATCACCTAGTTTGAAACTAAGTTTGTGGTTTCAATGGAATTGTTGCTCCATTTGGGCTATAGACGAGGGGATTGAAATTCGAATCCTATCACAGTTATAGCTAAGTTTGCAGGTAATTATTGGGCTTAAAAATTTTGGGTGCAAAATCCGGCGGTGCGTAAAAATAATCTGAAGGAAGGTGCGTTTGTTAGAAGTAATTGCAAGGAATGGATGCATGCAAGTGACTCTTGCATTGATGTGTAATTAGGTCGCTAAGCAGCTTTAAAACTGATTCTTTAAAAGTTGCATGAAACTGGAATGACAGTTCACACACACACGTTCACACTAAACCGATGGTGTATTATGGAGAGTCGAGGGTGTTGTAATTTGGCACGAGACTTCTCTGAGGCATATTCCCATGAAATTTTCCTACTTTGTTGTTTGTTGCATTGTATGTCTTGCTCGAGGGCGAACAAAATTTAAGTATGGGGGTGTTGATAAGTGCATTTTGTATGCATTATTTTGTCTTATTTTTATGTTTATTAGGCATGCATTCATATGGTTTCATGTGTGTTTTATATGTTTTATTTATAATTTATCTCATGCATGTGCATTTCACTCTCCGGTAGATTTTTGTAGGAATTTGTGAAGAAATCATGATTTTTGGAGCAAGAGAAGAGCCGCAAGAATGAATTACGAAGCAGCAATGGTCAAAAATTCATTTTTAATGCTAGAGATATCCAAATCCGATCTCCACCGTTCAAATTAAAGTTCAAGATTTTTGAAGCTGCTGTCCAAATTTTGACTCGATCCGACGGCTAGAACTCCAGATATGAATTTTTGAAAATCGCTGCGCGCTGGACAAAATGTTGCTCGCTCGAGCGGGAATTTCTACCGCTCGAGCGAGACTTGGGCTGGAAAAATACAATTTTTGGGCAGAAAGTTTCTCGCTTGAGCGCAAATTTTTGCCGCTCGAGCGAGGCGTCGCGCAGACTCAGAAATTGGAATTTTCGGGAATTTAAAATCTTAAATTTTCGAACTTTATTTTTTGGGCTTTCAAAGACATATAAATAGAAGACATCAGAATATGAGAGGGGGTTCGAATCACATCAGAGACAGAGGCGGCGGCTAGGGTGGATATTGAAGAGATCGCTCCATTCTAGTTTCTTCTTCTTCTTCTTCTTCTTCTTCTTCTTCTTCTTCTTCTTCTTCTTGTTTTCAATTATTGAGTAGTTTTTAATTAACTAAGGCCACGTGATTGGGCCGAACAAATCTATGTAGAAAACATGAATGTTTGTTTGGGATTTTTAGATTTGGTTTTATATAGAAATTTTCAGCTGCCCAACCAATGATGCCCAACTCATCCCCGACAACTAAAACCCGGTAGTGGGTTTTAGTGATACGAATATTTTTTTAAAAAAACAACTAAAACCCGGTAGCGGGTTTTAGTGGTCGGGGACGAGTTCGGCAGGAATGGTTGGGCAGCTGAAAATTACACTGGTTTTTATATTATTGATTATTAGATTTATATTTTCTTGTGAATGATCTGGCCAATTATTTTCTTGCATGTTAATCGGTTCTAAGTCGACAGAGGAGGAATTTATTTTGATCACTCTAATAATTAACACAAGGTAAAATTGACTAAAAATAGTATTTGATTTCATCGTGCGGTTTTAGGTACAAACTAAATTCTCATAGTTTCTAATGCATTTGAGTTTGATTAGAATTGTGAAAATTAATCCATCAACATTTGAATAGGTTTAGCTGTTCTAGAAATATACTGTTAAATAAATTAGGAGAATTCGCCGTGATATAAGATTAGATTTGAGTCCTGAATCGACTACATGTTACATGATTTGTTCGGTACCTACATGTGTCTTGGTTGGCTCATTTGAATTAGAATTATTATTGAGTTCTAGTTTCTAGTTAATTTCATTATTATTTATTATTTTAAATTCTTAATTTATTCAATTCATACTCCTTTCTATTATTTTGTCTAGATTAATTAAAATAATCAAATCTTGAGAATTGACAATAGTCCTTGTGGGATCGATACTTGGAGTCTCTGTCCATTTACTATAACTTGACCTAGTGCACTTGCTAGTAACTACCGAATTTAACGGTCAAAGTACTGACCGAGATAGCCGGCATGATATATATGCTTATATTTTGCATGATTATGTGCTATGTGTTTTACCATGTTTTACGGCTTTAGCACATGCATATTTTTACACTGGACTGCATTTGGTATGATGTGAATCGAGACAGTTTCCATCGGTGATGAGTTACTCCTTATGGATTCGTGTCTAGGGAGGCTCAGCCTCCGGGTTTGCTATCACTAGGAGCGACCACGACGATGGAGTAGACACTATTGTTTATAGGGGAATATACGAGTACCCGCAAAGTCGCTATCTTAGCACGGTACTGTGTATTCATGGCGCCCCTGAGCAGACTGTTTTACCTATATTTTAAAGTCATTTGTATGCTGCATATTTGTTTATATATCATTGCTTTCGTATTGAGCGTAGTCGCTCATGCCCCTGTGTTTGGTGTTCTTGGGATACCTTGTGGCGAGGCAGGTTTGAGGCTGGACAGCCCAGGCTATTTGCAGCAGGGTTGAGGTTGGTGTCAGTAGCAGTGAAAGTATAGTTTTAGGGCTTGATACCCTAAAACTTTCGATATGGTTGTATAAGAGTATTATACACTTTACTATAGTCGGTTGTATTCTGCCGATTATATTTGTTGTATTTTAAGTTATCTGCACTTTTCGCTTTAAGTATTTACTGCATGCGCTAAATTACTCTGATTAGGTAGTGGATCCGGGTAGGTTCGCTATAGTAGAGCTGAGCGACCCTACTCAAATGCCTATCTCGAAGGAGACTCGGCTCAACATGGATATGCACATGCAAAAAAATGTATAAAGAAGTAAAATATGGATCATGACATATAAAATGCAACATATAATCATGCATACTCAATGAAAATCTCAGTCAGTACTTACGTACTTCAATAAGGTAATCCTAGCAATACTAGTCTAAGGTCCAAGCATACAATGTTGTAGCCTAGTTCTATTTTACAAGATTAAGTGATTTAAACATGTTAAAAAAAATTCATATAATTTTAAAAGTGGCAAAACATGTTTAAGGAGTCATTATTTGGTGAAAATAAGTGGAAAATCATATCCGAACCGTCCAAAAATGCTAGTAAGGGTCTCGGGGGTCTCAGACAATCCAAAAACAGCCAAATGAGTTCGGAAGGTTCGAAGTAGTTCGGAGCGTCCGGACTAGAACGGACGGTCCAATCCCAAAACGGACCGTCCGATCTCAATCATGAACCAGGTGTCAAAATTCTCTCTACATGTGGAACTCATGCTCAGAACGGACCGTCTGACCCCAGAACGGATCGTCCGATTCCTGGCCTATAAATATGCATCCAAAGCTCAATTTTAGATGCAAATTCAGATGGTTTTTGAACCCTTAGTATATATTTGAGTGTTTTGGGTTATTTTCTCGAGGGTCGGGTACTAGCGAGGTGCTACGAGGCTTGTATCGGAGCTGTGCATGGGTCAGGGCCTTCGAAATCAGCGGGCTAATGACGGACGCAGGTATAAGTCTAGACTCTGATTAGCTTTTGGGAGTAGCTATTAGTCTAGTTAAGGAATTTAGTATAAGGTTATGATGCATGAGTATTTTGCATTGTAGTGCGGACTATAGGCTTGGACATTAGAGCTGGTATAGCTTGCCTAGTAGAACTAAGGTATATAAGTACAGACTGAGATAAGCAGGTGAATATACATGATTATGTGTTGCATGATTATGTGTTACATTATTATCTGTCATGATATGCATGATATACTGTTCATGATTTGTATGCGGCATTTGCATATCATGTTGAGCTTGTTATCCTTTTGAGATAGCCAGTTGTTCTAGAACCGCTCAGCCCTAGGGTTGTTTTATTTTACAATCGGGAACCATGTGACACCCACTGGACCGATGGGGCAGCGTGTGCGGTAATTTACTCAGGACGGTGATAGTCCAAGATTGAGTTCAGTATATGTGGCACCCACTGAATCTTCGGAGCAACGTGCACATACTGGAGGCGCCTATGTTCTGAGCATGATATTTCAGATATGATCCCATTTTATCCAGAGCATTCATATTTCATGTTGCATACATCATATAGACTTGTATATTCGATACATAACGTACTGGGCGTTAGCGCTCACGTCCTTGATTTTATCTCGTACACCCCATTCGACAGGACAGGTTTGCAGGTGGACCAGGAGCGAGATCAGTGGTTGGTCGGTGACTAGGGCTTGGTAGCAGGGGGTCACCCGAGGGGTTCTATTAAGATTTTATTTGGTATTTATTCGTTTTGGTTGTATTTAAGATTTAATTATCTTGGATTTGTATATCTTTTATAGCTTCCGTTGTGATTTATCTGTTTGTGTTTGATTAAGTTTAAATGCATGCTTAAGCTCTTGATTAGTAGGTGATCACGGGGCGGGTCACTACATACAATATAACAATAATCATACCAGTATAGCCGATTTAAAAGGTTTAACTAAGCTAATAAATACTCTCTATTACTTAGGGATCTCGGACTATACCTGCATCCGTCATCATCTTGCTGTCGAAAGCCCCAACTCCTAGACACCGCTCAGCAGCTCCTCTGGAAGCGCCTCGCTACTGCCCGAGCCCTGGTTAAAAGGCCGAAAATGGCCCCAAAGAACTCAAGACAAGAGAGAGAAGAACTGTGAATGAGCAAGAAATCTGAATCTCGGATGCCCTATTTATAAACGACGATCGGAAGTTTCGATCCCTGCATGCATTCCACGTTCCGAACTTCCCTAATTGGAAGCTCCGATCTCCACTTCGGAATCTCCGATCCCATGCATGTGATTGCGTGTCCAAACGTTGGTGACACGTCACTTAGTGCGCATGGCCTAACCTTCTGAAGCTCCGATCTCCATATTAGTGGCTCCGATCTCACCCTTAGCTCCGAACCGAGCATCCATAGTTCGGTCCTTTCGTACCCACTTTGGAAGGTTCGAACTCAACGGTGGTTCTGAAACCCAAATCTATATTTTTGATCCAATTAAATATTTGGCTAGTTAAGATTATGATCTCTTAATCATGTTTTACTATTTAATCTTATAAAATAGAGTATGGTTACCACAGTTTACAACAAACTGTCCAGAGAAACCAAACACTACTTTCCACCATGCATATTGAAAATTCCTCAATTTACAAGAAAAAGAAGGATAGGTCCTTTTCAGCAGCTAATCACTTGAGATTGACAGGGTTGCTTAGCAACCACTGTGGCTTTTGTAGAATCCATCACATCCCAATCAGTTCCATATGTTCTTTTCTTTGGATGATTGTTGATCTCTAAGCCATTGTCCATTTCTACTTCAAAAAAATAAAAAAATAAAAAAATATGATATCATGTGATGGAATTGCAAACTTTTGGTACGAGTCTTGCCCATAGCACAAGGCAACACTCAATCTTGTAAAAGTTTTCCCTTTTTAGTCTTTTTTCTCCGCAAAGTCTTCTCAAAAGGTTTCCCGCTTCCTTTTCGACACTTTGTCCGTAACATGTTTCAAGCAGCCATGTCTTCGACTAGTAACTTGTAAATTATAATCACAAACGATATCGAGCAGAGAGTTTGCATATTTATGATGTCAAAATTTCCTTTCACTAAAGTGTCTTTCAATTTTGGAAATTTTACCTCTTTTCATTAGAATTGTTGATGCGACATTACTAAATACGTGAGTTTCAAAAAAAGATCAGATTGCAAATATATATATATATATATAATATATATATATATATATATATATACTAAGAGCAAAACTTAAATTTGACGACGTACCACCAAAATGATAAAACGATGGTATAAATTCACGATCTCACTATTTATAAAAGATCGATGTGGGCTGATATTTAGAAAAGATTAAAATAATATATATATATATATATATAATAATAATAATAATAATAATAATAATAATAATAATGAACACTCGTAAAGGAAAATTGTTTTTTACTTTATTCGAACAAAAATGAGTAATGATTACCGCTGATCAAGTCAACCAAATTGCAACGTTGAATAATCTCATCTGTCACACTGAATAAGATGTAAATAATTAAATAAACACACTTGGTATGGGCAGCTACAAATTTATAATAATTAAATCATGGCCTCCGTGAATCATGTTTTTATTTTTTAATACTAGTTTTTGCTATCAATTATTTATATTCAAATATCTATTTAATAATTAAATCATGGCAGTGAATCATGTTTTTATATTTTAATACAAGCTTTTGCTAGCTATCAATTATTTTTATTTCAATCTATTTAATAATATTGAAATTTTATGAGATAATCTCACGGACTTATATCCGTGACACGAGTAAACTATATCCATATGAAAAATGATATTTTGACATAAAATAATAATTTTTCATGACTCGATTCGGACCGAAAATCCATCTTACAAGATTAATCTGTGTGATACTGAGATTGTCTCATTGGAGTTTTTGTGTTGAATAATAAATCTCAAATTTCAATTTTTCCACCTTTAATTTTAATCTTATGAATTTCCCTAAATTTGTGTTAGTTGACTTTCTTCCCAAGATCCAATTAGTCAATTGAGTCGATTCCGATGGGCAATCAACTCAATGGACCTACTTCTATCCATCACAAATAACTTTTCAAAGAAAAAAAAAGTACTTAACCAATGAGTCCCAAACACTTTTCCTTAGTGATTGGCCAACAATCTTCCTAATTCGTAGAATTTTTTTTTTTTTAAAAAAAAACTGAAATTGGTCAGCATATATAGGACTACTTGAGTTTCTTCTCAACATTAAAACATTACCAAGATTGCAAAAAAAAAATAAAAAATAAAAAATCGCAGAAACAAGAAATGGGCTGCAATTTTTCCTGCAAAAGATCATCAAGAATCAAGAAAATAAAGATCATACATTTGAATGGTTACATTGAGGAGTTGGACTATTGTCCTGTGACAGTAAGTGAAGTGGTAGGAAAGCCAGCACAAAGCTTTCTATTCACTCAGGCTCAGCTGCTGTCCGGGGCCTCGACGCCACTGAAGTCCGACGTCGTTTTGGAGGCTGGCAGAGTGTATTTCTTGCTTCCTTTCTCACTTTTTCAATCCAACGTGTCGCCATTGGACTTAGCCCCTATAGCTAGGAAGCTAGCTTCCATGTCTGGTTCGAGAAAAAATCGAAATTATTCGTCGGGTAGAAGCCCGGTCGGCACCTCACCGATGAGTAGTCCAAATCGATGGAACTCACCTATGAGTAGTCCCAACCGGCCGGCTTCGTTACAAGGAGTTGTTAGCAAGGACGGGTGTTCGAATTCGAGCTCGTGGAAACCGATTTTGGAGACCATATTGGAGAGGTCGTTTAATCGGAGGAGTGAATCGGTTGATTTGGTTCTTGATGAACATCATGTGGTTTGATACTTTTTTCTTGTGTTAAAGTTACAGCAAGGCATGCAGTATTATTTCACGATGTAAGTTCTATTTGTGACATAATTAATCTAGTGAATTATTATTATTATTATTATTATTAATCCGGGGTTATATATACACGATGAGTCTCGTTATCACTATCATTCGATATACACTAAGTAAACTCACGGAGTTACAAAGTAACTTGCAAACCAAATTGATCGGATAAACTACAACAGACAAACTCTATATAGAACATACTCAGCTCAAAAAATGTCATCGAGTACTGCTCACTTACTCCATCTTTGATATGGAGTGTTTGCCTCAAAGGCGTATCTGTTTAAAGACTATCATGGTTGTAGCCAAGAAGGTTGGGGTGGGCTCCAGTCCTGATTGAAAAAAAAAATTATGTTATTAATATATGTGCAATTTATATACAACATGAGAGAAATTATTTTTTAGCATAGACTAAGTTTTTTTTACCCATGAAATTATAAGTTCTATAGCCCATTTTAGAGCCTAGGCTTATGACCCATTTTAATCATGCGTTTGTTACAACATGTAGAAATAAGACAAACACAACGATCGATCAGTAGCTCTTCCTCATCTTCCTTCAGCTTCATTCTTTGCTTCCCCACTCTTTCATTATCTATAAATAATTTTGCACCAATTGGATTAATTATTTAGTTAATTGTTTGAAACTATTATTTAAATTAGGTCACTTAAGTATATCAATTTCATTGAATGAAACCTATACATTTCTTCAAACAATCAAATTCATTAATTTAATTTGGTCTCATTAATATATAAATTGGACACAAGATGCATTACTCGTGAATTATATGGTTTCTATGATTCTAAATATGTTTACCTTGAATATCAACATAGAATTGTAACAAGACCGCAAATGATAATTTAATTTTTACTTTTCAGTTGCAAAAAAACTAGTAATTTTTTATTTTTAAATAAATAAAAAAAATGAATAACTTATTATAATTATTCATTAAATCAATAAGAAACAACATATAAAAAAACATGTGATTGGGAGAGGAATCTCTTTTGAATTATAATTAGCGGAGACTGAAAAAAAGGAAATCATTATCACTGAATTGACATACTATTTCGTCTTGTTTTAATGCCTCATGTTTCTACCGTAACAATGAAACGATCATTCTCAGCTACGAAACTTCTTAAAACCACTGTTCGGAATAAAATAAAAAATAAATTCTTGGTAGATTATATGATTGTCTACATCGAAAGAGTGCTTACTACAAAGATCGACATTGATTCAATCATTGATGAGTTATATTCTATAAAAAATCGTTGGCACATCTTCAGAAGTTTTATCTTGTTTGTGTTACTATGTTAATATGGTAGTTGACATATATGTTTTGAGTGTTTTTTGATTATAAATTTATTTTTATTATATTTAAAATAAATATTTGATTTATCGGATTATTCAGCCCGGGATCATAATTTTTTCTGTCTATGTTCCTGGTTGCAGCCCAACGTTAATTAATTTATTTATTTTTTTAATACTTGGATAAGTAAAAAAGCTCAACCCCCATCGCAAGAGACATCGTTTCTCTGAAAAATTGGCACAAGTCTACAGAGTACAGACTACACAAACGCAAACAAAATCCTTTATTTTTGGTTCGATTGTTGATTGAAGCCTTCTCTTTTCTTTTCTCATCGGATGCAACTAATTTTCTATCCATGCTTCACTTTTTTCCGTAATATTTATTGTCTATATGCAAGTTGATAGGGTTTTTGAATTAAATGGAGTAAACAAAAATTCAACATTGGTTATGGAGGGAATGGAAACTACGTGGAAAATGATGGTGATTCCAGACTTTGTTTGGGTCTTAAAGCGATGGAAATTAATAAGTAGTATTCATAACGTGCAAGTTTTCTCTCATATTTATTGTTTAATTAATGTTAATATAATATATTTATGCATTAGTGTGATTATGATATTTTTTAGCTACATGTGAAATGCATATTATATTAAAACTATATGTCCGAGTCTGCAATATATATGTGACTTCTATTAATTCTCTAGTATCTATTGAAGTAGAGATATATATTGTAACGACCCACGTGCTTTCACCGCATACCTCCCCAACCTATAGCATGGGCTCGGACCGCATGGTTCGACGGGCATCGCACTCATGACCTCCCCACTCCTGGCAGTGGGTTTTTGTCCTCCCCAGGAATCGAACCTTGTACCTCCAGGCTTAAGTACAAATTTTATGATTCCTGGTACCATTGAGCCAGGGAGGATAAGAACTTGTACTATTGTGAAAACCCCTATCCCACATGGGAAAAATCAAGGATTTAAAATGGATTTAAAATGGGCTACAATGCACTTTTATAGCAACTTGGGTTAATCATTTTCGTAAAGCGAGGACGAATACGAAGTAGTTGCTATAGGGGCCCATTGTGCAGTCGGGCAGGCGCGGGCCTGGGCCCGGGGCATGACAGAATGATATCAGAGGCAGGTCACCAGCCGGCAGACCCCGGGAAATAAGTTCTATGCGGGACAAAGTGCTACGTGCGTGGGAGCCACCTTTTGAACCTGCGGGACAAAGTGCTACATGACGGGAGCCACCTCTTGAACCCGTAGGAGCCACCTCTAGATTCCCGGTGCTGGTGGATCGAGAGGTCAGGTCACGACGAGAACGTCGCGTTCTGAAGGAGGGGTGATTGTGAAAACCCCTATCCCACATGAGAAAAATCAAGGATTTAAAATGGATTCAAAATGAGCTACAATGGACTTCTATAGCAACTTGGGTTAATCATTTTCGTAAAGCGAGGACGAATACGAAGTAGTTGCTATAGGGGCCCATGGTGCAGTCACGCAGGCGCGGGCCTGGGCCCGGAGCGTTACATATATTGTCAAGAAGATAAATTTTATTCTTGGTAAAATAATAAATATGAGCTTCTCTACATTATTGTTGAAATATATATATATATATATATATATATATATATATATATAATCTTGTTCCCCTGCACACCAGTGTGCAGGGATTTTGTGTGCACCCTGTGATGTTTGTGTGAACATCTAAGATGTTCTCGCGAACATCTGATTTTTTTTTAAATGTTCGCGCGAACATCCCGTGGTGCACATAAAATCTCTGCACACTGGTGTGCAGTGGATCATGACTGTATATATATATATTGTAGTGGCCCATATCCAGAATTAACGATAATGAGTAATTATCGTGTGATCATGTTATATTTAGTAAAAACGTGATTAAGGAGACTTCTAAATGGATTAACGAAGCCTGGAAATAGACCCAAAATGATCAGAAATGGTCCGGTGGGTCAGACAGATCGAAAGCTCCGAAGTTAGGATCGGATGCTCCGAAGGTGATCGGAAGCTCCGATGAACGATCGGAAGCTCCGATCGAATTACGTCATCCATGACGTGTGGTTGATCGGAAGCTCCGAACAGGATCGGAAGCTCCGATCACCCCTATCCGAAGTCAACCAGTGAGATTTTGACATGTGGCAGATAAGGATGTTCGGAAGCTCCGATGGTAGGATCGGACGTTCCGATCAAGGATCGAAAGTTCCGATCGAGGATCGGAGGTTCTGATCGATGCCTATAAATATAAGGTCCGAGACATTCATTTCTTGCCAATTTCGAATTCTCTCCTTTGCCCTCGTGGTCCTATTTTAAGGCTTTGGGTACTCTTATTCTAGAGTTGGAGTAGGATATTTGTTTTAGTATAGTCAGACAGTGTCTGACATAGTAGCGGAGCAGTGCTCGTGTTGTAGAGCCGTGTTCGAGGCTGTGGATTTGCAGCAGGGGAGTGCCCTAGTTGCGGTATAGTCGCCATCAGTAGGCTGACGACGGACGCAGGTATAGCTATGGTCTCCTTAAATTATTTAGGAGTATGCAATAGCTTAGTTAAGGCTTTTAGAGCTTATTGAATGATGCATGGGTATTTGCATTGTAGACTTGATGATAGGCTTGGAACCTAGAGTGGGACTACTAGGACTGCCTTAGAAAGGTACGTAAGTACTGACTGAGATTGCCAGCGGATATGCATGCTTATATGTTGCATTTATGTTTTTGCATGTTATTATTGTTATGCGGCATGTGCATATCATCTTGTGCCTGTACATCTGTATATCTTTCGAGATGAGCCAGTTAGGGTTGCTTAGCCCTGTTAGGACGTTTGATATCGAGTACCCTTAGGTACTGATACCTCGAGGACTCCGTGGTCCGCGTCCGGGATTCGGGAATGAGTGGTCGCACACAGTGGTTAGCTACCCCGATGTGACGAGCTTATATCCCAGGCGCCAGTTTGAGCAGTTTGTATACAGTTATCCCAGATATATATGGATATCCTGTCATTTGCATGCATCATATTTGTATGTTTATCCGTGCTTTTGTATTGAGCTTAGAGCTCACGTCCAGTATTTTCTGTGTATCTGGATACCCTATTCGACGGGGCAGGTGTAGGTGCAGGATTGAGCACCAGGAGCCTGGAGGAGCCAGCGATCTTGAAGACAACAGTATTTAGCTGTAGGTTTTTATCTAAGTAATTCGATTGGGTTGTATAAATCGAGTTTGTTAGCCGGTTGTATTCTGCCGGTCTGCTTGTATTTAAGTCTTCCGCAGCGATTTTATTTAATGCATGCTTAATTATGCTCTTAACTCTGATTAGGTAGTGGATCCGGGTCGGGTCGCTACATTTATGGTATCAGAGCACTGCATGCAAGGGACTTAGGAAATTGATAATAAGACTTCTTGATTATCCTTGTAGGATTGATTGAGGCCTAGCGAAAGAAGATTTGGTTCTTCATTGCCGAGGTTTGCGGCATAAGTCTTTACTATAAGGAATGCAGCAGTGATGAGAACACCAGTAGTAGCATATCGATAGATAGACTGACTGCTGTGGACGGTTCATCATTCGATGCATTGGGATGTTGATCGAAGAATATATGGATTTCAACCAGGGAAGATTGGAAGGAAAGATCGAGTATATCGCGTGAGTATATCGCGTCAGATACCTCTGAGGGCTTTTTGGAACGAATGGTGTATAATAATACATGTGGTTCCAGTCCTTGAAGATTCTCCACTCGTAGTTGGAGAGATTGTCAGATAGATCTTTACCAGGGAATACCTTGAGTGCCTAAGGCATGATAGGTTTCGAACATAAGGTCTGTAAACTCGTGCAGAACATGGTTTTGCCGGTATGCTTGTATCGATGCTTTTGGTAGGCATACGGAAAACTTCATGTTTAAAATCATGATTTGGATACAAGAAGAACGCTGATGGTAGATCGTGAGCAGAAGAAGTCGACTGACATGCACTGACGCAGAGCATAGCTGGTTAGCTATCACGTGCCATTTCTCCGGAGTTCTTCGCTGGAGGACATGTAGAGAGACTAGACGGAAGTATACTTGTATCGATGCGTATGTCGATTGGAAGCTTCATGCTCAAGGGACGAAGACAAGATCGATGATTTTAAATACTGTATTGATGTATTTGTAAATAGGATTTCAGTTGTAATGAATCATCAGAATTTGGTTGTATCAGTTCAAGTTATTGGATGTACATTTTGTTGTATTTTGAATACTGTATGTATTACATGGGATTGTAATAAAGGAAATTGTACATAACTTGAAGTAATGATACATGTGTTACTTATTCAGCAATTCGTGATTGATTGTAAGTAATTTTATAAAGTTTGGCTTGGAATTGGTTGATTGATTATCAGCTAGGATAACTCATGGATTTTGAGTAAGCCAGCGGTAACGGATTGACATGGGGTTAGTCTAGGTGTCTTCCTAGGGCTGACCTAATTAGTCGTTTGACTGGGTTAGTGCCATTGATGAGGTAATTCATCTGGGAGCATGTAAATATCGATCTTATTTGGAATTTTGAGTTTTTGTTCTAAGTTGTTTCCTTAGGACAGTAGTCTGATTGACCTTCATAGGTTGAAACTTCGTGATGATGGGATTTCATCGGGATACCAAGTCGAGTATATGCCGGGAGTTGTGGACTATGACCATGACTAGACATGATGGAGCGCGACCCTATGCCAGTGTTACTTTGGGAGTCTTTCGTACTTCGGAGGATGCCTGGAAGCCTTCGTGCTTCAGGATTGGCGGTGGGAAGGCTACCTAGTCTAGAATTTTGGTAATTGTCACGACGGGGTATGACATTGGATTAGATGCCTGGTTAGGTATCAGCGGTTTAGATATCGTCTGACTGTCGTCAGAGATATTGGTTTGCAGTTTTGTCACAAGGACCAGTCTTGGAAGGATTTTTCCTTGACGAGTGCGTACTATGAGCAGACAGTTTTAGTCTATTGGATACTGCTAGACTAGTGGATCTAGTCGGTATTTTGATACTCTTGTGATAAGGGTTATCCAGGAGATGGGTTTGTGAAATTCCTGAAACATTTGACTCGGGGATGAGTAGTTTTCAGCATTTATGGTTTCCTTCAGTGATAGATTATATCCGATGCTAAGGATTGTACATGACTATTTGAGGCGTGAGGATAGCGTGATTTATGCCAGTGTATACTTGGTGGTGATTTCAGGTGGGACACCGCGGCAAGTAACCTCAGACTCGATTTGTTGCAGTCTTGGCAAGAGATATAGTTATCAGGAGCATATTCAACGATAGTTGAAATATTTCGGACTTGTATTGCGTCTTGGATTGAACAAGTCCTTATGATCATCGTGGATGAAGATAGACAGTGATAGTATGTCTAGACTGGTGCATGTTTAGCGCTAGTGACTACTTGTAACTGTTGTCTGACTTTGTCAAAAATGAGTGATTGAATCAGCTGTGATTCTTTTTATTCCAAGTATTGGGATATGCGGACCTGTGGCAGTGAGATCATCGATATTGATCGAGCCATGAGAGTTTCATTGATCAGTGATTGTCTGATTAGGGTTGATATCGTCAGGTATGGCAAGAGCTACAGTATATCGATTTGATTGATCAGATTATTCCAATCGGTACAGATGGGATATAGTGAATCAAGAAGTACTGGGAATGGTACTTTAAGTATGGTATGTTTTGATATAACGATTCACGTGCATTTAGGAAATTCTTTAGTCGCTAAGGGATCTCTAGGAATGCGGGAATCGAGACTTTTGGATTCGGCGGATCACGAAAGTGGTCATTAGTGGCTCTTGTGATCGCAGTTGTTGGTAACGTTGCTTCGGCTACCAGTGACGGATTTTGATCTGAGCATTGCTTGGTGTTAGCAATGAATTATTCAGTTTGCGGAAATATGATTCAGTGATCGTCCCAGGTTTGTCAGTGGACGAATTTTGAAGACTATTAGTCAGAGTGTTTTGCTTGGGGTGCTTCCAGCAGATTTCTCAAAATTTGTTGTTGAGAGGCGATTCGACAAGTGCTCATGAATTTCAATGAACATTAGCAGGTTAGCATTGGTTGTTTCATGGGATGAAACAACAGCTGAGACTTGTGTTTCTGAGTCTGGCAGGATTGTTGTCACTGAGATCCCAGTGCGTTTTGATATGTTGTGTCATTGAGAGGGTTAGATAACGTAATTGCCACTAGTATTGATAGATTCTGTGCGGGATCAAGGTGAATCAGTTTGGTTATCCCCGCTAGGGAGCCAAGGATTTGGTTATCTGGAACAGGATAAAACGGAGATTGTTTTCGTCGATACTATCTCTAGTTCCGAGATAGAAGTAAGCATCTGATATAAGACTACTACTGAGAATGGTGTTAGTCCATCTGGGAGTTTCAGCAGGATGATAGTGAATTTCGAGGCGACGACCTCGAAGGATACATATTAGACAGGAAATTGTGTATAACGATTTTGTCATCTGGTTACTTAGTTGGTACTCTTTGGGAAACATTCATTGAGAAAAGTGAGTACTGAAAGTACGTACTATAACGCCAGGAATTGTTAGGATTTTGTTGTTATCCATGGAAGGATGACTAATACGATTGAGTAGATGCTATCTACGATAGCGAGATTCGGATCAAGGTTTATTGCAATCAGTCTGAGGGTTTCAAATGGTTAGAGTCGTGTGCAATGGTGCGATTGCTCTGCGAGCTGGTGGACGGTAGTTGCCACTTCTATCTGCATAAAGTACTATTTTGGAAGATAAATTTTATGCTTTGTGATAAAAAGTAACCCACACCAGTTCTTGAAAAAGGGATATCTAGGATTTGACCGAGAGTCAAATCTAGATCGATTTGTTTAGAGCTTTGCGATAACGTCAAGGGATGCGATGTTATCGTTACACTAGTGAAATACAATGTGTTGTATCTGGTCTTATCGTGGGCAGCGATGGAGTTTGTGCATGTCTAGAGAATAGCTGATGTCTAGTTACGATATTAGCAAGAGTGTCATCGCTAAGATTTGTAGGCAGTGTGGCTGATACAGTCGGCAATTTGGACCGAAGGTTCCATGTTGTTTCGGTTATCGATGGATAACTGACGATAGTCAGTAGTGTTACTCGATTCTCGCAGGATTGCTGATAAGAAGGCAGTGATTTCCAGAGTGATTGTTAAAAGCATACGAGGTTATGTTCTGATGTGGTTCAGTGAATGAACAGACCTTGCAGGTTTAGCGAGGTTTGGTATTGTCGAAGGTTATTTGACCAGATGTTTGAACCGTAACTACTAATGAATTGGACGAATGGTTTATACTATAGTCCCGAGGTTTACCTTAGATTTCGAGGACGAAATCATTTTAAGGTGGTGGGAATGTAGTGGCCCATATCCAGAATTAACGATAATGAGTAATTATCGTGTGATCATGTTATATTTAGTAAAAACGTGATTAAGGAGACTTCTAATGGATTAACGAAGCCTGGAAATAGACCCAAAATGATCAAAAATGGTCCGGTGGGTCAGACAGATCGGAAGCTCCGAAGTTAGGATCGGATGCTCCGAAGGTGATCGGAAGCTCCGATGAACGATCGGAAGCTCCGATCAAATTATGTCATCCATGACGTGTGGTTGATCGGAAGCTCCGAACAGGATCGGAAGCTCCGATCACCCCTATCCGAAGTCAACCAGTGAGATTTTGACATGTGATAGATAAGGATGTTCGGAAGCTCCGATGGCAGGATCGGACGTTCCGATCGAGGATCGGAGGTTCCGATCGATGCCTATAAATATAAGGTCCGAGGCATTCATTTCTTGCCAATTCCGAATTCTCTCCTTTGCCCTCGTGGTCCTATTTTAAGGCTTTGGGTACTTTTATTCTAGAGTTGGAGTAGGATATTTGTTTTAGTATAGTCAGACAGTGTCTGACATAGTAGCGGAGCAGTGCTCGTGTTGTAGAGCCGTGTTCGAGGCTGTGGATTTGCAGCAGGGGAGTGCCCTAGTTGCGGGATAGTCGCCATCAGTGGGCTGACAACGGACGCAGGTATAGCTATGGTCTCCTTAAATTATTTAGGAGTATGCAATAGCTTAGTTAAGGCTTTTAGAGCTTATTGAATGATGAATGGGTATTTGCATTGTAGACTTGATGATAGGCTTGGAACCTAGAGTGGGACTACTAGGACTGCCTTAGAAAGGTACGTAAGTACTGACTGAGATTGACAGCGGATATGCATGCTTATATGTTGCATTTATGTGTTTGCATGTTATTATTGTTATGCGGCATGTGCATATCATCTTGTGCCTGTACATCTGTATATCTTTCGAGATGAGCCAGTTAGGGTTGCTTAGCCCTGTTAGGACGTTTGATATCGAGTACCCTTAGGTTCTGATACCTCGAGGACTCCGTGGTCCGCATCCGGGATTCGGGAATGAGTGGTCGCACACAGTGGTTAGCTACCCCGATGTGACGAGCTTATATCCCAGGTGCCAGTTTGAGCAGTTTGTATACAGTTATCCCAGATATGGATACCCTGTCATTTGCATGCATCATATTTGTATGTTTATCCGTGCTTTCGTATTGAGCTTAGAGCTCACGTCCAGTATTTTTTGTGTATCTGGATACCCTATTCGACGGGGCAGGTGTAGGTGCAGGATTGAGCACCAGGAGCCTGGAGGAGCCAGCGACCTTGAAGACAGCAGTATTTAGCTGTAGGTTTTTATCTAAGTCGATTGGGTTGTATAAATCGAGTTTGTTAGACGGTTGTATTCTGCCGGTCTGCTTGTATTTAAGTCTTCCGCAGCGATTTTATTTAATGCATGCTTAATTATGCTCTTAACTCTGATTAGGTAGTGGATCCGGGTCGGGTCGCTACATATATATATACATATATATGTATATATATACCCTGGGAAGATCCGAACCCGGGTTGAGGAGATTGGCCCAGGTAGAAAGGAGGGAGAATTCTCGGTGGTAATTATGTGAGATGATTGTTGCACCCGAGGATCAATCAGATACTCGTGAGCTCCCGTCAAAACCTGGGAGACATGAGGTCCCGATATCCCATCGCATCCCCGCTATTTCAAGGTCTTTAGGAAGTCATGATAAATAGGTATGGGTATTACCTCGGGAATTGCAGACAATGATGAAGAAGCATGGGCACCACCCAAGAAGTGCAGAGCAATGATGAAGAATCATGGGCATCATCCGAGAATTCCGGGAGATCTTTCTTCCATTACCAGGTCCTGTGAATACCGCATAATCAGGGAGCATTAGGGACCCTGATCAATATTCTGAATACAAAATATATTTCTTTGATTTCCAATCCATTCACTTTTGATCCCCATTGCTGACTTAAACATCAGAATGGTCATGCCGGAACACTCTCTGGCGCCCCACTAATGATCTTTTTGGTTCAAAGTGTGTGTAGGTCCATACGCTGGAAATAATTCTCACTTCGATCGTTCGGTGATCACTTATACAAATTGTAGTGACCCGCACAGTGATCACCTACTAATCAAAAACTTAAGCATGAAATTAAAAATTATATAACCTTAATCAGAGTAAATTCGGAACTTAAAATAAACCAATACCAGAAAATAAAGCCTAGTGGTCAACCCTGCCATTCAGCCTTGGTTACCACCTAATCTCCCTGACCTCAGGAGTAATAACCTGAATTTGTCCCATTGAATGGGGCATCCAGATAACAGAAAATAACCGGAAGTGAGCCTAACACGCTCAGTATGAGAGTATGAGTATAGGGTATTATACGTGCATGTATGCAAGTGAACTGGGTATCAAAACACTCAGGTCAAGAAAACAAGCTCATAGACCGGGCCCAGGGTATATATCACGCTGCGCCGTCAGATCAGGAGGTGGATCCTATACCCAGCGGATAATGGTGACCTGATACTAGCACAAGTGTCCAACCATCACGGTGACCTGACACAAGACTTACGTATCCAAACATCCACAAACTTGTAGGGTGAGCGCCTTACTACAGGATACCTCTAAGGTAAAGGCTCAATATGCTCATGTATGCAACATACAGTCATGACATGCTGTATATAAAAGCATATAAAATATGCAATCACATAATCCATGCAAACACATAATACATGCATACTCAATCTGGATATCTCGAATAATCTTTCCGTACCCATTTACTAGGCAATGCTAAACCAGCTCTATGTCCAAGCCTATCGTCCGTACTACAATGTAAAGTACTCATGCATGCATTATAATCTTATTCTAAAAGTCTTAACTACATTATATCATAGTCCATATTTACTATAAGGATCCAGAGTTATACCTGCGTTCGTCGTCATCCCTCTGATGACGACTGCCCCAAAACTTGGGCACCTCTTCGCCGCCAGCCCGGAGCACCTCGTCAAACTTCGGACCAAGCCTAGGAAGGCTAGAAATACCCCAAAAACCCCTAGAAAACACCTAAAACTGAGAGAAGCTATGGAATGGTATGAAAATTGTGAAGCTCGTATGGCCTATTTATAGGCAACGATCGGAAAGCTCCGTTCTCGCATGCAGGCCACGTGTGGATTGGCGAAAGCTCCGATCCTGTCGTCGAAAGATCCAATCTTGTACATGTCCGATCAACCTTGACACCTCATTGCATGTATAGATGAGAGTAGATCGGAAGCTTCGATCCTGACGTAGCTTTCGAACTGATCGGAGGATCCGATCCTGAGTTCGGAAGCTCCGAACTGTCCTTAGCACAAAGCTTCATATTTTGTTCTCCAAATTAAGCCCCTAATCCATGATTAACCATTTTTACTAAATTAATTTTGTAAAAATGGAGTCGGGCTACTACATTCTCCCCCTACTTAAGATATTTCGTCCTCGAACAATCTTAAGTACTGAATGCATTAAAATACTGAATAAACATCTTTTATTCAAACTGGACATTTTACAAGATACAACTGAAATACAAAAATTTCAAAACAACTCTGGATAATGTACGCATACCACTCTCAAGTTTCCAATTATCTTCTTCAGTGCCTCGGCGCTGCCACTGAACTAGAAAAAGAGGAATGATCTTGTTGCGTAAGACCATATCCTTATCACCTATGATACACAAAGGTCTCTTCACATATGTCAAATCTGTATCCAATTGTACTTCAGATAGCCGTAAGATATGAGACTCATCTGCCATATATCGTCGCAACATTGATACATGGAACACGTCGTGGATACTCGACAAATACGGTGGTAACGCCAACTTGTAAGCCAAATCTTCAACACTTTCCAAAATCTCAAATGGACCAATGAACCTAGGAGATAGCTTACCCTTGAGACTGAATCTCAAAATCCTACAAAATGGTGAGACTTTCAAAAATACTTTCTTGCACACTTCGAACTGCAAAGGTCTGCGCTTAACATTTTCATAACTAGCTTGTCGATCCTGCGCAGTTTTAATTCTCTTCTTGATCTGTCCAACAATATCAACAGCCTGATGGACTAACTCTGGTCCCTTTACCTGTCGCTCCTGCAATTCCTCCCAGAATAGTGGAGTATGACATCGTCGCCCATACAACGCCTCAAAAGAGTCATCCCAATACTGCGATGGTAAATGTTGTTGTACGCGAACTCAATCAATGACAACTGATCTTGCCAAAATGGACCAAAATTCCAAAGAATATGCTCGCAACATGTCTTCAAGAGTAAGAATCGAGCGCTCTGACTGCCCGTCAATCTATGGGTGATATGTTGTATTCAAACTGAGAGTAGTATCCATAGCGCGCTGAAGACTCCCCTAAAATCTAAAAGTAAACCTGGGATCTCGATAGCTGACTATGCTCACAGAAACTCTGTGCAATTGGACAATCTCCTGATATACAAACATGCCATCCTATCAAAACAATAGTCTCGATTATAAGGAATGAAATGTGTGGACTTGGTGAGTCGGTCCACCACAACCCAGATAGCATCACAATTCCTCGAGGTCACCGATAAATGGGTCACGAAGTCGATCGTGATCAACTCCCATTTCCACTCAGGAATGTATAAGCTGTGAAGCAACCCTCCAGGTCGTCGGTTCTCTGCCTTGACCTGCTGACACACCAAACATTTAAAGACATATTGATACACACTTTTCTTTATTCCTTTCCACCAGAACCTTGTACGCAGATCCTTGTATACTAAAAATATTCTCATATTAATGACTAATACTTGTCATAACATATGCAAAAACATCGTTGTCCACAGTTTTTGATTTCCTAAACCATTCATGTAACACCCCAAAATTAGCCTAATTGAGATCATAGACGATTAATAATGATTTTCAGAGATTATGAGATCCGAGGGTTGAAGAGATATTTGATCAGGGACTGAATTTTTTTTTTTTTGAAAATTTAGGGACGAGAGTGCAATTTCTTTATTTGACTTGGTCTTTATGTATATATATATGGAAGTGTAGGCATGTGACTCACATTATTCTTCCTCCCTTCTTTTTATCCTTCACGCCACCACCATTAATGCCCCCTTGTAGCTTTCTGATTCCGGTTTCTACTCGATCCGTCTGATAGAAATTCAATCTGAAGGTATAATCGCGATCACAACTGCGAGAGCTCCGTTGTACCATAAGTATTTCTTCGATCAAGTATACTTAATTTTTTTGGGATGTTATTGGTTTGAATGATTTTCGGATATGTTATTCTTGAGCTAGCATAGATCGTGTATAAAGAAGGATCGGAGAAATAATGTAGTTTGGATTTTTTATGATTTTTGGAAGCATTATTCGAAAATATGGGTTTTGAGATTCGTTGGGATTGAGTTCAATTGGATGGATTGTAGTTGTATTGAATTTTTTTGTTTGATATATTGTTGTCTGTGGTTTTTCGGTTGGTCGATTTATAGCCGTTATGCCGCCGGTTTGAGATTTCAGAATTTAGGAGTTGATTAAGTTTTTGGGCTTGATTTGAATTGGATTGTTTGATATTGAGCTCTTTTATATCTACGTACAGATTTGATTGAAGGTCGGGGAGTTCAGAATTCATGGAATTCGAATCGTAGAAGATTTGATAGAGGTTTGGTACCAAGTTGGTCTTAATCTTTGAATTGCGATTGAATGGTTTCTGATTAGAAATCTTGTTCTTGTAGCTTGTCCAGACTGGAAGCGACATAAAACTGAAGAAAATGTAAAAGTCGAAATCGAAACGAAACTCGAGTTGAGATTGATTCTCGAGTTCCTAAATTACATACTTGTATGAAATCTTGTTTTGATTGATTGTATGCATTGGTTGATTTATTTGAATGCATCTCGAGTTTCATATGCATTCATATGGAGTTGAAAGATTTGATTACCTAACGAATTAGACGATTTGGGGATTATAGTTGAGAGGCATTGGTAGTTGAGAATAACTTCAATGACCCAACCAACTCTCTATAGTGCTCCAAAGTCTATAGGAGCGAGATATGCCGCATTCACCTTGATCGAGAGAGTCGGTGAGATCGCGGTTATATATCTCGGCCTCGGGATCCCAATCGACGAAATGAAATTACTTTGATTATCTGATTATATAATCTCGAAAACCGAAGACATGCATTGCATTTACTGCATTTTGAATTGCATCATTGTTATATATATCATGATTTGATATATTACATGGAATTATATGTGTGACGCCCAGGGCTGAGGAGGCAGGGAGTGATCGCCGGTGCCAAGAGGTTTCACGGACAATGAGCGGCTCCTGATAGGCGTCTAGGCGGAGGGAGACATGAATGAACCGATCCCGTGCCGGAATGAGAAGGGATTCTGAGACTGTGTAGGTATGGGACTACATGGTTGAGGAGGGCTTAAAAAGATTTCATATGTACTATTCATATCAAGAAGGTGCATCTTCTTTTCGGAAGCTCATCACATAAGAACTCCAAAGTTAAGCGTGCTTGACTTGGGGCAATTATAGGATGGGTGATCCTCTGGAAAGTTTTCCAGGGTGCGTGTGAGTGAGGACATCAGCACGCTGAAAAGAACCGTCTTGATACAGTGGGGCGTTACAAATGGTATCAGAGCCGACCTCTCTTAGTACGGTATGGTTCGGGGACGAACCAAGCGGAAGCTGGTGGGCATGTGACGCCCGGGGCTGAGGAGGCAGGGAGTGATCGCCAGTGCCAAGAGGTTGCACGGACAATGAGCGGCTCCTGGTAGGCTTCTAGGCGGAGGAACCGATCCCGTGCCGGAATGAGAGGGGATTCTGAGACTGTGTAGGTATGAGACTACATGGTTGAGGAGGGCTTAAAAAGATTTCATATGTACTATTCATATCAAGAAGGTGCATCTTTTTTTCGGAAGCTCATCACATAAGAACTCCAAAGTTAAGCGTGCTTGACTTGGGGCAATTATAGGATGGGTGACCCCCTAGGAAGTTTTCCAGGGTGCGTGTGAGTGAGAACATAAGCACGCTGAAAAGACCCGTCTTGTAACAGTGGGGAGTTACAATATGTTATGTCTCTTTTACTGGGAATTGTATTCTCACCGGAGTTATCCGGCTGTTGTCTTGTTTTGTATGTGTGCTTGGCAACAGGTGGGGCAGGTTCGAGTCTGAGGCAGCTTGATTAGACCGAGATTGTGTTGATAGAAGTAAAGACTTGGTTTAGAAGTTGAACTTTATATTCGAACTTGTTTTGTATTATGTTGTAAAACCAAGAACCGATGCATGTTCTACCTTTCCGAATAGTTGATCAACTGCAAAACTTCATGTACTTATGTAAGCGAGTTTTATGGATTTATGCTTGGTTTAGATGAGGTTTTGAGGTTGGTTTTGGATTGCATGTTCTGCTGCCTGTGTTTTATTTTTTTAGAAAATTTGCAGGGCACGGGCCCCGTGCCTAGGTCCGTGTACCTTCGTATTTTGAAAAGGTTGGATTTTGTTCATGCACGGACCCCGGACATGCATCCGTGCATGGGTCCATGTGAACAATGTTCGAGGCGGTATATTTTTGTTTTTGAAAAATTGGGCACGGACCCGAGCACGGAGGGTGCATGGGGTCCGTGCATAAATCAGAGAGTTGGGTTTTTAGTTCATTTTTGGTGCACGGAGGTGTGCACGGGGTCCGTGTATTTTGTAGTCTTCGACCCTTGGATACAGGTTAATCCACGGACCCACGCACGGAGGATGCACGGGGTCCGTGCATGCTTTTAAAAAAAGTTCCTTACCTTTTTGTCAGGACTCTTTGTCGATTATTGAATGATTTATTTTGATTATATGATTAGAATCAAGGTCCGCACATTAAGTGGTATCAGAGCGATAAGATCTTGGATTAAATTAGAAGTGAGCGGGATAATCGAGTCCGCATGAATTGAATTCTCGCATGTGATTGAATTATTTAAATTATTATTTAAATTATATGCGAGCATGCTTTATTATTTCATGAATTATTTGAATTACATGATTTTGTGATTTAAATTACGAAGCATGATTATTGTTAAATAGTAAAGCATGATATATTAGAAATGCGGATTTGAATTTTCCTGAAATGTAATGAAATTGTTGAACGGAGATTATGGACACAAAATTTTTGAAATTGAGATATTTGTGTCCTAAATTCTCTTGAATATGAGATATGTTTCCTCGACGAATTTTTAACAGGAAACATTCAGCAGCGAACCCCGATTGAACAAGATTGTACTGTGACTGAGCAATGGATGTCACTCCGACACCTATGGAAGCATTACGATGAGGTTTCAGTCATTTAACCCACCGAATCTGAAGAGTACTGAAAATTTCATTGGGTGTGAAAGCTGGTTAGAGGAGATTGTTCAGTTGTTTGATTCTCTGGGCTATATCGATGACCATCAAATTTGGTTAATGATGTACTAGCTTCAAGGTATTGCGAAAGGTTGGTGGATGTCGAAGAAGAAAACATTGGAGAATCAAGGCACGATCATTTCGTGGAGTCTGTTTAGATCCGAATTTTTTCAACAGATTCCGTTTCGACATTTGACTGGATATAGAGGGAGTAACTTTAGAGATCATCTACAACCAAGGGGAAAACAATTCAAGAATTCTAGGAGTAGTTCGTCTAGTTCCAGCGGTTCAAAACATTTTGGCTTAGGACAGAGTATTGGAACTTCAGGCATTACCTGTAGCAATTGTGGAGGTCGTCACCTCAGTGAGCGGTGTCAGGGAATTTATGGGAGCTGCAATATCTTCCATCATACTAGACACTTTGCTAGGAGATATCCTCAGCGTGGTACCATTGGATCTCAGACTGTAAGTTCTTTTAGACCGATAGTTCAACCTAAGAGGCAAGCTTCTGTAATTCACTCCTTTCAGCCACAAAAATAGAATCTATTGGGAGTTAATCAAAATTTGAATCAACCTCCGAGGAAACAGGCCTTAGTTTTTCATCTACGCGAAGATTTTCAGACTCAGGCTGCACTTGATGATGACATAGCAGGTAACTTTTTGATCTGTGATTATTTTTACTTTTGTATTGATGGATATGGGTGTCTTTCATTCCTTTTCCATTCGAAAAATTTGTTTGATGCTTTCATTACCATCTGAGTTGTGGCCTGCTGCTGTTGCTATTCTTCGCCTTTTTGTGGAGAGATTGTTTTTTGTGAGGTTATTTCGGAATTTTGAACTTCGATTTGATAGGAATAAGATTGAACTGGGCAGTATGGTACTTAGGTTATCAGATTTTGATTATATTGTCTGTATAGCAGCTTTAACTAAGTACAGGACAACCGTTGATTGGTTTCAAAAAGTTGTCCGATTCAGATCCGAGATGATAGACGAGCGAAAATCTTTCGAAGGAATTTTGATATTCGCAGTTGATGTCCGGAAATTTCAACCCGAATTGGTTGATATACCAGAGGTTATAGAGTTGCTGACGTTGATTCAGATGAGATTTATGGATTGCTATGATTCGTCAGATCGAAGTCAGCTTTAACCTGAGATCAGATATCAGCAGCTGAGAAATTGAGAGGAAGGTGTACCAAATATAGTAATCAGAACAAGGATTGGCCGCTTTGAATTTATGGTCTTGTCATTTGGATTGAAATCGCTCCCGCCGTGTTTTGGATCTTATGGACCGAATCTTTCAGAAGTATTTAGTTGAATTCGTGATTATTCTTATCGATAATTCTCTTATTTCTTCAAAGTTTAGTACTGATTATTCAGAGCAATTGAGAGTCGTTTACATACCTTGCGTGCCGAGCAGTGGTATGCTATTCTATCGAAGTCGGAATTGTGATGGAATTGAATTCTCTTTTGCAATAATATAATCTGGAGATGGAATTTCTGTCAATCACCACAAGACCGAATTGGATATGAATTGATCTAGATTGACATTTGTACCTTAGTTTTGAAGATTTATGAGTTTTTATTCCAGATTTATCAAGGGATTATTTTCTTTTGATAAGTCGATCACTCAGCTAACTCCAAAGAATGCATCTTTTTGCTTGAACCGAATCTTATGAGATCAATTTATAGATCTAAAGAAGGGATTGACCAGTATTTCATTATTATTTATTTCTTCTGTGTCGATGATCTTACATTTTATCGAAATTCTTCTTATCGGGATTTGTAATATATTCTTATTCAGAATAATCACTTAATAGCTTAGACATTATGGCATTTGAAGACGTACGAGACTCAATGTTCGAGTCTTAATTTTTGAGCTCGCAATGATCTTATTGCGTGGAAGATCTGGAGTCATTCTCTTTACAGTGAGATTTCCGAAATATTTTCTAATTGTAGAAGTTGAGGTAATTGTTGTGCAGTTCGAAGGGATTATGATACAGAAAAGATGGTTTGATCTGCTGGAAGACTTTGACTGTGGAATCTAGTTCTATTCCGAGAAATTAAATGCAGCAGCTGATGCTTTGAGCCGGAAGATCTGTTCTTTATTTTATCTACTTTTAGTATCTTTCTTTTGATAAATTATTACTGCACTTCAGATTAGAATTCAAAGCAGATAGGAGGTCTATCAAAATTTTGCTTTCGAGCCGAACTAGAGTTGATTGAGTAGATCAGGAAAGCACATAAATCTGATTCGATTACTCATAGTTCGATGAAGAGAAGTTAGATCTGGACACCATTTGAGTTTGAGATCGTTTTAGATCAGTGATGATGCCTTATCTGAGAATAATCGTATTGTTGTGCTAATATTGCAGAATTGAGACCGTATATCTTGAGATTGGCATATCGCATTTGATTTAGAATTCTTTTAGGTGGCCGAAAGATATTCAACGATTTGAAGAAACGATTCTTCTAGAAGCAGACGGAGATAGATGTCATGAGGTTTGTATTCCAATGTTTTGAGCTTTTAGCAGTTGAATGCAGTGAGAGAACGTTCCGAGAATCTGTTGTACGGTTTGTTCTGATTCAGAATGGAATAGGGACCACGTCTCATTGAATTTTGTCACGAAACTACTACGATCAGTCTAAAATTGAGATGCTATCTGAGTACCGAGTGGCTGATTGATGAAATCTGATACTGTATTCTGTACATAATGATTTGAAGATGTGATCAGATGATCGATATTCTATAATATATGTCGTCAGATTGCATGAATATTGCCAGAGTTTGTCATTTTAGACAGAGATTCTTGATTCACTCGCTTCTTTCTGGAATAGTCCTTCAGAGGCTTCGATATTTGATTACATTTGAATACAGTTATTATCCTCAGAACTACGGACAGTTAGAGCTGGCGACTCATATTTTTGAGTTTATCCTATGAACAGTAGTGCTTGAATTAAGAACTAGTTGATAGAATCCCTGATTTTTGTGGAAATTCGTACATTGACAGCTATCAGACGAGTATCTTGATGGCACCTTTCGAAGAGTTGTACGAGAAGAGATGAAAATCTCTTTTGTATTGGGATGATTTTTTTGTGTCACCTCAGTTGGGACCAGATATGTTTTGAATTATGACTGAGCAGATGAAGATTATTCTGACGAGAATGAAGATGACTCTTGATAGACAGACGTAATATACAAATTTCAGACGCAGATCTCTGTATTTTGTTCAGGGAGACCGAGTAGTTCGGAAGATTCTACTTTCACAGGCTTTGACAGAAATGAGAAAAAAGAGAAGTTGTCTCCAAGATGGATCGATTCTTACTAGATGTTGGAAAGATAGGCAATCTTGCTTATAGATTTGCTCTTGTTCCGTCTCTCTTTTAGTATTCACGATGTTTTTGTCGTCTCTTTTTTGCTAAAATGCAAACCCGAATCTTTCTTATGTTCTTTAGCCGATGATGAGATCGGATTTAATGAGACGACGAGTTGTCTTGAAACGACCGATTCTGATTCTTGACCGAAAAGAGAAGTAGCTTCGAAACAGACCGATTCAGTTTGTGAAAGTGCAGTGGATTCGATATGGATTTGAAGAAGCGACTTGGAAGATAGATTCCGATATGAAGCAGCGATTTTCAGAGTTATTTCTGTGAAGTGAATTATTATTGCAGTCTTTGATTCTATTTATTATCTTAGGTGATTGAACCGCATTCGATTTCGAGGACGAAATCAGTTCTTAGAGGGAGAGAATTGTAACACCCCAAAATTAGCCTAATTGAGATCATAGAAGATTGATATTGATTTTCAGAGATTATGAGATTCGAGGGTTGAAGTGATATTTGATCAGGGACTGAATTGTTTTTTTTTTTGGAAAATTCAGGGACCAGAGTGCGATTTATTTATTTAACTTGGTCTTTATGTATATATATGGAAGTTTAGGCATGTGACTCACATTATTCTTCCTCCCTTCTTCTTCTCCTTCACGCCACCACCATTAACGCCCCCTTGGAGCTTTTTGATTCCGGTTTCTACTCGATCCGTCCGATAGAAATTCAATCTGACGGTATAATCGCGATCACAACTGCGAAAGCTCCGTTGTACCGTAAGTATTTCTTCGATCAAGTATACTTAATTTTTTTGGGATTTTATTGGAATCGAATGATTTTCGGATATGTTGTTCTTGAGCTAGCATAGATCGTGTATTTAAAGACGGATCGGAGAAATAACGTAGTTCGGATTTGTTATGATTTTTTGAAGCATTATTCAAAAATAGGGGTTTTGAGATTCGTTGGGATTGAGTTGAATTGGATGGATTGTAGTTGTATTGAATTTTTTTGGTTGATATATTGTTGTCTGTGGTTTTTCGGTTGGTCGATTTATAGTCGTTATGCCGCTGGTTTGAGATTTCAGAATTTAGGAGTTGATTAAGTTTTTGGGCTTCATTTGAATTGAATTGTTTGATATTGAGCTCTTTTATATTTCAATACAGATTTGACTGAAGGCCGGGGAGTTCAGAATTCGTGGAATTTGAATCGTAGAAGATTTGATCGAGGTTTGGTACCGAGTTGGTCTTAATCGTTGAATTAAGATTGAATGGTTTCTGATTAGAAATATTGTTCTTGTAGCTTGTCCAGACTGGAAGCGACATCGAACCGAAGAAAAGGTAAAAGTCGACAATGAAACGAAAAGGGATGAATACTCGAGTTGAGATTGATTCTCGAGTCCCTAAATCACATACTTGCATGAAATCTTGTTTTGATTGATTGTATGCATTGGTTGATTTATTTGAATGCATCTCGAGTTTCATATGCATTCATATGGAGCCGGAAGATTTGATTACCTAATGAATTAGACGATTTTGGGATTATTGTTGATGGGCATTGTTAGTTGAGAATAACTTCAATGACCCAACCAACTCTCTATAGAGCTCCAAAGTCTAGAGGAGCGAGATATGCCGCATTCACCTCGATCGAGAGATTCGGTGAGGTCGCGGTGATATATCTCGTCCTCGGGATCCCAATCGACGAAACAAAATTCCTTTGATTATTTCATTAGATAATCTCGAAAACCAAAGACATGTATTGAATTTTACTGCATTTTGAATTGCATCGTTGTTATATATATCATGATTTGATATATTACGTGGAATTATATGTTATGTCTCTTTTACTGGAAATTGTATTCTCACCGGAGTTATCCGGTTGTTGTCTTATTTTGTATGTGTGCTTGGAAACATGTGGGGCAGGTTTGAGTCAGAGAAAGCTTGACTAGACCGGGATTGTGATGATAGAAGTGAGGACTTGGTTTAGAAGTAGAACTTTGTATTTGAAATTGTTTTGTATTATGTTGTAAAACCAAGAACCGGTGCATGTTCTACCTTTCCGAATAGTTGATCAACTATAGAACTTCATGTACTGTTGTAAGCGAGTTTTATGGATTTATGCTTGGTTTAGATGAGGTTTTGAGGTTGGTTTTGGATTTCATGTTCTGCTGCCTGTGTTTTATTTTTCAAAAAATTTGTAGGGCACGAACCCCGTGCCTAGGTCCGTGTAGGGGTCCGTGTACCTTCGCATTTTGAAAAGGTTGGATTTTTTTTATGCACGGACCCCGGACATGCATCCGTGCATGGGACCGTGTGAACAATGTTCGAGGCAGTATCTTGCTATTTTTGAAAATTTGGGCACGGACCCGAGCACGGAGGGTGCACGGGGTCCGTGCATAAATCAAAGAGTTGGGTTTTTAGTGCATTTTTGGTGCACGGACCCATGCACGGAAGTGTGCACGAGTTCCGTGTATTTTATAGTCTCCGACCCTTGGCTATATGTTAATGCACGGACCCATGCACGGAGGGTGCACAGGGTCCGTGCATGCTTTAAAAAAAATTCCTTACCTTTTTGTCCGGACTCTCTGTCGATTATTGGATGATTTATTTTGATTAGATGATTAGAATCAAGGTCCTCACACTTCAGGTTCTCTTCTTAGAATAACAATAAATATATTTTGTTGACTCAAAAGTCAATTAGTACAATCTCTAGTACTAGTATAATGACATCTATCTCATAACTTGAGTAACACCTAAAAATGAGAATACTTATTATCCTGTCACGGATAATAATAATTCCTTATAGTATTCTGACTTGCGCCATTAGATGAACAAAATTGTTTATTCTTTCTTTGCAAAGTCCTTAAATCAAAACGATCTCGCTAAGCCCCGACTCTATCTCATCGAATCAGACATATCAATGGCCCAACGCATCCAATAGACATCTTGGAAAATCAGTGACAACAATCCCGCTAGACCTCGTAACTTAGATCTCAGCTACTGTCTTTTTTCCATGTCTAAACACTTGATGCTATCCTGTTAGTACCCATTGAAATTCAAATAGTTGGTAGATCAATTTCTGACACTGAAATCCAAGAAGTACTGCAAAACCTTTTTTGGGTACCTCTTACTAGGGTACTGTATTCATCTAATCAACAATCTCACAGTTCAATCCCTAATTGTCAAGTAATGAACAAATTTCAATCGTTCTTCATATAAAAGAACATTTACCTCCCCCATCACGGGGTTACAACATCTGTATCTATCACAGATAGATTAGAAGTAAAACTTCTTATCAATTTTTCTTAAGCAAAAGGAAACCCAAAAGCTGAACTGGCATATTTCTTGGAAACAACTGCATCTATCTCTGACCGCCTCAGATGTTTGTCACAAATAGTCACTGGGCACTAATCTCGCACCAGTCTAACTATTTCAAAGCAAACATGAACACTTAAGTGCACAACTTTCACTATCCAAGTGAATTCTCATACTACCAAATTCATGCTGTAACTTAGCAGGCTCATGAGATCCATCCAATACTAACTAGATCAATCATCTGATAGATCTCAAACTCTTCTGATGCAAACTGATCCCAGCCAGAAAACATTATCTCATCACAGTTCTTATCCATAAAAAAATCAATTATCTTTTCAAGGTTACCAACTGACAACAATTATACTTTAACGTAATTGTTGTAATGATCTCTAGACTGAGTAAATTTCCATAACCCTCTGAAGTACAAAAGACTTCCAGAATAACATTGGAAATATACTTCAACATGTCTAGTCCTGATCGCAATTCACGTCTCTTACTATAAGTCATCTCAGTGTCCCGATGAAAAATTTTCATTACTTGACAACCCAATAATTATATTCTAATTCTTACAGGGAAACTTACCTAAATACATCCATCACTTAGAATCTCAATTTATCATGATGATCATATCCCTGATTATTAATTACTTTTCTGATAAAATCACACAATACTGGTAAAACCTCCTGGTTCTCCCCTAGTATCACTTGCAAAAACTATCCGTCTAGAATATACACTTGTCAAGGAATCCTTTCCAAGATTATTCTATTTAGGGAATCAAAATCTGTACCACTGATGAAGTCAGATGATAACTCATCATATCCCTTGGCACTAACCCAACACCAAGAATAATCTTTAGAAAACTCAAATAAAATCTAAATATCCTCTTGTTAGTTATACTCATTGCTATAACTATACATACATCGGACTAAGGTAAGTCTTCATATAATGCCAAACTAAAATGGAAGAATCCTTCCAGAGTACATCGGCATAAGGTCGTACTTACTATACCGTCTAAAAAACTGACAGTCATCAGCATCCTGGCATAACTCATCTCCGAGTCTTTAATAAATCATTCCTGAACAACATCCATATCCGGACCAAAATCATTGGTCAAGGAAAACTTGCTTAAATTTACAGAAGCACAACTCAAATCCCGAGTCTGCAATCATATGACAAACAAACTAGTTGAATATCAATTCAACTAAACTCTTGGATTACATCCTCAAAATTCCAAATCAAAGAATGAAAATTATCTGCCCAAAACGATTACTTGTCAATGAAAATCCCTTTAAAGACTAGTGCTGACAGCAGAACATCTGTATTTCTAATGGAAAATAGATGATAACCAAACCCTGATACCACTCCTGGTATCTATCCAATCCAAAGTCATACATTGTTGTTACTGTTGCCAAATTCTCAGACTGAGTGCCTTCCCTATAAATTCCTTGGATCAAAAAGGCCTCCAAACAAGTATGAAAACTTCCATAGAAATACCGAATTAAGGGTCGCTCCTTCTCACGTCTAGTTCTGGTCATAGTCCACAACTCTTGTATTACTTGATCCTGATGAAAATCTATCATCACAAGGCAACAACCTAAAAAAATTCAAACATCCAAATCTTCTAAGGATATCCTCCTAGAACAAACACTCATGCCTCCTGATGAATCGCATCACCCATGGAACTATCCATAGTCAATTGATTAACTAGGCCATCCTAGGAAAAACACCTAGTACTAATCTCCTGAAAACATGCATAATTCAATCTTAATTATACACATGTTTAATCAAATGACTGATTTTTTTAATTCAATATAACAATATAATCTCAAATATTACAATATTTGAACCACCAATTCAGGTTCTAAACCAATCTTTATTACAATCTCATGTAATACATAATTTAATCAAAATATCACACTTGAAAGATACAACAAAATCTTAGTACATCAAGCAACTGAAATCTTTAATGCATCTGAAATACTATTTACAACAAAACTTAATACAGTATTTAAATTCTGCAAAAATCTTTCATTCCGTCTACTGATCTTGAACTTGAAGTTTTCCGTCTGCCACTCATGTCAGCAGACCATTTTCATCACAAAATCAAAAAGATTATATCTTGCTAATCTACCTGATCCTTCCAATATTGTTGGGTTCCTTATCTGGTAGATGAGACAAGATTTTCCTGACAATCTCTCCAACTACTAGTGAAGAGTCTTCAGGGATGGCTTCCTTGGTCGACACGGAATGGATGACTACATGTCACACATTTCATTCAACCCTGAGAAGTGTCTGGCGTTGAAAACTGAGTCTTCTCTTTCAACTCCATCTTGATGGAATCAACATAATATGAACCTCTGCTGCCAACCTTGGCAATGAAGATCTTGGAAAAGCCTAAACATCTTGCTATTACAATTCCTGATACTCATATCGTTATTGAATCCAACTTGTAATCCTACAAAGGATAACCCAAAATCAATACTATGTCCAAAAGAATCTTATTGGATGCTCTGATACCATAAATTTAGTGACCCGCACCGTGATAACCTACTAATCAAAGATTTAAGCATGTAATTAAAAATTAAATAACCTTAATCAGAGTAAATGTGGAACTTAAAATAAACCAATACCAGAAATTAAAGCATAGTGGTCAACCCTGCCATCCAGATTTGGTTACCACCTAATCTCCTTGACCTCGGGAGTAATAATCTGCATCTGCCCCATCGAATGGGGGATCCAGATAACAGAAAACAACCGAAAGTGAGCCTAACACGCTCAGTACGAGAGTATGAGTATACGGTATTATACGTGCATGCATGAAAGTGAACTGGGCACCAAGACACTCAGGTCAAGAAAACAAGCTCATAGACCGGTCCCGGGGTATATAGCATGCTGCGCCATTGCATCAGAAGGTGGCTCCTATACCTAGTAGATATTGGTAACCTGATACTAGTACATGTGTCCAACCATCACGGTGACCTAACACAAGACTTATGTATCCAACCATCCATAAACTCGTAGGGTGAGCGCCCTACTACAGGATACCTATAAGTTAAAGGCTCAATATGCTCATGTATGCAACATACAGTCATGGCATGCTGTATATAAATGCATATAAAACATGAAATCACGTAATCCATGCAAACACATAATACATGCATACTCAATCTAGATATCTCGAATAATACTTTCGTACCTCATATACTAGGCAATGCTAAACCATCTCTATGTCCAAGACTATCGTCCGTACTGCAATGCAAAGTACTCATGCATTATAATCTTATTTTAAAAGTCTTAACTACACTATAGTATACTCCCTATTTACTATAAAGAGCCAGAGCTATACCTGCGTCATCGTCAGCCCTCTGATGATGACTGCCCCAAAACTTGGGCACCTCTCCCCTGCCACCCCGGAGCACCTTGCCTAACTCCGGACCAAGCCTAGGAAGGCTGGAAATACGCCCAAAAACCCCTAGAAAACACCTAAAACCAAGATAGAAGCTGTGGAATGGTGTGAAAATTGTGAAGCTCGGATGGCCTATTTATAGGCAACGATCGGAAGCTCTGATCTCGCATGTAGGCCACGTGTGGATCGGCTACGATCGGAAGCTCCGATCCTGCCATCAGAAGCTCTGATCTTGTACCTGTCCGATCAACCTTGAGATCTCATTGCATGTATTACTGAGAGAAGATCGGAAGCTCCGATCTCACTTCGGAAGCTCGGATCCTGATGTAGCTTCCGAACTACCAACGTTGCTTCCGAACTGATCGGAGGCTCCGATCTTGATTTTGGAAGCTCCAAACTGTCCTTAGCCCAAATCTTCATATTTTGTTCGATTAATTCCAAATTAAGCCCCTAATCCATGATTACCCATTTTCAATAAATTAATCTTGTAAAAATGGAGTCGGGCTAATACACAAATTCTCTTATTTGCCCGAGCAGTCGCCCTCCCCAACAACGTGATTGTTCTCAGGCATCATCATTGGCGTCGTCTATGGGAATTCAAGTCTATAGACGTAGATATGTCTTCTCATCTTGAACGACCTCTATGAAGATCTCAGCAAAATATCACCATATCTGCTGAGCACCTCTAATCAATCATTAGTGCGTTCATACAAAAGACCCTAACGACCCAAGTTCCCTCAAAAAATAGAGTGGCAGACGAAGAAGAATATCGGGGTGATTCACACCCTGACAAGAAAGGAGATGAAGCTTCTCAATTTGATTCTATGGACACCATCGTAGCAGAAGAAATAAAAGAGCTAAGGAAGAAGATAAAGAAATTGGAGGAGACTGGGGACCGCCAAACCAAAATCTGAGGTTGTCCTTTCTCCTTAAATGTAATAATTGAGCCCTTGTCGGCGCACTATAAGTTGGCTAAGGTTCAAGATATGATGGAAGTATTGACCTGGAGGAGCACTTGGCCCGATTTGAGAACATGGACATGTTATATTTCTATGAGGACAAAATCAAAGGTAAAGTCTTCTTGACCACCTTGGTAGACTCTGCCCAAAGTTGGTTTGAGAAGTTGGAGACCCAAAGCGTTTGGCCCTTTGGGGAATTCAGAGAAGTCTTCCTCAACATTTTAGTAGCAGTAAAAGATACAAAAGCACTGTCTTTAGTCTATTCAAAGTGAGGCAGTCTGGGGAGGAATATCTGCGAGCCAATATTCGGAATTTCAATAAAGTGGCATTGGAGGTCCTCACCTGTGCACAGGATACCAAGACCACGGATTTCACCCAAGGAATTCGGGAGGGGGAATTCTTCTTCGCTGAAAAAAAATCCTCTGGATTTCGAGGATCTATTGTCCCGGGCAGAGAAATACATCAACATGGAGGAGGCCCAGAAGCAGAATCAAGAGAGCCAAGAGAGAAGGGGGTGAGACCGAGGAGTAAAGGGAGGACATTTGAATGCTGAGAATGATCAGTTGGGGTGATTTTCCTAATATGCCACTCTGAGAACCTCCCGAGATCGGACGGTCAATGTGTGTGAGGAGGAACAGGTAGCTCGGGACCCACCTAGGGGGAAGGAGCAAAGAAAATACTGAACGTTGCATTTAGAGTTCTTCCAGGATACCAGTGAATGCATGAAGCTTAAACAAGAGCAGAAGAGGCCTAATTAGAGAGACTCCAAGCATGCGGATAAGAAACCTCGAGGACCCACTGAATTCAAGGCCCTCAAGCGTTCGTCTCCTCTAAAACGGTTTCCTCTAACCAAGACGGTAGGGGGAATCAGGAGCCGACTCCTCGAAAAGAAGATAACCGGCAAGAGAATATGCCAGCCCAAGGAGTTATCATTATGATCGCGGGAGGATCCACTGATGGAGATTTTAATCGGTCTTGGAAGGCGTGGAGTTGAAGGGAAAGCTTGGGGGTATAAATAGGCGGTCAAATAGCAAGCCCGATCACAACCTTTGGGTTCCAGGATTTGGAGGGAATATGCTCTCCCCATAATGATGCCTTGCTCATTCAAGACAGGGTAGCCAATTATGACGTACGCGGGGTGTTTGTAGACTCGGGTAGCTCAGTGAATGTTATCTTTCAAGAAGCCTTTTCCCAGATGGATTTACATGGCTATAGCCTGAATCCAGTAAAGACAACAGTGTGGTAAGTGATATGTCATCTTACAATATCATATTGGGCAGGCCATCTATGAATGCTTTCATGGTTGTGGCCTCATCATATCATCATAAGATAAATTCCCTGTGGGAGACAGGGTAGGGGAGGTCCGGAGAAACCAGCCCTCTTCTCGAAAGTGTTACGCGAAAACAATTCGGGCGGATAATAAGCGAGCATGGATAGAGAGGGAGGTAAGGAGTCGGGATAAGGAGGAAGTTTGTGTGGTAGAGGAAGTGAAAGAAGAGCAGGAAGAAGTAGAGGTGGTACCTGGACAACACGACGATACCACTAAGATTGCTCGGGAGCTAGAGCCGGCCTTCTCAGAGAAAGTGAGGGACTGTATAATTAAGAAAATAGATATATTTGTATGGTCCTGTTCTGAACTAACGGGGATCTCGGCCCACGTGACGGAGCACAATTTAAACATCACCTCGAGAGCCCGAGCTGTCAAACAAAAGAAGAAGCATTTTGGAGCAGAAAAGGATAAAGTTATAGCATATCATGTTCAAAAGATTTTAAAAGCAGGGCACGTCAGGGAGGTACAATTCCCTACTTGGTTGTCTAACGTAGTTTTGCTTTCAAAATCTCTAGGAAAGTGGAGGATGTGTGCGGACTTCAGGGACTTGAACAGAGATTGTCCAAAATATTGCTACCCCCTACCTCGAATTGATCAGTTGGTGGAATCAACCTCAGGATTTGAGCTACTTTGTTTCATGGACGCATACCAAGAGTATCATCGGATTCCTTTGGCTCGAGAGGATCAGGACAAAGTCAGTTTTATCACATCGGGAGAAACTTTCTGTTATGTGGTCATGCCTTTTGGTTTAAAAACGCTGGGGCCACATACCAGAGGATGATGAACATGGTCTTCTGTAGTGACCCATATCCAGAATTAGTGATTAATTGGTAATTAATTCAGTGATCATGTTTAGATTAGTAAAACATGATTAAGGAAATTTCAAAGGATTAACGAAGTCCAAAAATGGATTCAAGACACTCAAAAATGGTAGGGAAGGTCCGGAAAGTTCGGACAATCCGAACCAGGTTCGGACGATTCAACTAGGAACGGAGCCAAGGACCGAAGTGTCTGAAGAGTTTGGACGGTTCGAAGTCAGTTCGGAGGATCCGAACGTGCATGGTCAGCTGTCTTGGAATAATACGTCATTGGTGGCATCATAGGGGTGACTTCGAACGGTACGATGGTGTAAAACAAAGGCTTAGATCGGAATCCGGGACAGGTGTGTGGTTGCATGTGAGGGTTTTGAAGCGTGGCATAGAACGGACGGCCCGATGAAGGATCGGAGGCTCCGATCGAGTTCGGACGACCTGAACGCATGATCGGACGATCCGATCGTGCTCTATAAATAGAGGGCCGAGGAGTTCATTTCAACTCGCACCAATTTCCTCTCCTTCGCCCAGATGGCTTTATTTTAGGACTTTGGGTACTTTTATTTTAGAGTTGGAGTAGGGAATATATATTTTAGCATAGTCAGACAGTGTCTGACATAGTAGTAGAGCAGTGCTCATGTAGCGGAGCCGTGCTCGAGGCTGTGAAGCTGCGGCAGGGGTGTGCCCTTAGTTGCAGGATAGTCGCCATCAGTGGGCTGACAACGGACGCGGGTATAACTATGGTATCCTTAAATTATTTAGGAGTATCTATTAGCTTAGTTAAGGCTTTTAGGGTTTAATTGATGATGCATGGGTATTTGCATTATAGAGTTGATGATAGGCTTGGATCCTAGTGTGGGACTGCTAGGAACTGCCTGTAGTAAGGTACGTAAGTACTGACTGAGATAGTCAGCGGGTTTGCATGCTTATATGTTGCATTTGTGTGTCATATTATTATGCAACATGTTTATATCATATTGTGTCTGTCCATCTTTTGAGATGAGCCATGTAGGGCCGCTCAGCCCTGTTTGGACGGTTGATGTCGAGTGCCCCGCGATTAACGGGTTAGCCGGCACTGGAATTTGTGGGACACGGTCTACGTCCGGTAAGAATGAGCAGTGTACGCAGGTTTGATTCTCGTGTTGTACCACTCATGTCCTAGGCGCCATTACTGAGTAGTTGCATACAGTTATCCCAGATATGGATACCCTGTCATTTGCATGCATCATATTTGTATGTTTACCCGTATTTACGTATTGAGCTTAGAGCTCACGTCTAGTATTTTCTGTGTATCTGGATGCCCCATTCGACGGGGCAGGTGTAGGTGCAGGATTGAGCACCAGGAGCTTGGAGTGGCCAGTGACCTTGGAGACAGCAGGATTAGCTGTAGGTTTTTGCCCTTTAGGCTTATTTATTCGATTGGGTTGTATAATCAAATTTGTTTAACCGGTTGTATTCTGTCGGTCTGTTTTTATGAGAATAACCGCTCTGGCCCATTTTATATCTCGGTCTGCCCACCGAAGTTATCCTTTATTTCAGGTACTCAGGAAGGCTCAGAAATTTGGTTGGGGAAAGGAGATGAGTGCATTTTATGCACTTAATTTACATATTATTTGACTCGGCTTTTGTGATGTATCGAGTTGATTTTATGCATATTTTTTGTTGTTTTTGTGAGATGCAAGGATTGGAGGAAAAGTACCGAGAAGAGGCGAAAGAAGGAACTATGGGACTGCAAAGTTTACAAAATTATTCAAGCTACTCCGTTCAAATTGAATTTATGATGTTTTAAAGCTGGTGTTAAAATTTCAGATTGATCCAACGACTAGAACGGAAGATATGATTTTTGCAAGAATGTTGCGCGAGCTGGACTACACTTGCATGCACGCGCTACTCTGCATGCAAAATTAACAAGTCAAAACGATGCTCATGCACGCCCGCACCGTTCTTTGGGCGCGCCCATGCTGTCGCGATAAGAAAAATTCAGATTTTAAAGACGGAATCTTGTGTGCGTTTTTTGGCTTTTATTCGACAGACTTCAAGCACATATAAAAGAGATTTGGATGCACACTTTGGAGATGAGCCGCACAACACATCAGAGAAACAACGCAGCAGTTGCATGCACGAAGGAGAGATTGAGAGAGAAAATATGCTGCTCACGTGAAGAAGAAAGTTGGAAGAGGAAACTTCTAAGACGAAGGACGCGGACGCTACTTTGCCTTTGTTTTTTTTTTCCTTTTCTTCTAAATTTCTGAATGGATGTTTAGTTTCATAAACATGATTTGTTTTTGCACTATTTTGATTATGAACTAAATTTTTAAGTCTAGAGGATGATGTAGCTTGGTAGATACAACTATGAATTTTTGATTTTATGTGATTGAATCCTATCAATTAATTGTGTTTTCTATAATTTATTGTCCTTTCAATTTACTGGTCATAAATTGATTTGTTATATTTATTTGAAATCGTTGCTCGGGCGAGGGGATTTTGAACAGGATCATTGAAAAATACATTGTTAATTATTATATAGCTCGGGAGAGTGTATAACTTTAACAGAGGACCAACCCAAACCCGAACCCGGCTAACAACTAACCCGATCAACCCCAATCAACCCGATTTTAGTTTTTTATATTTTTATTTTTTAACAAAATAATTAAATAAAAATTCAAAACACATAATAATAATTGTAATATTTAATTTAATCACATAATAATAAAATCTAAGTTTATATATAATTTAAATTTAAAAGTTTAGTTGTAGAAAATTTAAATTAACTACAAAAAAATAATAAAAAAATTAATTTAAAAATAAAAATTGTACAAAATAAACATTAAATTAAGAAAATATATTATATCAATATAAAATAATTTTTTCAAACATAAAATATATTAAAAATGTAGCAAATATTTATTAATTTTATATAAAAATAATAATTAACAAAAATTTGGGTCATCTCAGATCAACCCAGGTTGAGCCAAACCCAACCTGAACCCGATTATGTTTTCAGGTTATTTTTTGGGTCAACCCGATTCAACCTGAACCCAAAAGCCCCCAACCTTAACCCGATATTTTAAGTGGCAACTCATGTCGGGTTGGCGATCGGGTTGAGTTTTGACACCCCTAATTATGGGTATTCAATGGCCGGTTCGGTTCGGTTTTTAGTTTTTCCCGTTTTCGATTTTAGAAATATATAATCCGATATCCGAACCATTTTTTTCGGTTCGGTTCGGTTTTCTACTAAATCGATTCGGTTATTTCGGTCGGTTATTTCGGTTTTGATATAATTATTTTAATTAATATTATAAATATATTTTAAAATATAATATGTTATCTTTTAAATGATTTCTTTGTAAAATTTTTAAATTCAAAGTCTAAATGACTTAAATAAACAACAACAATGATTCTTTATTCACTAGATATCATCTCATAAAATATATAATATAAATAAATATATAAATAAAATTATTAATTTAATAAAATTTCGGTTTTCTCAGTCGGTTATATTTTGAGATATATAATCCAAAACCGAACCAAATAAATTTCGGTTTTAACATTTATATCCGAATTTCAAATTTCGATTTGATTCGGTTCGGTTCGGTTCGGTGTTTGGTTTTTTCGGTTTGGATTTACGGTTTTTTCGGTTTTATCCGATGTTTGAGTCCCTTAGTTTCCCTTTTCTCTTTTTTGTATTAAATCCCGGAGGAAGATTCAATACATTCTTGATATTTTATAGAAATTTCATGATTACTTAAACTAGGATGATAAGAATTTGTAACAAGGTTACCTCGATATACTCCATAGCCTCTAGTGTTGATGTATTGGGCCTAGTCAAAAGTGCGCGACTCTTCAATTGTGATAGCTACACCTTCCGAATTTTCTATATTTACCTTGTTCATCGAAGCTATTTGTGTAGCCATCGCCGATAATTGAGCAGAAAGATATGTTATAGGATCCGCGGCATAGACTCCGGCTGATTTCTTGACTCATACTTATTCAGTAGACCATTGAAAGCTATTTATCGTCATTTGTTCCAACATTTCATACATCTGAGCAGGGTCCTTTGCAAATATAATTCCTACAGCAGTTGAATCCACAGACATACTCGTGGGTGCATTCAAACCATTGTAAAACAATTCGATTTGCACTCAGTCTTTGTAATTGTGGTTCAGGCAACTTCTCAACAAGTCCTTGTAATGCTACTATGCCTCGTACAGCTGTTCTAAATCATGATGCCTAAATGTGATGGTCTCAATATTCAATTGGTTGGACTTAACAGGAGGAATATATTTTACCAAAAACTTCATTGCCATGTCCTCCCAAGTAATTATGCTCTCTAGCGGTAGTGATTGAAGCCAAGATCTTGTCTGATACCTGAGATAAAATTGAAACAAACTGTAACGCCCCGTTTTTATCTTAAATGAGTTTATTTGAGTTAATCGGAGATTGCAGAGTTCGCGAGCCGACTTGATTTTGATCAGGGTCCTTTTTGCAAAAATTGGATTTTTTAGGGACTAAAACGCAATTAATGGATTTTATATATTATCTTGTCTAGTTTGACTTGGTCCATTCTCTCCCTCTCCTTCCCCTTGCACGCATCCTCCATTGAAGATGCCCCATTGAGCTTCGAAGCTTTCTGATTTCAGTCCGAGCTCGATCCGGCCGTTGGAATTTATTTCTGAAGGCAGATTAGTGATCACTGCAGTGAGAGCTCCGTTATACCGTAAGTATTTCACCAATCAGATATGTTTTGTTTTTCGGAGGTTGTTAGAATCGATCTAGATTCTAGTATGTTGTTCTTGGCAGAGTTCTGATCGTTTATTATCTGTCGGTTTTGAATTAGAGCGACGTTCGGATTTATTGTGATTTTTGGAAGCCATTTTCGAAAGTTTGAGTTTTGAGATTTTTGGGGATTGCCTTGTTGTTGTTGTATTAGCATTGTTATGAGGTTATATCGCTATTGAACTGATGTCTGCGTTGTCGGTTTGTTCAGTTATAGCCGTTATGCCGTCGGTTTGAGTTTTGGAGATTTGAACCATTTTTGAGTTGTTGAACTTGACTTGTAAGTTGATCATGGTTATTGATCTTTGATTTGTATCTGAATGGATTCGTTTGGAGTTTGTCAAGCCCAGGGTTAACAGCATTTGTTCGTTTCAGAGATTTGGACGAAGAACGGTATAGATAATTACCTTGAGCCTTGTTGTTGTTTTGATTGGTTAGACTTTGATACAATCTTTTGTTGTAGCTTCCCAGAAGTTGGAACTACTGACTTGAAAGGTAAAAGCAGTCATCGATAGCGGGATAGCATACTCGGGACAGTTGGTTCTCGAGTTACCCTTAAAAGCACATACTTGCATCTACACTTGTTCTAGCATGAGGAACTTGTGTCTTGTTGAATTGCCTGAGATTTTATTATATGGCTATGTTTTATATTCTGTTATGCATTCATCTTGAGCCAACTTTGATTTCAGCGGGCAGAATAGCCCTTTTTGTTTAGACGTTTGGGAACTATAATTGAGTGGCCTAGGTCGTAGTCATTTCGCCTAGTGCTAGCATACTCATTATAGTTGCTCAAAGTCTAGAGGAGTGGGATACGTGGCACCACCTCGATTGGGAGAGTCGGTGAGTGGTTACGTGATCTCATCCTCGGGATCCCAAAAGCACAACAGAAATCCCTCGTTTATCAGATTTGATATCCCGGTTTAAAGACATGCATTTCATTACGTTGTTATTGATTTTGTTGTTGTTTTGAAAGAATGTTTGTTGTTGTATTACTTGTATGTTGCTTTTACTGGGATTATCATTCTCACCGGTTATCCGGCTGTTGCTTTGTTTTGTATGTGTACTTGGCAACAGGTGGGGCAGGATCAAGTCAGAAGAGGCATGGTTAGCTTTGAGGGAATGATGTAGAAGTGAGACTCGGTTTATAAGTCTTGTTAGCATGACAATCTAGTTTATGTTTTGAAGCATGTTAAGAACTGGAACTTGGATTGGAAGTGGTCTTGCTTGTGGTTAGAACTCTTGTATTTTGTATTCGGCTTGTAATAGCTAGCATCGATGCGTGTTCTTCACTTTTATGTATTTAAATGTTATGTTGTTGGATATATATATATTAGTTGGATCATGTTAGAATTATTTTGGTTATGTTATTGCACTTTTGGAGGCTTGTTTTGAGCCAATTCAGCAGGCCATGCGCGCCCGCGCCTCGGGTGGCGTGCCCGCGCGTCCCGTACTTCCTTTCGGAAGTTTTGGGCAGAGCTTCAGGCGCGCCCGCGCGAGGGCTTGGGCAGGACGCCATGCGCGCCCGCGCGTCCCCTTTTTAAAAACAAAAAAAAAAACTCTTGGCTTTTAATTGCTTACTTATTGAATTACTCCTTTAATTGTTGTTTAAAACCGAGGTCTCACATTAAGTGGTATCAAAGCGTTAAGATTCTTGGTCGAACTAGAGTGAGCGGGTAGATCGAGTCTGCGTGTATTGGCTCCTCGCATGTGTTTGAATTATTTTAACTGTGTACTTAATTCCATGCGAGCATGCTTTATTATTGAGAATTATTGAATTACATGGTTATGTGATTTAATTTATAAAGCATGATCTACTTGAAATATAATTGTTTCTGTTATCGACTGGTATCCGGTATTCCAAGCGGTTGTAAGGGCACTGATTGTAGCGATTGAGATATCTCGTGTCCTAACCTTTGATTATCAGATGGGTCCTCGTCGAGTGATAAACAGAAACACACCGCCAGTTATCCCTGCGACTGAGCAAGCTAGCACTGAATTTGATCAGTTGGATGCTTCAGCAACGCCTATGGAAACCTTGTTGAAGAGGTTTCAGTCGTTCAATCTGCCATTATTGATGGGTTCAGAAAATTCAGTTGACTGCGAGAGTTGGTTGGATGATATTGATCAGCTATTCGATTCCATTGATTACACAGATGATCGCAGAATCAGGTTAGTCATTCATCAGCTACGTGAGGTTGCTAAGAGCTGGTGGATCATGACAAAGAAAGCAATAGAGAATAGAGGTACGGAAGTTACTTGGACTCTTTTTAAATCTGAATTCTATAAGCGGTTTTTTCCTATCTCGTACCGTAAGGACAAGGGAGCAGAATTTGCCAATTTGAGACAAGGAAATCTGAACATCGAAGAGTACGTTGCCAAGTTTGATAGTCTGTTGCGTTTTGCACCACTAATTGCCGGAGATGAAGAAGCTAAGGCAGATCACTTCATAAATGGCTTGAATCCTGACATCTTCACTTTGGTGAACACTGCTAGGCCAGACAACTTTGCGGATGCCATGAATCACGCAAAGGGAGCAGAAGCAGGCTTGTGGAGGCAAAGAGGTAATCCGGTAGCACCTCAGCAGCAGAGGCAGTATCAGAACCAACCCTCTCAGTATCAGAATCAGCCACCTCAGCATCAGAACCAGCAGCAGAGGTATGAAGGTGTTAACAGTGGGGGAAACAGAAAGGATCAGTACAAGGCAAGAGGTAAACAGTTCAAGAGGCAGGGGAACAGTTCGTCCAGTTCCAGTGGTTCGAAGAAATTCGGTTCAGGACCGAGTTCTGGGTCATCATCCTTGTACTGCAGCAAGTGTGGAGGAAGACACTCACCGGATCAGTGTGTGGGAGTCTTCGGCAATTGTAACACCTGTCAGCAACCGGGACACTTCTCTAAAGTGTGCCCACAGCGTAACAGAGATAGAGCTCAGAGTGGGAGTTCGTCTAGACCTGCAGCTCAGCCTGAGAGGCAGTCTTCTGCAGTGCACTCTTTCCAGCCTCAGCAGCAGAACAGACAGGAAGGTAGTACCAGTGCAAATCAGCCTCTGAGACAGCAAGCACGAGTCTTTGCTCTGGCAGAAGATCAGGCTCAAGCAGCACCTGACGATGTTATAGCAGGTAACTGTTCGATTTTCGGTCATTCTGCTCATGTCTTGATAGATACAGGTGCTTCCCATTCTTTTATCTCTGAGAAATTTGTATTATTGCATGCTTTGCCAACTGAATTGTTGCTTACAGTAGTAGCTGTTACTTCACCTTTGGGTGGAGGAATTGTTTCTGTCAGATTAGTCAGGAACTGTGAACTGTGTTTTGAAGGAAATTTGTTAGAATTCGACTGTATTGTACTTGGACTGTCAGATTTTGATTGTATTGTCGGGATAGATGCTTTAACCAAGTACAGGGCGACAGTCGATTGTTTCCAGAAAGTTTTCAGGTTCAGACCTGAAATGACAGACGAGTGGAAATTATTTGGTAAGGGTTCTCGATCTAGAATTCCTTTGATTTCAGTGTTATCTATGACTCGTTTGCTACAGAGAGGTGCAGAAGGATTTTTGGTTTATGCGGTTGATGTACTGAAATCTAGCCCAGCCTTGGTAGATTTACCGGTGGTTAGAGAATTTGCTGATGTGTTCCCGAAAGATGTTCCTGGTTTGCCACCTATTCGAGAAATCGAATTCAGCATTGACTTAGTGCCAGGTACTCAAACTATTTCAAAAGCTCCTTATCGTATGGCACTTGTTGAATTGAGAGAGTTGAAGGAGCAGCTTGAGGATTTGATTGCCAAGGGATACATCAGACCTAGTGTATCGCCTTGGGGTGCTCCTGTTCTATTCGTTCGGAAGAAGGATGGTTCTATGCGGCTCTGTATCGACTACCGTCAATTGAATCAGGCTACAGTTAAGAACAAGTATCCTTTACCCCGAATAGATGACTTGTTTGATCAACTGCAGGATTCTTCTGTCTACTCTAAGATTGATCTGAGGTCAGGTTATCACCAGTTGAGAGTGCGAGAGGAAGACGTTCCTAAGACCGCATTCAGAACAAGGTATGATCATTTTGAGTTTATAGTCATGCCGTTTGGTTTGACTAACGCCCCAGCGGTTTTTATGGGTTTGATGAACCGTATCTTTCAGCGTTATTTAGATGAGTTCGTCATTATCTTTATTGATGATATTCTTATCTACTCGAAGAACCGTACTGACCATGCAGAGCACTTGAGGACCGTATTGCAGATTTTGCGAATTGAGCAGTTGTTTGCCAAGCTGTCGAAATGCGAATTTTGGTTAGATCGAGTTGTCTTTCTCGGTCATATTATTTCTGAAGATGGGATTTCTATCGATCTCAGCAAGATTGAAGCGGTTATGAATTGGCTTAGACCTACTTCAGTGCCGGAGATCCGAAGCTTCATGGGTTTAGCTGGTTATTACCGTCGTTTCATCGAGGGTTTCTCGTCTATTGCCAAGCCTATTACCCAGCTGACTCAGAAGAATGCGCCTTTTGTTTGGACTCCAGATTTTGAGGCTAGCTTTGTTGATCTGAAGAGGAGACTGACCAGTGCTCCAATTCTTTCTATTCCGAAGGGTACTGGAGGTTTCACAGTCTATTGTGATGCTTCTAACCGAGGCTTGGGTTGTGTTCTTATGCAGCATAAGCATGTGATAGCGTATGCATCGAGGCAGCTGAAACCGCACGAGACTCGTTATCCGGTCCATGATCTTGAACTAGCTGCGATCGTCTTTGCTCTGAAGATCTGGCGTCACTATCTTTATGGTGAGTCTTTCGAAATCTTTTCTGACCATAAGAGCCTTAAGTACTTGTTTTCACAGGCAGAGCTAAATATGAGACAGAGAAGATGGTTAGATCTGTTGAAGGATTTCGACTGTGAAATCAAGTACTATCCGGGGAAGTCTAATGCAGTTGCAGATGCCTTGAGCCGAAAGCTTTGTTCTTTATCTCTTTCTACTATCGGTGTTTCTCAGTTGATCGATGATTGTTGCACTTCTGGTTTAGAGTTTGAAACAGATAGGGAGACTATCAGAGTGTTTGCTATTCAAGCCGAGCCAGAGCTGTTTGTTGCAATCAGAGAAGCACAGAAGTCTGAGCCGAGCATCCAGATTTCAGTAGAGAAAGTCAGATCGGGTCATCAGTCTGAATTCCAGGTTAGAGATGATGTACTGTATGTGAATAACCGTATTGTTGTGCCTGATATTTCGAATTTGAGACAGCGTATTCTCCAAGAGGCTCATTGCAGTCGGTTTAGTATTTATCCTGGAGGTCGTAAGATGTACAATGATCTGAAGAACCAGTTCTGGTGGAAGAGAATGAAGAGCGACGTAGCGAGGTTTGTATCTCGGTGTTTGAATTTTCAACAGGTGAAAGCAGAACGGAAGCGACCAGGAGGTCTGTTGCACAGTCTATCTGTTCCTGAATGGAAGTGGGATCACATTTCCATGGATTTCGTCACGAAGCTACCACGATCCGTTCGAGGATGCGATGCCATTTGGGTAGTGATCGACCGATTGACGAAGTCTGCATGTTTTATTCCGTACAGGATGACGTATCGTCATGATCAGATGGCTGAGTTGTATGTTAGCAATGTTGTGAGATTGCATGGTGTGCCGAAGTCGATCGTTTTAGACAGAGATCCTAGATTCACTTCTCACTTCTGGCACAGTCTTCAAGGGGCACTTGGTACTCGATTGCATCTGAGTACAACTTATCATCCTCAGACCGATGGACAGTCAGAGCGGACTATCCAGACGTTAGAGGATATGCTGCGAGCGGTAGTGCTAGACTTTGGCACTAGTTGGCAGGATTCTTTGCCTCTTGTCGAGTTTTCTTACAACAACAGCTTCCAAGCGAGTATCGGTATGGCGCCTTTTGAGGCATTGTACGGTAATAAATGCCGATCTCCGTTGTTTTGGGATGACTTGTCCGAGTCACCACATTTGGGACCGGATATGCTTAGAGATATGGCAGAGCAGGTTAAGATCATTCAGACCAGAATGAAGTCAGCTCAAGATAAACAGGCGAAGTATGCGAATGTCAGGCGTAGACCTCTGAGTTTTGATCAGGGAGACCGAGTCTTTCTGAAGATTTCTCCGTTCAAAGGCACTGTAAGATTCGGTAAGAGAGTGAAATTATCTTCGAGATTCATCGGGCCGTACGAGATTCTCGAGAAGATAGGCGATCTTGCCTACAGGCTTGCACTTCCTCCATCTTTATCTGGTATTCATGACGTTTTTCACGTCTCTATGCTGCGAAAGTATCATCCAGATCCTTCTCATATCCTTCAGCCTGACGAAGCCGAGTTAGACGAGACTCTGAGCTACTTTGAGCGACCGATTCAGATCCTTGATCGAAAAGAGAAACAACTCAGGACCAAGTCGATTCCGTTGGTGAAAGTGCAGTGGAGCCGTCACGGCGTCGAGGAAGCGACTTGGGAGACAGAGTCTGACATGAGACAGCGATTGCCGGAGTTATTCGGATGACGTGAGTTCTTCTTACTGTCTTTAGTTCTTTATTCTATCTTATGAGTTGTGGTTCTCGTTGATTTCGAGGACAAAATCTCTTCTTAGTGGGGGAGAATTGTTTAGTGGGGGAGAATTGTAACGCCTCATTTTTATCTTAAATGAGTTTATTTGAGTTAATCGGAGATTGCAGAGTTCGCGAGCCGACTTGATTTTAATCAGGGTCCTTTTTGCAAAAATTGGATTTTTCAGGGACTAAAACGCAATTAATGGATTTTATATATTATCTTGTCTAGTTTGACTTGGTCCATTCTCTCCCTCTCCTTCCCCTTGCACGCATCCTCCATTGAAGACGCCCCATTGAGCTTCCAAGCTTTCTGATTTCAGTTCGAGCTCGATCCGGCCGTTGGAATTTATTTCTGAAGGAAGATTAGTGATCACTGCAGTGAGAGCTCCGTTATACCGTAAGTATTTCTCCGATCAGATATGTTTTGTTTTTCGGAGGTTGTTAGAATCGATCTAGATTCTAGTATGTTGTTCTTGGCAGAGTTCTGATCGTTTATTATTTGTCGATTTTGAATTAGAGCGACGTTCGGATTTGTTGTGATTTTTGGAAGCCATTTTCGAAAGTTTGAGTTTTGAGATTTGTGGGGATTGCCTTGTTGTTGTTGTATTAGCATTGTTATGAGGTTATATCGCTATTGAACTGCTGTCTGCGTTGTCGGTTTGTTTAGTTATAGCCGTTATGCCGTCGGTTTGAGTTTTGGAGATTTGAACCATTTTTGAGTTGTTGAACTTGGCTTGTAAGTTGATCATGGTTATTGATCTTTGATTTGTATCTGAACAGATTCGTTTGGAGTTTGTCAAGCCCAGGGTTAACAGCATTTGTTCGTTTCAGAGATTTGGACGAAGAACGGTATAGATAATTACCTTGAGCCTTGTTGTTGTTTAGATTGGTTAGACATTGATACAATCTTTTGTTGTAGCTTCCCAGAAGTTGGAACTACTGCCTTGAAAGGTAAAAGCAGTCATCGATAGTGGGATAGCATACTCGGGACAGTTGGTTCTCGAGTTTCCCTTAAAAGCACATACTTGCATCTACACTTGTTCTAGCATGAGGAACTTGTGTCTTGTTGAATTTCCTGAGATTTTATTATATGGATATGTTTTATATTCTGTTATGCATTCATCTTGAGCCAACTTTGATTTCAGCGGGCAGAATAGCCCTTTTTGTTTAGACGTTTGGGAACTATAATTGAGTGGCCTAGGTCGTAGTCATTTCGCCTAGTGCTAGCATACTCATTATAGTTGCTCAAAGTCTAGAGGAGTGGGATACGTGGCACCACCTCGATTGGGAGAGTCGGTGAGTGGTTACGTGATCTCATCCTAGGGATCCCAAAAGCACAGCAGAAATCCCTCGTTTATCAGATTTGATATCCCGGTTTAAAGACATGCATTTCATTACGTTGTTATTGATTTTGTTGTTGTTTTGAAAGCATGTTTGTTGTTGTATTACTTGTATGTTGCTTTTACTGGGATTATCATTCTCACCGGTTATCCGGCTGTTGTTTTGTTTTGTATGTGTACTTGGAAACAGGTGGGGCAGGATTAAGTCAGAAGAGGCATGGTTAGCTTTGAGGGAATGATGTAGAAGTGAGACTCGGTTTAGAAGTCTTGTTAGCATGACAATCTAGTTTATGTTTTGAAGCATGTTAAGAACTGGAACTTGGATTGGAAGTGGTCTTGCTTGTGGTTAGAACTCTTGTATTCTGTATTCGGCTTGTAATAGCTAGCATCGATGCGTGTTCTTCACTTTTATGTATTTAAATGCTATGTTGTTGGATATATATATTAGTTGGATCATGTTAGAGTTCTTTTGGTTATGTTATTGCACTTTTGGAGGCTTGTTTTGAGCCAATTCAGCAGGTCATGCGCGCCCGCGCCTCGGATGACGTGCTCGCGCGTCCCGTACTTCGTTTCGGAAGTTTTGGGCAGAGCTTCAGGCACGCCCGCGCCTCGGGTGGAGCGCCCGCGCAAGGGCTTGGGCAGGACGCCATGCGCGCCCGCGCGTCCCCTTCTAAAAAAAAAAAAAAAAACTCTTGGCTTTTAATTGCTTACTTATTGAATTACTCCTTTAATTGTTGTTTAGAACCGAGGTCTCACACAAACACAGTCTAATAATATCTTCAGAAACACCATTAATTTTTACCGTATCTGTGACTTCTAGGAATGTCCTCAGATGGAGATGAGGATCAGTAGTGGTTTTTCCATTAAATTGGTCCTGTTGTACCATGTTGATCAGTGCAGGCTTTAGCTCGAAATTATTTTCATTGATATCCCTCGAGCTATGCTAGAATAGTAGTTATGGATCATTGGTTTTAAGTGATCTCTGATTAGCACTAAGGGTGTTACTTGTTCATCGTCGTTGTTCTCCTCCATTGCCTTAAGTTGTTCTCTTCTTTTCTTTCTTAAAACTCTTGTGGTTCTTTCTATCTTAGGATTAAAAAAGAGAAAATCAAGACTATGGGTTCATCGCATAAACTTCAAAACAAATAAAAACAATGACTTAGTAACTAAAATAATTTAAAACAACTCTAAATTAAAATCTACACTAATTGATAACATTACTAATATAAATTTAAATAAAATACACCCCGACAATGGCACCAAAAAATTGTTGCGTGTTTTCTGTTCTCAAGTTCACGGTGTCAGGTTTTAATAAATGATAAATAAAGTATTATTCCCACAAAGTATGTATTTAAAATTATATTAATACTTGTAATTAAAATATATTAGATTCTATCTAGAAAATTCAAAAAATCATATTTATTCAAAATTAAATAAATTAACTGAAATAACTAGCATTCTAACACACACAATTGAGAAATATCACTGAGAGAAAATTATTTAGAGGTTTGGTTTCACTTAGTTTCGATGATATCTACTTCTTTGTACGATCGGGTACCGTGTGACACTCACTGTGTCGATAGAGCAGCATGTACGGTTTTTCCTAAGACGGTGATGGTCAAAGACTGGGGTTCAATATGTGTGGCACCTATTGTATCTTTGGGGCAGCGTGCACATACTAGTGGCCTACGTTCTGAGCATGTTATTCCAGATATTGATTCTAGTGTACCAGAGCATTCATATTTCATCTTGCATGCATCATATAAACTTGTGTACTCGTACTCTACGTTCTGGGCATTAGCGCTAACATCTCTACTTTTATATCGGATACCACAGTCGATGGGGGAGGTTTGTAGGTGGATCAAGAGCGAGTTGGGTGGTTGATCTGCGACCAGGGCATGTTAGCAGGGGTCACCAGAGGTTTCTAATTTAAGACTTTATTCAGTATTTATTCATTCGACTGGGTTGTATTATTAATTTTGATTATGTTCCAGTGATTTACCAGTTGTATTCTATCAAGTAGTTAGATTTTTTAAGTTTCTGCGGTATCTTTGATTGTGTTTTCTGCTTAAGATTTTATTGCATGCTTAAGTATGATTAGTAGTGATTCCGGAGTGGGTCACTGCACCTGATTAACATGATCAGTTTTCATCCAGTTCAGTTCATGATTTTTCTCTTTAGTTCCAGTTCAGCTTCTGTCTTCATCTTGGTTCAGTCAACTTCAGTTTCCTTCCAATTTAGTTTATTGTTTCTTCAGCTTGGTTTAGTCAACTTTAGTTCAGTTTAGTTATCTGCTCAACTCAGTCAACCGCTACACTGATTTTTTGGGTCTTAACAATAATTCTCCAAGTCGGAGAACGACTTTCGAATTGCCTCAAATATAACAGGCATCAGCATAAACAGAAATTATTTGCCAATTATTTGATCCATGGAGCTAATGAGTCATGCCATGAGTAATGAGTTTTCAGATTTTCATTGAGTGAACTTTGCATCGGTTTTTTTTTCTGTAAAGTTTTCACTTCACACATAAAAGTATTCAGCTTAACCTTTCCATTGACGACGAGACGAACAAACTGCGACCACTCAAGGTAGTTTTTCCCTCTTAATTTATGGATCCTATTTTTTAGATATGTATCAGAGAGAGAAAGGCCAGTGGTTTGAGATCTACTACTCGAAGAGATTGAGCTTCCAACGCTGCTGGAACCTCTAAACTCATTACCATTGGTAGCGTCAACCATTGTCACCTCAAATTTCATGACAACGTCGGTCAGATACCATGTAAAATTTACCGAACAAGATAGATTGTAGAGAAAATTATAAATCTGTGAAATATTTTATTCCTATCAAATCAAATCAAATTTCATCTTGAACAAATCTTTCCTAAATAAATTTATTTACATTTTCAATTTTACATACCATTGATTAGTCTTTCTAGACATTTTGAAATACTTTGAAACTAATGTCATGACCTTTTACTCTTTTCTTTTCTTTTTTTATGTGAGAATCTGTAGTCATTATCTTTCGGTGTGCACTGAACAAAACTTCAGACTAACGCAATAGTCTGCAAATCGCGTTAGACACATAAACTGTATTAAGCATGTCTTGTGCGACAGGTTAGTTCAAAAAGGAGTTGGTAGGAGAAATCAAACTCCCAAACTCTGGTCAAATGCTCACTTACTCCATCGACTTGAACACCTCTTAAGAGATCATGATCACTTTTTACTTTGCCCACATTAATAACTGTTCATTTGGGTTTCTTTTGCGGGTCACCTGTATAAACATTGTAGTGTTTCGTGTAAAAGATGTCAAAATTTTGTTATTTACAATTGAAATGTTAATTTAAGTTTCACTTATTGTATGAACATTTTTTTTTTTATTATTATTATTATTATTATTATTATTATTATTATTATTATTTTAAAAAAACTCGCTTAATTTAGTTACCTATAGGATGACAATTTCCTTCGAATTCGATGGAGAATCGATACCCATCTCAAATAGAGGAAGATATGGAGGCGTTTTTTAGATCCGATTAAATAAATGGGTAAATGAGTATAAGGATCTCGTATATGGGGATGGATGAGGATGTAGTTATATCCTACCCATATCCAACCCGATATCCGATTAAATATAAATATATATATATATATAGACATATTAATCTATATTAAATAAATGCTAATTTAATTTTTTTTGTTGAATTATGTTAGTTGGATGGAACAATGAAAATTATTAGAATAAATCTAATGCTATTTTGTAGGAGTTTTATTTTTTATATAATTCTTAGGTTGTAGATTTTCTTCTATGTATCATGTTTTTTATTGTTCTCTTAAAAATTTTGGTATAAAAATCTAATAAATAAGTATAGTTTTATCAAAATAATTCAAATTTCAAAAAACAAAAACTCTTATGAGACGGTCTCAAATGTCATTTTTTTTTAGACGGATCTCTTATGTGTTATCCATTAAAAAATATTACAGTTTATGCCAAAAGTATTACTTATTATTATAAATATGGGTAGGGTTGATCCGTTTCACGGATGAGACCGTCTCACAAGAGTGTTACTCTTTGAAAAAAATGTATTTGTACATAGTACATACAATAAATGGGGTATGGGTAAGATATGGATATCCGATCCTCCGACGGGTATGTGGATGTGCATAAAATTGAATACCCGATGGGTATGAATATGAGGATAAATTTAATAAATGAGTATAAAGATGGAGACACGATATCCTACTCATACCCAATTCATTTTTATCCCTAGTTACCTATCAAAATAACTTATTTTAATTTGGTTCTATATGAACGGGTTTTGACAAATATTCGGTCGGTCCGATTTCATATTTTTTGCACAATTAGTTATGAGGCAGGTGTCATACAATATAAATGATATTTGTTGCATGAATCGGTTCATTTCAGCCTATCTTTACATGCATTATTCTTATGATAAATCTAAGGGTTCTCATTTATCAATACATGTGGAGTCCACTAAAAAATAATTAACCCCACATGTAAAAGTACACCGTTAGATCTATGTCAATGCAGTGTCTGTATAGCTAGGATCTAACTTACCGAAATATATTTTGTTTAATTTAAATGTTTTTAAAAAAATTTCAAAAATCAATGATATAAAGATTTTTTTGGAGGTGGAAAAAAATATCGAATTTTCGGTATACTGAAGTTATCGTATCAAATTTATCGAATTTTTGGTATATCGAAAATTTCGGTACAGTACATTGATGATACCGAATTTTTGGGTAGGTAACAATGTGAAATTTTAAAATTCGGTATATATCATAATACTGAAATACCGAAACAACATATAAAAATATATAATATTTTTAAACGAAAGATTTATAATATTTAAAAAATATAAGGGTGTTTCTATTATAAAATAGTATATGTCGATATTGTACTAAAATTTCGGAGTATCGTAAAATTTTAGTATAATCAATATGAAATTTATATGTATCGAAAATTACGGTATTCCGAGAGTTTTGGTATGACATTGATATAAAATTTTTCTACATCGTAATTTGAAGTACGATATCTCGATATATGATTTTGATACGGTACAGTATATATACCACCCCAAGGTCTTAATTTCATGCAGATATTTATATACTTGATCATGTTAAATCATAATTTGTTTCAAAAAGCGAATTAGGTGACAAACCATACTTCAAATCTCTTGGAAATATAGCACATCAAATTCAAATCGACTTTGAACATAATATCCATCGCATTCATAGTTCCCGAAATTTTTGTCTGCTTTTGCTAATAGGCAATTGCTTTTGCTCTACAGTAAATAAAATTTTAAACAGGTTCATTTTACGTAAAACCCAAAGCAACCACGGTAATGGGTCATTTTTAACCAAATCATTCCATTAAATCAGGGTCATTTTTTAGTTTGGATTTTTAGGTGAATTTCCGGTTCGGATCAAATAAATAGCGTTAATCTAAATCATGTTCACTGAAATAACAAAAATCAAAGTTAGAAATAACAAAAACTCTACCAAAGCATTGCAAACTGGAGATGTGATGTTAAATATCAATGTTAATAAATTAAAGCATGATAGCAAACCCTTTCCTTTTATGCATTTTATCAAATATCTGGCACAAATCTTTGTGCTAATCTTTGCAACATTTAATAGATAGAAAAAATGAAAACAATATATTCATAAATCTATGCTAAGGTCCAATTTATTGCTCCAACACAAATGTCTAAATTATGACTCAAACAGTAATCAAAATCCTTCTATATGAATAAATATAAAGTCTCTTAAAACCCCTTAAATCCATAAACTTCTTCGGCGTGCATTGTTTGGTTTGATGTATTATTAATCTATGTATAACTTATCCCAATCAATTTCGTCTTATTTTTGTCATATTATTTATCTATTTATTAATTATTAATTTTATATCAATTAAATCAAATAAATTATAATCTATCCATCAAATCAAATAATGTATTAACTATTTTTTCTTATTTATTTTTAAATTACATTATATTGTTTATTATCCTATCATTTAAACCAAACGGTGGCAGAATAATATAAAGACGGATTGAATAAGCATTAAAAAATTAAAAACTAGTTAAATACGAAAATCATTTACCATAATTATGTAGATGAAAAGGTAGGGTTTTTTTCTCAATATATAAAATAAAATAAAATAAAATATAGGTATCAAATTTCCAAAGCTATCCCCAACGTATGACTGATTTAACTTTACAGCATGGCCTATATTCACAATCATCCCAACCAACCTTCATATATGGACGACACTTCTTGCATCAATATCACGTGGTCGTCATGCTCAGGGACGACCACCGAAATAAAAAGACTGCTCGGATGTCAAAAGTGGATCGAAATTTAGTCCAGCTGCTTTGTCCAGTCGAAAGGTTCCCAGGCGCTCGCAAAACTGGCAACAGCTTGCTTTTGCCTTTCCAATGACTCGTGCCTCCAGCGTCGATGCATGTCTTCTGCTGGCAATAACATGCCTCTTATGATGTCGAGGCCAAAGCTACTTTTGAAACCTTTTTCATCATCGATAACATGAACGAATCCCTTGTCGAGGCCAAATTCAACATGGAAATAAGGGAAATTCTTGGGAATCGAATTCCGTAGACCTTTTTTGCTCGTGTCAATAAGCTTTTTGGCATTATGTTGGCTCCATTCATCTTCAGCTTCATCAATTGCCTGCAAAATTCAAGAATCTACAAGATTATACACTCTAGAGACACTTTTCCACAGTATTCTTAAACGCATAAATCTCAGTGTACAAAACGGGAACACCAAAATCTCAACAAATGATCCTTCTATTCCTTTCAACATTAACTTTTTTATTATTATTGCAAGGGAGCTGACCTTCTTGAAGTAAACAGGCGCCTGCTTTGCGATTTTCCGAGGCAAAGGAACGCACTCTACCAAACAGTGGCGCTTCTGATGCGCCAAACCCAATACTGTCTCCAGAAAAACAACATCCCTTTCCTGCTTTGAGAACATCATTATCAAGCATTTCTTGAAGTTTCGAATTTCATCCCACACATTATCGTCAACAGTTCTTGTGGAAGATTCATGCTGCACAGGTGAAAAGGCCAAAAAAACAACAATATAAGTTGTCTCCATTTATCACAAAACAATGGAACATGTAACCATCTAATCTCTCAGGTAAAAGAGTGGTTAACTACTTGAGATTGCGGTAATTTATAAATTTATGCACAAGAGAAAACAACTCAACACATGAAATTGTATTCTGATTAACATACTGCGAAACACATTCTCCAACATTCGTTGAAAGAGTATTTCAAGTCCTCCAACTTTATGAATGCACAAACAATAGTTGAGAACGAAGCTAACAGATCCAGAACACAAAAGAAAAAGAAGAGACCACAGCTTAACACAAAGAAAAATTGCACTAAATCGACAATATCTTGTGATAGGTCAGACCAATTAGTAGAAGCATAATAAGTTAAAACATTTCTGATTAGAAAGAGAGTAAAAAAGAACACATAATTTCTATACAAACACAAGAGTATACCTGCAAGGTCATTATGTAACAATGACCCGAGACAATAGGTTGCATTTGAGGCAGTGATAAGTAGGTAAAGTTTGCAATGGAGATGGTCAGATGCTTGGGTCTTGTTGGATTGTCAAAACAGAATTGGCAGCGTTCTTGTTGAGACATGAAACGGATTGCAGCATTAGTTATCTCAGAGGATTTACGGCTATCACCCCCTCGTTTCTTCCGAGCCTTTGTCATAGGACCATCATCATAATCATATTCATCATCTGCCAGACCGGATATGCTGTACCGGTGATTATGCATTATTTTGTTAGCTAGATTCAAATCGGCATCCTCCTCTTTCCTCTTTTGCCTTGAAGCGACATCTTGTAGGATACACCTAAACATAAAACCCAGGCAGAGAGAGGAAGGTAAGAGTTTGATTTACAAAATATAAGACCACAATATTAGACATTATTGTCAGGGTACAGTACCGGCTTGTGGTTCCATCAATAGGTATTTTACTAGACGAATTGTCATTACCGTGCTTCACTTTCATTTTCTCAGCTTCTTTCTGATTAAGAATGAAAATGAGAAACAGATTAGATTGCTCAACAGGTTCTAGAAATCACATTCAAGTTTCTTAGAAAAGGGAGGAAGCAAAGTCTAACAAGCTCTTACCAACATTTTTGTATTAAGCAACCATCACATAATTCCCAAAAAATAAAAACAGAGAGTTGATTTATCTCACAATATGGGGAAGAGAAGCTAAGGCAACATATCTTACTGCCCGGAAAGAACCTGTACAGCTTAATACGAGTAACATCTATGACACACGGATGCGGTGACATGACAATGACAAGACACGGATGCGGACAAGGCCACGGCAACACATTTATTATTAAAAACAAAATTGAATCAATAGCTAAGAACTAAATAATTAAAAAAAAAAAAAAGACGAGCATCATTAATTAGATCAAACTAAACAGCCATCTTATATTATACCACATACTCAAAAAATTTCAAAAAAAAACAAGATCATACATATTGAAACAGCCCATTAACACTAACTCGAGAAGTATCATATGTGAATAACCTTCAGGAGAGGTTTTGTAGAGAGAAGACAAAGAAAAAAAGAATGCAACAGTAAATAATTTATACCAGCAGTTCTTCTGCTTCCTCGTGCTTTCCTTTCATTTGAAGCTGCAACGCTTTCGCAGCCAACTGATTGGCAGTAATTGATGGCTTCAATGATACATCAGATTTATACTGATTGGCACTAATTGATGGCTTCAATGATACATCAGATTTATGTTCTACTCTGCTTTCAAACGTTTGAGATGACCCAGAATCAGCATCTTTCGGCGGCATAAATTTACCATTGAAACTTCCATCATTGACCAATGTATTGTATCCCCGCTTCCCCCAAAACAAAGAATCGTCAACTTTGGGAACCCTCATTTTGGGAATCTCTTTCCCACTTCCTCTTTTAGAATTCTGATCCAATTCAAATACAGTAAGCGCGTGTGAAGAAATCATCTTTCTTCGGGGCCTTGGCTAATAATGAAAAAAATATTTTTGATGTAGTTCAACAATCTGGAATCCAAATCTGCAAACGGGATTATTTTTTGTAGCAGAAAAAATCACGGATTCTACAAATTTTAAATTCCAAATTCAGAAGTACCAGGGAGTGATTTTTTCTATTATTCCCACAAATTTGCACAACTTTTCGATTCCAAAATTGCAGAAGCAGCAGGGAGTGATTTGAAAGTTGGGGCAGAGGGAAGAGAGATATGGTGAATAAATTGTTGAAGAAGAAGATAAAAAGCGTGAAGTTTAACACTCTGTTTGGATAACAAAAAATTTCGATTGAGAATTGGAATTAGAATTGGAATGTGCGATGACATAAAAACTAAAATGTGATTTACGAATTGAATTTGACAAGATAAAGATGCTATTTAACCGATAAAAATAATATTATTTAATATATAAATATTATACATCATTTATTTTTAAATATCATTCATCTTTAATATTTAAAAAAATCCTCTGTTGTGGCCGTGGTTAACGGACCCCTATCTTTTTATTAAAAATAAAAAGATATACAAAAGTTGGGACTAGATCAAGACCTCTCGAGAAATCATTACATATCATAACAACTTCAAACTAGTCCTAGTATAAGGAAAACCAGCCTAGCTAATCTGCAAATGCCCCTCAATCTTCCTTGAATTTGCTCCGGAAGTAATACAGTCGATCTCTGAAGAACTCCCATGTTAGCAAGGTCATCACCTGCAGCATTAGCTTTCCAGTAAATGTGAGACTTGATCAATTGAAAGTTAGACAAAATATTCTAAATTTGAACCAGAGTGTTGGAGAGACTCCATCAAGTAGTATCTGCTTTAATAATATTAAGAGAAACTAAAGAATTAACCTCTAGTCAATGCAAATCATGAGCCCTCGATGAATAGCAAACATCTCTGATATTATAATATTAGTACCCACCTCAATACTGTCATGAAATGCCCGAACAAGTAACCCCAAATGGTCTCTAATGATGCCTCCTATCGCTCGTTCCTTAACTTTTTGTTTCCATTATTTTTTCAACCTATTCGGTAAGTATTTTTCTTCCACTTAGCAAGTTCATTTTACTTGTGTTCCATACATTCCCCTTAGAAGTCATCCTAAGCTAATGTCTTCGTCTGAATCTTCCGATCCTTCACTTGATTCTGATGAATTTAGTGATTCTGAAGAGATTAGTGAGATCGAGGAAAGTAGCTAGTCTTGTGAGCCAAAGAAAGTCGAGGAAATGTAAGCCACAATCGTCCCGAAAAAAACAAATTCGTCATGTTCAACGGCAAATGAACATTTCCTACGCCAAAACCCTTTTGTTCGGACACTTGACCTCGACCCTCAAGCCTGATTCCGAACTCAATTGGAAACAATTTTTCTTCTTCATCCAACCCCCTGAAGAATGGCAGTGCACCACTGATTGGTATCCCACCTTCACTAAACCTGACCCTCCCAAAAACCTAAAAAAAAAAAAACATATCTGCTCATGTAAGAAAAACTGAGAGGCAAGTGTTTTAGAATTCCTCGTCTTTTATCCGAAGATCTCTTATGTCACGCTAGTCTTATCCCTGCTGGTGTTGAGTTGGAGGGTGATGCCGATAGCTACTTTATTTTATAAAATTTATGATGGAAATTTCTCACATCTTGTAAACTTCTCATGATTTTATACTTTCATCTTTGCAGGGACTAGAGTCATTAATGACATTGTAGAGACCCGCACCATGATCACCTATTAATCAAAAGCTTAAGCATGCAATTAAACAATAATCAAATATAATCAGAAATAAACTGCGGAAACTAAACTATTACCAGAAAAGTATAAATTAGTGGTAAACCTTGCAATCCTGCCTTGGTCACCACCTAATCTCCTCATCCTCACCAGAACTACCTGCAATCTGGCCCATCGAATGGGGTGTCCAGATAATATAAAAAATAACCGGACATGAGCATAATATGCTCAGTACGAGAGTATGAGTATACGGCATTAAGTGTGAATTTATGCAAGTGTACTGGTTGAAAGAGTGGGTGCCCAGTTAGCCAACTTGTGGCTAAGGTCTTTTATGACTCTATGTAAAACAATCTTTTGTTTAATATAATTTACACTTTTATAATGGCATTGACTTTATCTTTCTTCATAATGTTATATTATGATATACTATTGTTGTTTTGATAAAGACCTTGAATATACTATAGTGTATGTAAGATGTGGTAGCACATGGGGATGGCTATCATGAAACACATCTTATAGTCACTGTATATTCTAAACAGTTCCTAGTCAATTGAGCCGTCCGCAAATAAGGATAAGGATCGCTCGAGATTGAGACCAGCATTTGCGATGCCGAGTACCACGTTTCATTGGTATGGAACATAGAGATGTTCAAAGCATGCAAATGGATATTCATATGATGAATGATCGAACTACCCTATTCGGACCTTCCAAGTGGTTATCACTTATCGAGTGGATAAAGTCCGCGGTTTTGGTTGTACATCATTAGTCCTTATTACTTGAAACATCATTGAGACTCTATATGCTAGTACTGTACTTTGACTCGTTTACCGACTTTATTGGGGTCATCAGGTGTCGGGATTGGGTACAGTTACGACACATATAGGAGTCGATGCTTTGTTGTCAAGGATTCACCACATACTTGCGAGTGTGGATATCCTATGCGATCTGAGGAGATATTAGTGTGACGAATCTCTGGCCAGTGTACATGATGTGTTTTAGGTTACTTGGTGTTCCTAGTAACACATGCGATGTCACTAATAGATCTCCAAGATGTTATGCATAGTTATCGAATCTCGAACGACTCTCGATATACCAATGGTTGTTGATTCGATCGGGATATATGGATGAAGGGACCATACTGTACGCTAACCAAAATCTACTGGTTCTTGCAGGCACTATCAGTAATACCTAGGGAATCATGGGGCGATGTTGCTAGGTGCTCTTACCATGATTCGATGGGTAAGTCGGAAATTGTTGTTCCGAGTCACAAGGAGTTGTGAGCCCACGGCTAGCTGTATTCCTGAACCATTGAGGGTTACACAAGTAATGGATTACTAAAGCCCCGTAGAGATAGTTAAATTTAAAGAGTTAAATTTAATGAAAGAGAAGTTGGACTTCTTAACTAAAGGGAGTGAGATTTCCTAAAATGACATAGGGATGGGCATTTTTGGAAATTACTGAATTCGGATTCAGAAAAATTATCTTGACTCTAAAAGATGCAGAAATGGTTTCTGTGCACATTGGTAAAATCAGTTTATTAATCGGAGTCACGATGAATTTTATATTAATTTCTAGAACAACGGGCTTGGCTTGTTGGACTAAGTTATGGATTGTGGGCCCTAAGGAGTTAGAGTCCTAATATAATTATAACTTAATCTAGTCTAGAAATTATCTATAAATAGGATGCAGTGTTCGAAATTCTTATAAGAGAATTCAGTCTAGAAATTTCGAACACTACATATAATTTTCAAGAGGATTTTCGAAATTTCCTCTGTCCCTTTTGGAAAAAATTCGACTTGTGATTTTTTGTGAAAAATTACAAATCGAATTAACAGATCAAATTTGTTTATTCTCTACGTAAAACTTCTGATTGATTTCTAGTACAGTCAATCAGAGGGTTTCTGTTTTTCGTTCGTGGACCTAATTCCGGAGATAGATCGTGACAGTCATCGGTTCCCGGGATTTACAAGAAGAGCAGATTAAATTCTGTTGGAGTCCACAATCAAGCCTTTGCTTGACGAGGTAAAAATTTAACTGTGTTTTATTTTTATTTGAACAAATTTAATCGTAAAAGTTTTGATACATATATATGGAATCGTTCCATATAATAAAATAAAATTTTTAAACTTCTGCTGCACCGGGTATCAATTCTTATTTGATCTGAACATGTTTTCCAACAGTGGTATCAGAGCCAGGTTGCTCAGATCAAACGATTAAATTAATCGATTGTACAAAATTTTTAAGCCTCGGTTTTTAAACAAAACGAAAATTTTAAAATTGAATTTTAATGGGCAAATCGCTGCCCAGGGCAGCGATCGTCGCTGCCCTGCCCGGGCCCCTCTTTGGGGCGCGGACTGCCCGGGATTGTCCCGGGCAGCCCGGAAAAATTATTTTTAATTTTTAATTAAAATTTTAATTTTTTTTGAAATTCTAGTTTTTGATCCGATCGAAAATTGTTTTTGATTGGTTCACGAGGCATCGGATCGAATTGTTCGAGTTCGAAAATTTTAAAATTGATTTTTGGATAAATTTGAATTTTTGGAAAATTTATAAATTTTATCCGTTAAATTAAATTTTATAAAATCAATTATTTTGGTACAATTGATGATAAGATATGATCTTATGGTTGGATAAGATAAAATATGATTTTATCTTTTAAATTATGATGCCTTTGCATGTTTATCCAATTATTTAATTATTGAATTAATTATTGGATTATGGATGATCGATTGCCATGACCAATATTTTAGGTGTATGTTAGATAATTTACATTTGTCTTATTGTTGTTGGATTTTATTAATGGGCTTGGTTTATAGCCCAATATGATTGTCATATGCAATAAAAGTGGGCCTGGTTTATGGCCCGTTCCAACCCCTAAAAATGTATCCCATATTTGTCATTGAAATTTATTGTAAATTTATTAGACTTAGTGGGAGACAAAGATTTGAAGAAATGGTGGGCCCAGCAGACAATGAAGACCGAAGAAATGTAAATTGGAAGCTCAATGTAATAGGATTGCATTGCATACTTGCATATCACCTAGGATTGGACTTAGACTCGTGATTGGCAACCACGGGTCGATTAGTTAATGGGATCGATCATCCTTAAATAATATATGATATTATTGATGTATGCATGTTTAAACTAATTTGTATGAATCCCGCAAGCATACATAAATTGCATGATGAGACAAATTTTCAAAATTAAAAATCCCTCATTTTAAATATGATTTAAAATTGATATCAAGATTAATAAAAAGGGAATTTAAATATTGTTTAAATATTCCTACCTTCCATCAACGATCAATGTATGAGATGCTACCCGCGGATACGGTCCGGCTCATATTATTGGGGGGGGGGGGCCGTTCGTCGGAAAGCTGTACATTGGATCGACACATGTTGTAAGTTGGGTGGAACTCCCATGGGATTGGCTCATATTATTAGGGATCCACATGGCGACCGTCCATCACAACTTAATATTGATGGGTTATCTTGACATGTCACAATAAACGGCGTCATATTATTGGGCCCTTATTGGACATGAGGTAAAAACATGGGGGTTACTTTGGAAGTAATTGGGCTCTACCTTTTGAAAATTATGGTTGGTTGATATTATTCGGGATCATGATTTGCAATTGGACTCCATGTTCTCACTAAGGAAAACAGTTTCCCGTTTTCGCTAAAGGGTAGTGAAATCGTTAAAATAGTGGGAGTGTAATTCATAAAATTAAAATTCGCCATATTTTATGTCTTAGTAAATTAATTAAATAATCATTGATTATTGTCTGTTTCCTTTTCAGTATACTATTACAATGACTTCTCACAATCCACTGTTTTCAATTCTCGAACAAAACAAATTGACTGGCGCAAACTATATGGAATGGTTCCGTAAGTTGAAAATTATTCTTACTTCGGAAAAAACTTTCTACGTGTTAGAGAAGCCGCCTCCGAAGGAAGCCCCGGCTAATACAAGTCCGAAAGAGTTGGCCAAAGTTGATTTATGGTGGGACCATGATATCAAGGCCAAATGCTACATGCAGGCTTCGATGTCTGATGAGCTTCAAAGGAGATTCGAGGATGCCGTGAATGCTGCTGACATTCACAAGAACCTCAAGGAACTCTTTGGAGCTCAGTCAAGGTCGAAGAGGTATGCCACCGTCAGAGAGCTCATGACGAGCCTCATGCGAGATGGGACTTCGGTCCATGAGCATGGGGTGCGCATGATTGGGCTCATTGAAAAGTTGGTAACACTCGACTTGACTTTGGAGCGTGAACTTAGCGCGGACTTGTTGCTTCTATCACTTCCTTCATCGTTTGACGGTTTTGTGATGAACTTCAATATGAACAAGATAGAGGCCACCCTTGAAGAGATGGTTAATATGCTTGTCACATATGAAGACACACTAAAGAAGGATAAACCGGTACTCTTGGTTGGCTCCTCTTCTAACTCTAAGAAAGGACCAAGTGGAAAGGGTAAGAAACGTTCTGCCCCGCCCAAGAAGATTGTACCAAATAAGAAGGAAAAGGCCAAGGCTTCAATTGGGATAAAAAGATGAAAACGTTTGCCATTACTGCAAGAAACCCGGTCATTGGAAACGTAACTGCAAGGAATACCTCGAACAGTTGCGAACTGCAAAGGGTATGTTTTACATTGAAATAAATGTTTCGCTTAATACTTCTTCTTGGGTATTGGATACCGGATGTGGAACTCACATTTGCAATGATTTGCAGGTGATGACAAGAAGTCGTAAGCTAAGGATGGGTGAGACCCAGCTAAGGCTCGGGAATGGTTCTAGAGTCGAAGCCAAAGCTATAGGAGACATTTATTTAGTTTTGCAGAACAATTTTAAGTTATTTTTTAGAGATGTTTTATATGTTTCGGATTTGGTCAAAAACATTATATCTATTTCTATGCTTGATAGAGATGGTTTTTTCTTGCAATTTTGTGAATGGGATTTGCAATATTTACAAGAATGAATGTTTGATTGGAAATGGACAACTTGAAAACGATCTATATAGCTTAAAATTAAAAGACGTTCCAATTAATTATGTTGATAAACTGGTAACAACAATTAAAAGGAAAAACGATAGTCAAAACCCGGCAAACCTTTGGCATGCTAGGCTAGGTCATATTTCCTCAAGGAGGATGAACAAGCTAGTGGGAGAGGGCATGTTTGATATATCTGATATTAACTCTCTACCTACTTGTGAGTCCTGCCTAAAGGGAAAAATGACTAAATCTCCTTTCAAAGGGAAACCTGAGCGTAGTCAAAATCTGTTGGATTTGATCCATACAGATGTTTGCGGTCCATTTAGGATTGGTACTAAATGTGGCAACACCTACTTCATTACCTTTACCGATGATCATTCTAGGTATGGGTATTTATATTTAATGAAATATAAGTCTGAAGCATTTGAAAGGTTCAAAGAATTCAAGGCTGAAGTAGAAAACAAACTAGGTAAAAGTATTAAGGCACTTCGATCGGATCGAAGTGGAGAATACTTAAGTACCGAGTTTTTGGACTATCTAAAAGAGAATGGGATTCTCTCTCAATGGACTCCTCCGATGACACCTCAGCTGAATGGTGTTTCGGAGCATCGCAATCGAACTTTGTTGGACATGGTTCGATCCATGATGAGCTTCACTGAGCTCCCACCTTCGTTTTGGGGCTACGCGCTTGAAATGGCGGTACTGTTGTTAAACAACGTCCACACTAAAGCAGTAGATAAAACACCATACGAGTTATGGAATGGCAAAGCTCCTAAGTATTCGTACTTGAGGATTTGGGGATGTCCTGCTTACGTGAAGCAGACAGTGGGAGATAAGTTGGATAGTCGATCCACCTTTTGTTATTTTGTAGGGTATCCGAAGAATTCAATCGGATATTATTTCTATCATCCTGCTGAAACAAAAGTGTTTGTTTCAAGGAATGCCACCTTCTGGGAGAAGGAGTTCTTATTGGATAAGAAAGGCAAGATTATGGAACTCGAAAAAATTCGAGAAGAACCCGAGATACAAAATAGCGATCCTACACCTCAAGAATCATCACAAGACACGCCTATTACTAGGAGATCCGAGAGGACTTCTAGGCCTCCTATTAGATATGGTCTTCTTCTTGAAGGGGATCAAAGTGAACCCGACATTGGATGTGATCCAAGAAACTTCAAGGAAGCAATTTTTGATGCGGATTCGAATTTATGGCTTGAAGCTATGCAATCGGAAATAGACTCGATGCATTCTAACCAAGTTTGGTCTTTAGTAGATCCTCCCGATGGAATTGTTTCAATTGGGTGCAAATGGATCTACAAGAGAAAGCTTGGGCTTGATGGAAAGGTATTGACCTACAAGGCACGATTGGTGGCAAAAGGTTATACTCAAAGACAAGGAGTTGACTATGATGAAACCTTTTCACCAGTCGCAATGTTCAAGTCCATAAGAATCCTTATTGCCATAGCAGCATGGTATGACTATGAGATATGACAAATGGATGTAAAGATTGCATTTCTTAATGGAAACATTAAGGAAGAGATCTATATGATGCAGCCTGAGGGATACACATCCATGGGAAGCGAGCATAAGGTATGCAAGCTTCAGAGATCAATCTATGGTCTCAAACAAGCATCAAGAAGTTGGAACCAGAAATTTGATGAAACGATAAAGGATTTTGGTTTTATCAAGAACTCGGAGGAACCATGCATGTACAAGAAAGTAGTTAAAAATGCGGTAACATTCTTAGTACTTTATGTTCATGACATCCTACTCATGGGAAATGATGTAGGGATGTTGCAGTCAACAAAGATATGGTTATCAGGTAGATTCTCGATGAAGGATTTAGGTGAGGCATCCTATATTCTAGGAATACAGATCTATAGAGATAGATCTAAAAGAATGATAGGACTCACTCAATCAACCTACATCGACACCATATTGAAAAGGTTTTCAATGGATGGGTCCAAGAGAGGACATCTACCTATGTGTTATGGAGTTTCTCTATCCAAGTCTATGTGTCCCAAGACTGACGAAGAGATAGAGAAGATGACACACGTGCCATATGTGTCAGCCATAGGTAGTATCATGTATGGGATGATATCTACCAGACCGGATGTGGCCTATGCTCTGAGCGTCACGAGCAGATATCAAGCCAATCCCGGTCAAATGCATTGGAAAGCCGTGAAGGATATTCTTAAGTACTTGCGAAGGACTAAGAATTTATTCATGGTTTTTGGAGGGAGAGAATTGAAGTTGGAAGGCTATACTGACTCTAGCTTCCAATGTGACGTGGATGACTCGAAGTCAACCTCTGGATTGTATTCGTGCTCAATGGCAGTGCTGTCTCTTGGAAAAGTTCCAAGCAGGACACCACAGCGGATTCCACCACTGAGGCAGAATACATTGCAGCATCAGCTGCGGCTAAAGAGGCGGTTTGGATAAGGAAATTCATCCAAGAGTTGGGTGTAATTCCTGAAGCTGTTGGTCCAGTCCCGGTGTACTGTGACAACACGGGTGCCATTGCTCAGGCAAAGGAACCAAGGTCTCATCAGAAGTCCAAACACGTACTGAGGAAATACCACATCATCCGGGAGATCGTGGAAAGAGGAGACATCACTGTCGAGAGAGTGGCCTCTACAGACAATATCGATGATCCTCTTACTAAGCCCTTGCCAGGACCATTGTTTGACAAACATCGCGAAGCAATGGGATTACGTAGTATGACTAGTTGGCTTTAGGGCAAGTGGGAGATTGAAAGAGTGGGTGCCCGGTTAGCCAACTTATGGCTAAGGGCTTTTATGACTCTATGTAAAACAATCTTTTGTTTAATATAATTTACACTTTTATAATGGCATTGACTTTATCTTTCTTCATAATGTTATATTATGATATAATATTGTTGTTTTGATAAAGACCTTGAATATACTATAGTGTATGTAAGATGTGGTAGCACATGGGGATGGCTATCATGAAACACATCTTATAGTCACTGTATATTCTAAACAGTTCCTAGTCAATTGAGCCGTCCGCAAATAAGGATAAGGATCGCTCGAGATTGAGACTAGCATTTGCGATGCCGAGTACCACGTTTCATTGGTATGGAACATAGAGATCTTCAAAGCATGCAAATGGATATTCATATGATGAATGATCGAACTACCCTATTCGGACTTTCCAAGTGGTTATCACTTATCGAGTGGATAAAGTCCGCGGTTTTGGTTGTACACCATTAGTCCTTATTACTTGAAACATCATTGAGACTCTATATACTAGTACTGTACTTTGACTCGTTTACCGACTCTATTGGGGTCATCAGGTGTCGGGATTGGGTACAGTTATGACACATATAGGATTCGATGCTTTGTTGTCAAGGATTCATCACATACTTGCGAGTGTGGATATCCTATGCGATATGAGGAGATATTAGTGTGACGAATCTCTGGCCAGAGTACATGATGTGTTTTAGGTTACTTGGTGTTCCTAGTAATACATGCGATGTCACTAATAGATCTCCAAGATGTTATGCATAGTTATCGAATCTCGAACGACTCTCGATATACCAATGGTTGTTGATTCGATCGGGATATATGGATGAAGGGACCGTACTGTACGCTAACCAAAATCTACTGGTTCTTGCAGGCACTATCAGTAATACCTAGGGAATCATGGGGTGATGTTGCTAGGAGCTCTTACCATGATTCGATGGGTAAGTCGGAAATTGTTGTTCCGAGTCACAAGGAGTTGTGAGCCCACGGCTAGCTGTATTCCTGAACCATTGAGGGTTACACAAGTAATGGATTACTAAAGCCCCGTAGAGATAGTTAAATTTAAAGAGTTAAATTTAATGAAAGAGAAGTTGGACTTCTTAACTAAAGGGAGTGGGATTTTCTAAAATGACATAGGGATGGGCATTTTTGTAAATCACTGAATTCGGATTCAGAAAAATTATCTTGACTCTAAAAGATGCAGAAATGGTTTCTGTGCACATTGGTAAAATCAGTTTATCAATCGGAGTCACGATGAATTTTATATTAATTTCTAGAACAACGGGCTTGGCTTGTTGGACTAAGTTATGGATTGTGGGCCCTAAGGAGTTAGAGTCCTAATACAATTATAACTTAATCTAGTCTAGAAATTATCTATAAATAGGATGCAGTGTTCGAAATTCTTATAAGAGAATTCAGTCTAGAAATTTCGAACACTACATATAATTTTCAAGAGGATTTTCGAAAATTCTTCTGTCCCTTTTGGAGAAAATTTGACTTGTGATTTTTGTGAAAAATTACAAATCGAATTAACAGATCAAATCTGTTTATTCTCTACGTAAAACTTCTGATTGATTTCTAGTGCTCAGAGGGTTTCTGTTTTTCGTTCGTGGACCTAATTCCGGAGATAGATCGTGACAGTCATCGGTTCCCGGGATTTACAAAAAGTGCAGATTAAATTCTGTTGGAGTCCACAATCAAGCCTTTGCTTGACGAGGTAAAAATTTAACTGTGTTTTATTTTTACTTGAACAAATTTAATCGTAAAAGTTTTGATACCTATATATGGAATCGTTCCATATAATAAAATAAAATTTTTAAACTTCCGCTGCACCGGGTATCAATTCTTAATTGATCTGAACACGTTTTCCAACACTGGTTACCAAAACTTTCAAGTCAAGAAACAAACTCAAAGACCGGGCTCAGGGTATATAGCACGCTGCGCCGTCGCATCAGGAGGAGGCTCCTTTACCCATTGGATAATGGTGACTGATACTAGTACAAGTTTCCAACCATAACGGTGATCTGACACAGGACTTACGTATCCAACCATCCACTACTCGTAGGGTGAGCACCCTACTACTATAGGATATCTCAAGAATATGGGATCAATATGCTCATGTATTCAATATACAGTCATGACATCTTATACAGATAAGTCATATAAAACATGCAACCATATAATACTTGCAATCATATAATACATGCATACTCAATCTGGATATTAATACATGCATACTCAATCTGGATATCTCGAATAGTACTTCTGTACCTTTCTAAGGCAGATCCTAGAAGCTTCCTATCTAGGTTCCAAGCCTACTATGTAGCACTATAATACATAATAACCATGCATTATCTAACATGTCAAATATCATCTATCATGCTCTAAAAGTCTTAATTAAACTATAGCATATTCCCTATTTCCTATAAGGAGCCAGAGCTATACCTTCGTCCGTCGTCAGCTTGCTGATTTCGAATGCCCTAGAGCTTGGGCACAGCCTTGCTATGACCTCTGAACACCTCGCCAAATCTCCGCTGCTTGGCCTCTACTACGGACACTGTCTGTTATTTAAAAATTACTAGCTACTCCAACTCTTAAAATAAGAGTACCCAAAGCCCTTAAAAACGAGCTAACATGGGCATAGGAGAGGTTTGGAATGAATCAAAATGAGGCCATCTCAACCCCTATTTATAGAAGAAGATTGGATGCTCCGATCCCTAGATCGGACGCTCTGTCTATGCATGGATGCCATGTTTTGATCGGTCTAGATCGGACGCTTCGATCCCACTTCGGAGGCTCTGATCCCATGCATGCAGCTATGTGTTCAATTCCTGTTTACACATGCATGGCACTACGATCGGACGCTCCGATCTCTAGTTCAGACGCTCCGATCGTCCCATAGCTTCCGAACTCCAACGTTGGCTCCGATCTGGTTCGGACCCTCCGAACCCTGTTTGGACCCTCCGAACTTCCTGAGCCCAATTAATCCCATTAAGTATTTTTTTGGGTGTTTTAGACCCAATTCCTTGGTCCATTATATTATATTAAAATCTCTTAACCATGTTTTATTAAGCGCATACCTTTGCGGTTTGAGGTGGGAGAGAAGGTGTTCTTGCGAGTTTCACACTTCCTCAGGACTTTGAGACACGGTCTCAAGGGTACATTATCTCCTAGATTCATTGGTCCATTTGAGAAGTTGGAGAGTGTTGGATATCTGGCTTACAAACTGGCTTTATCACCGTATCTGTCAAATATCCACGATGTGTTCCATGTATCAGTATTGCAATGGTATGTGGCTGATGAATCCCACATCTTGCAGCCGTCTGAGGTCCATTTGGATACATATTTGACATATTTGGAGAGACCTTTGTATATCATGGGTAATAATGATAAGATATTGCGTAACAAGATCATTCCTCTCGTTCTAGTTCAGTGGCAGCGCCGAGACACTGAAGAAGCCACTTGGGAACTTGAGAGTTGGATGAGAACAGACTATCCAGAGTTGTTCTGATCATGTTTTATTTCAATTATATCTTGTAAAATTTTCAGTTTGAATAAAGGATGTTTTATTCAGTATTATTTGCATTCAGTTTTTAAGAGTTGTTTCAAGGACGAAATATCTTAAGTAGGGGGAGAATGTAGTAGCCCGGTTCTATTTTAATAAGATTAATTGACTGATTATGATTAAAGAAAGGATTAAGGGATTAAATTGGATTTAATTACAGAAAATTGGGAAATGGACTCGGAGGAGTTCGGAACTTCCAAACCCAAGATTGGAACATACGAACGGTTCAGAAGCAATGTTTGTTGTTCGGAAGCTATGTTCAGATCGGAGCTTTCAAAGTGAGATCGGAACTTCTGATCGATGTTAGGCCATGCACATTTTCGTCGTGTCAAAGAGTTTGGACACATAGTAGATTGGAGCTTCCGATCTGGGTCATCCGCAACGTGGCAGGCATGCGGAGATCGGAGCTTCCTGTAGTGATCCGTATCCAGAGTTAACGATTAATGAATAATTAATCATGTAATCATGTTTAGATTAAGTAAAACATGATTAAGGAAATTCCAAATGGGTTAACGGAGTCCAGAAATGGATTCAGGACACTTGAAAATAGCCGGGAGGTCCCGAGGATCCGGAGGGTTCGGAAGCTCCGAACCAATTCAGGAGGCTCCGAACTGGATCAGAGGCTCCGAACTGGATCGGAAGCTCCGTCGATGAGATCGGACGTTCCGATCGGGACCAGGGCACGTGTCATCTCTGACGTCAGTAAAGTGACTTCATGGCTGACGTAATATTGGGCGATCGGACGCTCCGAAGGTGGGATCGGAGGTTCCGATCGTGTTCGGACGTTCCGAACCGGGTTCGGAGGCTCCGAACTCCGTCTATAAATAGGGGGCCGAGATTTCATTTTCAAGTGCACCTTTTCCTCTCTTTTCTCTGATTCCTAGGCCTTCTAACTCAGATCTAGGGAGTTCTAGGCATCCTATTGGGAATCCGGAAGTGGCATAGCGATCCCGACGTCGAGGCGAAGATGTGCCTAAGTTTTGATGCAATTGTCATCAGCGGGCTGACGACGGACGCAGGTATAGCTATGGTTTTCTTAAAATATTTAGGAGTATGCAATAGCTTAATTAAGGCTTTTAGAGCTTAATTATTGATGCATGGATATTTGCATTGTAGAGCTGATATAGGCTTGGAAACTAGAGTGGGACTGCTAGGACTGCCTGTAGTAAGGTACGTAAGTACAGACTGAGATAGCCAGCGGGTTTTGCATGCTTATATGTTGAATTTGTGTGTAATATTATTATGCAGCATGTGCATATCATATTGTTCCTGTCCATCTTGTGAGATGAGCCATGTAGGGCCGCTCAGCCCTGTCTGGACGGGTGATGTCTAGTGCCCAGTGACTGACGGGTCATGGGAGATTAGCATCTGGGGACACAGTCCACGTCCTATAGGAATGAGCAGTGTCGACAGGGTTTGCTCCCCGGGTTGTACCACTCATGTTCTAGGCGCCATTACTGAGCAGTTATATACAGTTATCCCAGATATGGATACCCTATCATTTGCATGCATCATATTTGTATGTTTTACCCAGTGCTTTCGTATTGAGCTTAGAGCTCACGTCCAGTCTTTTCTGTGTATTTGGACACCCCATTCGACGGGGCAGGTGTAGGTGCAGGATTGAGCATCCGGAGCTTGGAGTAGCCAGTGACCAGTGAAGACAGCAGGATTAGCTGTAGTTTTTTTTTTTTTTTTTTGCCTTTAGGCTATTTATTCGATTTGGTTGTATAAATCGAATTGGTTTAACCGGTTGTATTCTGTCGGTCTGTTTTTATTTAAGTCTTCCGCAGCGATTTATTTAATGCATGTTTAATTATGCTCTTAACTCTGATTAGGTAGCGGATCCGGGTAGGGTCGCTACATAAATTGGTATCAGAGCATATGCATGCAAGAGACTTGGGATATAGTAAAGAGACTTTGGGTTATCCTTATAGGATGGTTGAGACCTTGGAAGAGGTGATGATGCGGCGATTAAGTTGCCCGAAGAATATCATCAACGGCAGGATTTCTAAAGATTTGGCTTATGGGATTCCAGCAAGTGCGGATAGGAGTGATGGATCGTGTCCGAGTTTTCAAGACTTCTACTCATATGGGTCCTAGTTTTGGATCGAGTACCGGATGCCAGAGGATTGGTGGGGACTTACTTGATGCTTGCATCTGTACAGTCATTACCATGATGACACTACTCTAAAGATTCTCCACTAGTAGTTGGAGAGATTGTCATTAAACTCATGCAGAACATAGTTTTGCCGGTATGCTTGTATCGATGCGTTCGGTAGGCACACGGGAAACTTCATGTTCAAAATCATGATTTGGTTACAAGAAGAACGCTGATGGTAGATCGTGAGCAGAAGGGGTCGACTGACATGCACTGACGCAGAGCATAGCTGGTTAGCTATCACGAGCCATTTCTCCGGAGTTCTTTGTAGGAGGACATGTAGAGAGACTTGGTCGGGAGTATGCTTGTATCGATGCGTGTGTCGATTAGAAGCTCCATGCTAAAGAAACGAAGACTAGTACGATGATTTAAATACTATATCGTTGTAGTTGTAAACAGTATTTCAGTTGTAATGAATCATCATACTTTGGTTGTATTATTTCAAGTTCGATTGTACATTTCATTGTATTTTGAATACTGTATGTATTACATGAGATTGTAATAAAGAGAATTGTGCATAACTTGAAATAATTAATACTTGTTTTATTTATCCAGCAATTCGTGGATGATTGCATGATTGTGCGGAAGTTTTGATTGGGTTTAGTTGATTAGCGTTCAACTATTGCAGCTCATGGGATTTGAGTGGGCCAACTGTGACTGTTTGACTTGCAGTTAGTCTAGGCGTTTTCCTAGGTTTGACCTAGTTAGTCGGTGGGCTAAGTTAGTGCCAGCGATGAGTGGACTCATATATAGGCATTAAGGGTATTGTTCGATTTAGAACATTTGGGCTTTGTTCTAAGTTGTCTCCTTAGAATAGTAGGCTGCCTGACCTTTGGTAGGTGTAGACTTGTGATGATGGGTTTTCATCGGGATACCAGGTTCAGTATATGCCGAGAGTTGTGGATTATGATCATGACTAGACGTGATGGGGCGCGACCCTATGCCAGTGTTACTCTGGGAGTCCTTGTACTTCAGAGGTTATCTGGGAGCCTTCGTGCTTCAGGATTGGCGGTGGGAAGGCTACTCAGTCTAGGGATTTGGTGACAGTCACGATGTGAGGACCTCGATTCTAATCAACTAATCTCAAATAGTAAAACAATCATCAATAAATAAATGAGCCAATTTTTTTTTTTTAAATCAAGAACAGTGCCTCGCTCGAGCGGTAGAAAAATATTCAGCTCGAGCGAGATCATCCCGGGCTCAACTATAAAAATCAATTTAACTCGTTCTTCGACATACATCAATTCTAAGAATAATCGGGGAATAAAAATACATGCAGTATTATAAATCAACAATAAAAGCATGCTTCAATAAATAACCGAGTTCTAAAAGTTATTCGACTCTAAATCGACGCCTCACATCTATCATTCGATCCCAATCTAACCACGTCGATTCTGACTAGCTCCTGCCCCACCTGTTGTCAAGTACACATACAAAACAAGACAACAGCCGGATAACTCCGGTGAGAATAAAATCCCAGTAAAAGCGACGTAACATGTAATATCAAGTAAGTATATTAAAATCATAATATACATTCAAATTCTTCAATGGAAATGCCAATTAAATGCATTTGTTTAAAAATCGGGATTATAAAATCAGATAATCAAGGGAATATCGGACAATCGGTTGGGATACCAAGGTGAAGATCACGCAACTAACCCACCTACGCTCCCGCTCGGGGTGGTGCTATGCGTCTCAAACCTCTAGACTTTGGCGCAACTATAGGAGTATGCTGACACTGGGGGAACTCAACATCCCAGGCCACTCGATATAGCTCCCAAACGTCTAATTCAAATCTGGGCAACTCAGCCCTCTAAAAATTTAAGAAATTTGGCTCAAGATGAATGCATATGAATCAAATGCAATTTAATCGAATCGAAAATAATAAATCTGTGTATTCAGACATCAATGTATCGAAGATGTCAACACATTCAACTCGTATATTCAAACTCATGAATATAATATCGAAAATCATTGAAGTAATTCAAATAAGAAATCTCATGCTTTTCAAATCGAATATATAAATCACTTACTTCAAACAATTTCATATAGACAAACTCATGTCTTTCAAGTAATATTGAAAATCAATTAAATCATTCAAATTCACATTCAATATCAAATAATCAAATAAACATGAAAGTATGTGATTTTAATCGGGAACTCGAGAATCTCAAACTCGCTCGAGTATTCATTCCCTTAGAAATCGACATCAGCTCATACCTCAATTTTTCAAGTCTGGAAAAGTCCAATCCCTAAACTGCTGATCTCTGCCTAAAAATATCCTCGACTGGCTTCCAATCTGCGAAAAATCACATAATATACAAAAGTCAACCATAGTCAACTCTGGTCAAACTTTGACCAATAATTCGTCAACTTTATCGCGTTCTCACCGCTTCACTGTTTCGAATCTCGACTCGAAACTTGGATATTTGGATCAATCACGTCGAGACGATCAAAAAAGGTTAACTCACCGGAGGTCACCGGAAAATCGGAGAAGACGGCGGCGATGCGGCGGCGTCCGGCGGTGATGTTAAAACTGCTCCAAAAATTATGAAATTTGGCAGTTTTGTCGAGTTCGACGAGACGATTCCAACCATATAAGCCACGATCGGAACAGAGCTCCGACGCGGCCGGGATCGGAGAAAAATGAGCCGACTCCGGCGAAGTTTAAAAGCTTCGATTTGCTCAATTCCTTCACCAAAAATGCTACAATAAGCTTGTGAAATGTTCTTCACAACTCAAATAATCGATTACTAGCTTTAAAAACCAACAAAAACGAGCTCGAATCGCGAAAATCATACCGAGGAAGACGATGAACAGTACTCGCGCAGATCCCATCTATTCTTCATCGATTTCCCGGCACGCCAACCGTCGGATCGTCAATTATTTTATACCAATAGATTCTTCTTGATCTTAGCTACAACTTCACCGTTCGGATCTTCGATCGAAGCTCCGGTGAATGGCCGGAAAAATAAAAAAACGTGGACTGCTACAGCGAAACCGAATTCTATGCAGAACCCATCTGTTCTAACTCGATTTCCCGACGATCCAATCGTCGGATCGTCGATTTATTTACACCAATAGCTTCGTCTTGATGTTGGCTACAAAGTGACTGATCGGATCTTCGATCGGAGCTCCGGTGAACAGTCGGCGATGGAAAACGTGGGACTGCTACAGTTAATACAAAAATTGGGGAAAAATTCAAAACTCTGTAATTTCTTTTATGATGCCCATCACGCGTTGTTTTCTATTTATAGTAACCCGATAATTTCCTGATCCGGACCAATTTATTAGATACTAAAATGTTAAAATTAATCTCCAATATGATATTTTTCTGATACACACACCCAACATCAATTAATACCATTTATGAAATTATTGACTTTGACCAGTCAATTGGACTCAAAATTTTCCCAATTAAATACTAAATCCAATTTAGACTCTGACCAGTCTACTCGGTCAAATATTCTTCCAAATTAAGTTATCTGACATAAATAATTATTTTTATTTCAATATCTCAATAATTAATCCCAAAATGCCAAATATTGGAGATCTCTAAAAAATAATCAAACTCATTGATTAAATGACACGTATATTTGTAAATACACTCTATAATCTCATTAGCAATAATAATTATTTCGTCAACTCAATAATTATTTCAATTGCTAATTAATTCGGTAAATATATTTTGGGGCGTTACACACGACGAGGTATGACCTTGGATTAGATATCAAGTTTGATATCGATGGTACGATATCGTCTGGTGAGCCAGAGATATATATTGAGTTTTCTGCTGTGGAACCAGTCTTTGGAGGGATTTTCTTGACGAGTGTGTACCTTGAGTAGATAGGTATTAACCTTTGGATTACTGCTAGACGTGTGGATCTAGTAGGTGGACGGATTTCTACCAGCGATGACTATGGGTTGTCATCAGAGTTGTGGTTAGAATTTCCTTGTGATAGGAATTATCCGAGATACTGGATGGGATACTGATTCAAGACTTAGACTCGAATAGGAGAATTACTTCATGATGATGGACTTCATCTGTGATGGTTTATACCGTATGCTAAGGATTGTATAAGCATTAATTGAGATGTGAGGGAAGCGTGGCCTATACCCGTGAAACCTTGGTGATTGTCCAGGTGGGTTATCGTGGTAAGATACCTCAGTCTTAATTTGTTGCACAATCTTAGCGAGGGATATAATCAGGAGCATGTCCGGGAATGTTGGGAATCTTTGGAATTCCTTAGGTATAACTTTGGACTTGACGAATTGCGATGTTCATCCTGAATGAACGAGGCAAGGATAGTGAGTCCGGTGATTACGCTAAGTACTGTCTGATATTTTCAGAGGTTGAGCGTAGGATTTTCCATGGGATGGAAATGGGCTTAGTTCATCTTGGTGTTTGCCTTGGGTGAACCAGACAACGATTAGTAGTGCTAAGGTGGCACGGGATCTTTGCTAATGACTACTAGTGTCTATTGGCTAACTCTGTCAGAGTTAAGTTGATTAAGTTCAGCATACGAGGTAGCTGTCAGTAGTGAGGCACGAGATTGTGTCGATAGACTACTAATAGCTATTTACTAGTTATCAATCATGAGTGTGTTGAAACCAAAGCGATTTTGGTATTCCAAGTGTTTGGAAATAGTTCTTCGTGACAGCTGAGTCATGGTATTTGATTGAGCCACTTAGGTTTAGATGATCAAAGGTTGTCTGATCGAATGAGCGCGAACATCAGTAGTTCAACGAGATCGATAGGGTAAATCCAATCAGTGATGATTTGGATAGAGCAATCGAAGAATACTTGGAGTAGTATTTTGTCGCTTAGTGCTTAGGAGATGAGTACTTAGTACAGTCTCAGAGCATTCGACAATTTGGATGATTTAGAATCTCTAGGTTTTCCGGAGACGAATCTATCTAAAGATTGCAATTGACTTGTATGGTCAAGTTAGGTGATAATTTGGCGGTGGAGACAAGCGAAGGAATTGGTAACTCCCTGGATAGCTTTCTTGTCATGATGCCTTAAGTATACCGTTGGGTTCAGATCCAACGAGGAATGTGTACTTGTATGAACATCAGTTGTCTGATCTGTGTGACATTAGCTAGGATCTGATCCTCGAGATCTAGCAGGATGTGTCACTAGTTTTCTAGCGTGTGATGAACGATGTCTCTGAAATGACAGAGATAGTCAAGGATCGACTTAGTAGCCAACGAGGTTTGCCTTTGGGATAGAAGATTTCGTAAGATCGTGACGGATCGAAATTGTTCTTTCGGGTCAGTGAGTCACATCTATGCGGATTGTTTTGTCAAGAATATTGCGCGTTAGCAATAATTGATATTTGGATGTGCATCGGTTGGTAAGTTACTTCGAGCACAAGTATTTCCCAGGATTGACTAGGGAATCGACGAATTAGATCGTTCAGTGCTGAGACTGATGCGTTCGGCAAGGGAGCGATTTGACTATTGAGAATCCGTTGGAATTTAGTTCCAGGATCAGTATGATCAACCTTGGGAGGTTGGTATGAGCTGATGGTATTATTAGAGACTCTGAGTTGAGTTATACCAGGTGCAATGACTGTCGAGTTTTGAGACGGAATAGGAAGTGTTTCCATATGTCTGTGCACTGTGGAATGTCCCAGTCGAGCATATTGGTGGGAGCTTGCCTTAGTCTTGATAAGAGTACAGTTATTGCGAGTATGTATAACTATCAGGAGGATGTTTATCGATCAAATTCATGAGGTGAATAACCTATGAACGAGATGGTGTAGATCATCAGAGGCGTGATGACTTCCATTGCAATGTATGCGTGATTTCGCAGGCCAATGGCTAGGAGATGACGTAGCGTCATAAATTGCAAGTGATGATAGTTATCATCAGGGCACAGTGTTGAGGTTATACTAAGAAACGTGGACAGCAGAATGTACTAGACATGATGGTTTAAGTTCCCAGTATTTCTTGGGAAGCCGGTTGTGCTTCAGGCAGAGTGGGGAGGATAACCAGTCTAGGGAACATTGTGAGCAGTTATGTTGGAGTATAGGCTTGAGTAAACTGGATTATCTTAAAGCGAGATTCATGTTAGAATGTGTCATCACAATGTTGGGATTAGTGTTTTCCTGACTAGAGGTGTTGAACACCGAGAAATTTTGAAACCATTAGATGGTTAGATTCGATAAGTAATTCGACGAATGTCGTAAACCAGTCAGTTCATGACTTGGTCTTCGTTAGTCTAAAATTACTTTGGGACGATGATATTGATCAAGCGGGTATTGTATCCTTCATGATCAGGAAGATCGTGGTCTGAGTGAAAGATGTATCAGTGTTACGATACGCTAGCGCTAGGGAAGTTCGACTGTCGACCAGTAGCGCAGTAATATTCAGTGAAAGAATATTAATGCGGTTAAGCATTAATGGAGCTTATAGGGAATTCGACGAGAGTCTGAGTGTGTCGGAAGCTATTTTGACCAGACACTCAAGTAGTGGTCTATCTTACGTTCTCGAGGTATTACCTTAGATTTCGAGGACGAAATCTTCTAAGGGGGGGAGAATGTAGTGACCCGTATCCAGAATTAACGATTAATGAATAATTAATCGTGTAATCATGTTTAGATTAAGAAAATCATGATTAAAGAAATTCCAAATGGGTTAACGGAGTCCAAAAATGGATTCAGGACACTCGAAAATAGCCGGGAAGGTCCCGAGGATCCGGAGGGTTCGGAAGCTCCGAACCAAGTCAGGAGGCTCCGAACTGGATCGGAGGATCCGAACTCAGGATCGAAAGCTCCGAAGTGGACCGGAAGCTCCGTCGGTGAGATTGGACGTTCCGATCGGGACCAGAGCACGTGTCATCGCTGACATCAGCAATGTGATGTCATGGCTGATGTAATATTGGGCGATCGGACGCTCCGAAGGTGGGATCGGAGGTTCCGATCGTGTTCGGACATTCCGAACCGGGTTTGGAGGCTCCGAACTCCGTCTATAAATAGGGGGCCGAGATTTCATTTTCAAGTGCACCTTTCCCTATCTTCTCTCTGATTCCTAGGCCTTCTAACTCAGATCTAGGGAGTTCTAAGCATCCTATTGGGAATCCGGAAGTGGCATAGCGATCCCGACGTCGAGGCGAAGATGTGCCTAAGTTTTGAGGCAATTGTCATCAGCGGGCTGACGACGGACGCAGGTATAACTATGGTCTCCTTAAAATATTTAGGAGTATGCAATAGCTTAATTAAGGCTTTTAGAGCTTAATTATTGATGCATGGGTATTTGCATTGTAGAGCTGATATAGGCTTGGAACCTAGAGTGGGACTGCTAGGACTGCCTGTAGTAAGATACGTAAGTACAAACTGAGATAGCCAGCGGGTTTTTCATGCTTATATGTTGCATTTGTGTGTCATATTATTATGCAGCATGTGCATATCATATTGTGCCTGTCCATCTTGTGAGATGAGCCATGAAGGGCCGCTCAGCCCTGTCTGGACGGGTGATGTCTAGTGCCCAGTGACTGACGGGTCATGGGAGATTAGCATCTGGGGACACAGTCCACGTCCTATAGGAATGAGCAGTGTCGACAGGGTTTGCTCCCCGAGTTGTACCACTCATTTCCTAGGCGCCATTACTGAAAATCATTAACGATTAATGAATAATTAATCGTGTAATCATGTTTAGATTAAGAAAATCATGATTAAAGAAATTCCAAATGGGTTAACGGAGTCCAAAAATGGATTCAGGACACTCGAAAATAGCCGGGAAGGTCCCGAGGATCCGGAGGGTTCGGAAGCTCCGAACCAAGTCAGGAGGCTCCGAACTGGATCGGAGGATCCAAACTCAGGATCGAAAGCTCCGAAGTGGACCGGAAGCTCCGTCGGTGAGATTGGACGTTCCGATCGGGACCAGAGCATGTGTCATCGCTGACATCAGCAATGTGATGTCATGGCTGATGTAATATTGGGCGATCGGACGCTCCGAAGGTGGGATCGGAGGTTCCGATCGTGTTCGGACATTCCGAACCGGGTTCGGAGGCTCCGAACTCCGTCTATAAATAGGGGGCCAAGATTTCATTTTCAAGTGCACCTTTCCCTCTCTTCTCTCTGATTCCTAGGCCTTCTAACTCAGATCTAGGGAGTTCTAAGCATCCTATTGGGAATCCGGAAGTGGCATAGCGATCCCGACGTCGAGGCGAAGATGTGCCTAAGTTTTGAGGCAATTGTCATCAGCGGGCTGACGACGGACGCAGGTATAACTATGGTCTCCTTAAAATATTTAGGAGTATGCAATAGCTTAATTAAGGCTTTTAGAGCTTAATTATTGATGCATGGGTATTTGCATTGTAGAGCTGATATAGGCTTGGAACCTAGAGTGGGACTGCTAGGACTGCCTGTAGTAAGATACGTAAGTACAAACTGAGATAGCCAGCGGGTTTTTCATGCTTATATGTTGCATTTGTGTGTCATATTATTATGCAGCATGTGCATATCATATTGTGCCTGTCCATCTTGTGAGATGAGCCATGTAGGGCCGCTCAGCCCTGTCTGGACGGGTGATGTCTAGTGCCCAGTGACTGACGGGTCATGGGAGATTAGCATCTGGGGACACAATCCACGTCCTATAGGAATGAGCAGTGTCGACAGGGTTTGCTCCCCGAGTTGTACCACTCATTTCCTAGGCTCCATTACTGAGCAGTTACATACAGTTATCCCAGATATGGATACCCTATCATTTGCATGCATCATATTTGTATGTTTTACCCAGTACTTTTGTATTGAGCTTAGAGCTCACGTCCAGTCTTTTCTGTGTATTTGGACACCCCATTCGACAGGGCAGGTGTAGGTGCAGGATTGAGCACCCGGAGCTTGGAGTAGCCAGTGACCAGTGAAGACAGCAGGATTAGCTGTAGTTTTTTTTTTTTGCCTTTAGGCTATTTATTCGATTTGGTTGTATAAATCGAATTGGTTTAACCGGTTGTATTCTGCCGGTATGTTTTTATTTAAGTCTTCCGCAGTGATTTATTTAATGCATGTTTAATTATACTCTTAACTCTGATTAGGTAGCGGATCCGGGTAGAGTCGCTACACTTCCGATCCGACGATCGGAGCTTCTGATCGTTGTCTATAAATAGGGGTTTCTAGGGTCACATTTCTCACACATTTTCCAAACCATTCTCTCGGTTTTAGCTTATTTTTTTAGGCTTTTGGGTCATTCGTTGGCAGGTTCGGGGTGTTGTCAAGGTTCTTCGGAGTCACAGCGGAGTGGTGTCCATGTTCTGGGGCAGTCGTCATCATCAGGCTGACGACGGACGAAGGTATAGCTTTAGCTCCTTATAGTAAATAAGGAGTATACTATATCTCAGTTAAGGTTTTAGAATAAGATTATGATGCATGAGTAGTTTGCATTGTAGTGCTGATTATAGGCTTGAACATAGAGCTGGTTTAGCTTGTCTAGTTATCAAAGGTACGATATTACTGCTCGAGATACCCTGACTGAGTATGCATGTATTATGTATTGCATGATTTATATGGCATGATTTTATCTGCATATACATGTCATGATATTATGTTGCATACATGAACATATTGATAATGTATCCTTGTGATATCTTGTAATAGGGTGTTTACCCTATCTTGTTAATGGATGGTTGGACACATGGACTTGTGTCAGGTCACCATCAGTTGGGTATGTAGGTCACCTCCTGAAGCGACGACACAACGTGCTATATACTCAGGGCCCAATTCTGTTCTTGATCAGATATTCTTGACATTGTGTCTTGGTACCCGTACACTTGAATACATGCACATATAATATTGTATACTCATACTCTCGTACTAAGTGTTTTATTCTCACGTCCTCGTAATGTTGTTTCTGAACACCCTATTCCATGGGGCATGTTTGCGATTGGACGAGGCGGGTAGTTCCATGAGAGTTTAGGCTACAGGTTGCCAGCAGAGTTGTCTGTCTAAGCTTTCCATATTGTTGTATTTGGGTTGATACATTTTACCTTCATTCCTTCAATATGGTTGTATAACAGTATTTACAGATTTCTTTCTTTGGGATTGTAATTTGTTTTATGGTTTCCATTGAATATTTCTTATTATTGCTTAATTAAGTTAAATGCAATGTAGTAGCTCGGTTCCATTTTATAAGATTATTTTGCTAATCATGTTTAGATTTAATAAAAAATGGTTAAGAGATTTTAATATAATTTAACGGACCAAGGAATTGGGTCCAAAACACCCGAAAAATACTTAATGGGCTTAATTCGGCTCGAGAAGTTCGGAGGGTCCGAACAGGGTACGGAGGGTTCGAAGCAGATCGGAGCCAACGTTGGAGTTTGGAAGCTACGGGACGATCGGAGCGTCCGATCGTAGTGCCATGCACGTGTCAACATGAATTTAACACGTATCTGCATGCATGGGATCGGAGCGTCCGATATTGACCGATCGGAACGTGGAATCCATGCATAGATTGGAGCGTCCGATCTAGGGATCGGAACGTCCGATCTCTGCCTATAAATAGGGGTCGAGATGGCCTCATTTTCATTCATTCCAAAGCTCTCCTATGCCCATGTTAGCTATTTTTTAAGAGCTTTGGGTATTCTTATTTTAAGAGTTGGAGTAGGTAGTATTTTTATATAACAGACAAAGTTCGTAGTAGCTACCAAGCAGCGGAGCTTTGGCGAGATGTTCAAGGGTCATAGTAAGGCTGTGACCAAGCTATGGGGCATTCGACATCAGCGGGCTGACGATGGACGAAGGTATAGATCTGGTTCCTTATAGAAAATAGGGAGTATGTTATAGTTTAGATAAGGCTTTTAAAGCATGATAGATGATGTTTGGCATGTTAGATAATGCATGGTTATTATGTATTGTAGTGCTACGTGGTAGGTTTGGAACCTAGATGGGAGCTTCTAGGATCTGCCTTAAAAAGGTACGGAATTACTATTCGAGATATTTAGATTGAGTATGCATGTATTATGTGGTTGCATGTATTATATGGTTGCATGTATTATATGACTTATCTGTACAGCATGTCATGACTGTATGTTGCATACATGAGCATATTGATCTCATATCCTTGAGATATCATGTAGTAGTAGGGCTCTCACCCTACGAATAGTGAATGGTTGAATACATAAGTCCTGGGTCAAGTCATCGTTATGGTTGGACACTTGTACTAGTATCAGGTCACCATTATCCACTAAGTATAAGAGCCACCTCCTGATGCGACGGCGCAACGTGCTATATATCCTAGGCCCGGTCTTTGAGCTTGTTTCTTGACTTGAGAGTCTTGGTAACTGGTACACTTGCATAGATGCACACTTAATACCGTATACTCATACTCTCGTACTGAGCGTTTTATGCTCATGTCCGGTTATTTTTTATCTTGTCTAGACACCCCATTCGATGGGGAAGATTGCAGGTAGTTCTCCTGAGGATGAAGAGATTAGGTGGTGACCAAGACAGGATTGCAGGGTTGACCACTAAGTTATACTTTTCTGGTATCAGTTTAGTTTCCGCAGTTTATCTCTGATTATATTTAATTATTATTTAATTGCATGTTTAATTTTTTGATTAGTAGGTGATCACGGTGCGGATCACTACATCCATATTCCTTTGTGAGCTTGAAAATAAGGAGAAAGTCGGGGGTTCATCCCTCTCCTCTCAAGAAGAATCGATGATAGGGATCGTCCATCCAGGCGGCCATCACTGGAGTCCGATCATATATCACTTATATACCCCAGAGTCGACCATGTGGGACGTGGTCCCAACCATATTTCACATGGTATGTTATATAATATTCCCTCCACAGTTGATGCCAAGTTCCTGAACTCGCTCGGGTACCTCAATGTCATCAATCAAACTTGTAGTAAAACCTCAAATGTAAGCTCTATTTCTCTGTACCGCGCGTAAAATCCATAAATCCACTCATGAATATTAAATGGATTTTATTTATTTGATCATGATTTAAAATTTATGTTTAATTAAATGATTTAAGGTGATATTAATGATTTAAAAGTTATGTTTGAAAGATTTCATGTTATATGTATTGAATTAGACTTTCTGTTTCAATGTTGAGTTTTTGGGTGTTAAAATATATGTTTAAATGTGGTGTTAAATGATTTAATGATATGTAATTTGCTTAGTGTTTAATGGTTTTAAGTTAGTTTTATAGTTTTCATATTGAGATTAATTCTGGACTGAAGGAACAAGACTGGTCTTCGAACGAGATTAAGAAAATATTTAATGTTTATTTTAAGTTTAAAGTTGGTGCAGTGTTCTTTTAATATTTTAAAAGTTAATGTTTGCAACTAATGGGCTGACTTCCAAGCCCATTAGTTACAAAGTGAGTAGGCGTCAAAATGCTTTCACCATTCTATTCTCTCCTAGTCGCCGCCTACTCCCAGGCTAGAATCACTATCAAAGTGCCCGATTATCCCCAACCTACAATGACCAGACAAGTTTTAAACGCTTTTAAAATCACCATTCAAGAATATAGATATTTTGATATAAAAAATATGCATATTGTTGTGTATGTATTGTATATTGCATGAATTTTGAAGATCGTGATGTATGATTGCATGTATTCATGAAAGATAGGTCGTTCTCGATGAGTTTTTAATTATGTTTTGAGAGTTTGCACCATTTTATGCATTTCAAACCAGTGTGGTTGCCAGTACCATCCAGCAGTGTTGTTCGTTGGGATTCTATTTCCGACACAAGAAAAAATGGAGAGTATTCGGGTATCTAGCATCCTATCCGAACCAACTTTGTATGTAAAGATTAGAGAAGCTCAGTTTTCTTACCAGAAAGCGTAGAAGTTAGCTAGGATAGCTAATGGATACAACACATCTGGCTTCACGTTTCAGACAGATGGAACGTTGTGCTTGTCATGAAGGATTGTAGTACCGGGGCTTCCAAATTGAGAGAATAAATTCTAGCTGAGGCTCACTGGAGCAAGCTTATTATTCACCCGAGAAGCACAAACATGTATAAGGATCTAAGGACTCGATTTTGGTGGAAAGACATGAAGCGTGATTTCTATCAGTATGTATCTAGATGCTTGGTATGTCAGTAGGTTAAGGTTGAACACCAAAGACCTGGAGGTTTGCTTCTTAGCCTACCGATTCCTAAATGAAAATGGGAGCAAATCACGATAGACTTTGTGACCCATTTGTCGTTGACATCTAGTAATCGTGATGCCATTTAGGTAAGGATGGATAGACTTACCAAGTTAGCGCATTTCCTTCCGTACAACTGAGATTACATTTTTTATCTTATGGCTCGTTTGTATATACAAGAGATAGTATGATAGCATGGTGTACTAGCAAGCATTGTCAACAACAGAGACCTCGGGTTTACTTCTAGATTTGGGGAAGTTTCCAGCGAGCTTTGGGCACTAATTTGAGTCTATGTATTGTCTATCACCCTGGGACATATGGTCAGTCTGAGAAATCATTCGCAACCTTGAGGATATGTTGAGAGCGTGTACCATGGATTTTGGTCCAGCTTGGAAAGATTATTTGCCATTGATTGAGTTTGCATACAACAACAGCTATCACAGCAGTGTAGGTATGGAAATTTTTGAAGCGTTGAACGAGTGATGATGTCATACTCCATTGTTTTGGGAATAATTAGGAGAGCAAATATTGGCGATCAAATCAAGAAGCGAATAAAGACCGCACAGGATCGACAAGAAAGCTATGCAAACACCAAGCGTAGACCCTTACAGTTTCAGGCGGGAGAAAAGGTATTTTTGAAGGTTTCGCCTTTTTGTCGAATTTTGATATTTGGTCTCAAAGAGAAGTTATCTCCGAGATTCATTTGACCATTTGAGATTTTCTAAAGCGTTGGAGATTTAGTTTACAGGCTAGCCCTACTGCCGTACTTGTCTAATATTCATAATGTGCTTAACGTATCTCTGTTGAGACGGTATGTGGCAGACGAGTCTCATGTTCCACACCCATCCGAGGTTCGAATTAATGAAGATCTGACTTACATGGAATGATCGATTCGCATTTTGGACAGGAAATCCAAGGATTTGCGAAACAAACTATCCCTTTTGATCTAGTCCAGTGGTAGCGCCAAGGCACCGAAGAAGCCACTTGAGAATTAGAGAGTCGCATGTGTACTGAAAATACAGAGTTGTATTGCTTTGTTTTGTTTTCGTTGTAAACCTCAGTTGTAAAATAAGTTCTATTGTAATAAATGATTGTTGTCATAAGATTTTCCTGATTTCGAGGACAAAATCTTTTAAGCTGGGTAAAATGTAGTAATCCGACTCCCAATCGAGCAATTAAAATATCTTAGAATGTTTAAGTGGTTAAAACATGATTAAGTGTCCCTTAATTGAGGAAATTAAGTAAGAAATCGGATTCGGGATGTTTGGAAATGGTCCGGAGGGTATCTACGGTCTGAGCAGTTCGGAAGGTCCGAACTAGATATTGTTAGATCGGAAGATCCAAAGTGATTAGGATAAAAATGATGTGTTCGGAAGCTCCAAACTCGATTTCGAAACATCCAAACTCTTCCAGTCAGATAGGGTATGGGTTTTTTATTGACGATTGGAATAGAGGGAGTTCGGAATCTCCAAACCCCAAATTCGGAAGGTCCAAACTCTAAAAGCACGGTGATTGTCCAATTAGAGGACACGCGTTCAATGGAAAGAGATCGGAAGATCCGATGGTGAGATCAGAAGCTCTGAAGAGCATTCAGAAGCTCGGAACCAAGGATCGGAAGTTTCGAACTTCTGTCTATAAGTAGAGTCAGGACCCTCATTTTAGAATGCGAATTCTCTTAGTTTCTCTCTTGTTCTTAGTCAATATTTGGGGTTTTTTAGTCGTCGTCTCGAGAGCTAGGCGATACCAAAGCGCTACGAGGGTCGTAGCAAAGTTCTGCTTAGAATTTGGAGTCATTTCCGTCAGTGGACAAACGACGAATGCAGGTAAAACTCCGAGACCCTTGATTTGTTTGGGTTTATCTATTAGCGTAATTAAGAGTTTTAGAATTGTATAAGTGATATATGCTTTGATACTAGGTTGTTCACCTATACTTAAACTATAGAGGTGCGTAAGTAATGACTCAGATATCCATCTTAAGTATACATTCTTATGTGTTTCATTTTATCTGTCATTATAAGCATTAATTATTATTTATATGTTACATGTTCATGTATCACGTTGAGCTGAATCTCTTTCAAGATAGATATTGTTCATATGTTATTGTTGTGTTGTATTATCTTGAATATCCAAGTCGTTGTATCTTAGGGACGATTGTCATCTAAGCCGTTCAAGCACTGCTACGGGATAATTTCGTCTTGCGCACAGAGAGTTTCATTCTCGCCTTGGCTTATTGTTGTTGTTGATGTGTTCCAGAATCTAATATAGACAAATTACATGAGTATGTACTCGGTAAAAGCAAGCGATTTATTGGAAATGAAGGTCTCGAGTCATCCACTTTTTCAGTCTTTTTATCCCTTCCAATCTTGATGGAATCCTATTTGGAAACTTCAAATACCACCAAAAATATGAATATTTTTGTGGAGAGCATCTCAGAATATTATTCCATCGGCGCTGAATCTGAGTAATCATCATGTCTAAACTTATAATGTTTTATAAATTTTGCCACAACTAGTCATTGCATATTTTTCTTCCCAGTAGTTCGATCAACGTGGGGGAAAAAAATATTCTGGATGTTTTTGAAAAAAAAAATTTCAAATGGCCCCTTTCATTGACTGTTGCATGGCCCTCGCCGAGGTTTTCAAAAAAGAGGAGATTGAGCAATTTTCTATGGTTTTCTGGGTGATGTGGACTGAATATTGTAAATTCAAACATGCCCTTGTTGGAAATCTCTTTGTCTTTAAGATAGAGATTGGGGGTTTTCTCCTTCTTGGATGTATTTCGTAAAGCACATTTAATTTGTGAAAATTGTTAAATGGTTTTTCAAATATTGTATGGAAACTTCCTCCAACGAATAAAGTGAGATGGGATGTGGATGCTAGTTTTAATGATGTTCGGAATAAGTTTAGTCTCGGAATAATGGTGCGTGATTCCAGCGGCTGTGCTTGGGAGCCAAACTTATGTTATTGAGAACCAGGGATAGGTTAAAAGAGCGATGCTAGTAGCTATTTGTTTCGGAATATATTTCTGTATGGGTCATGGTTTCACCAATATATCAATTTTCTCTTATAGGAATTGGGTAGAGAATCATGGATGGAACTTTATTTGAATCACCAAACTTCTTATCTATCAAACACATGAGGAGATCGGCTAATATAATGGTGTGGTGCATAATCTAGCTCGAAAGGTCCTTGATCTATTATCAAATTTCGAATGGTTGTAAGGTGGTTTTCCATCTTTGTTGTTAGATCTTGAATCTCTTGAGTTGAAAGTGATATATCTCACAAAATTGACCAATTAAACAATATCATAAGAATTTTTGTGTTTACGTCTTTTGTCCGAATAAAAAATAGCTTTATTTTGCAAATAATACATAAAATTCTATTTAATTTCATATTTTGATGTGCTTAGCTAATTTCCTGCCATAATCTATATTTTACCATAAGGTTTACACCAAAATAATGCATTTTTTTCATCAAACACTAAACTTATGTGCTTCTCATATATATTGCTTAATTAAAATCTGATTATGCCAAAATTTTACCTCGGGTTTGTTCTGGTAGATTGGATCTCCAAATCCCTCATGAAGTAGGTCGGGTTGGGTATGACATGGCTGCACAGACAAAAACTCCGTTAGGGGGCGCCAAAGGTGTTTTCGATGTGACCTCTCTGATGCCTAATTCAGTGCTCAGAAGATGAAGAAAGCAACAAAGAGAGAATAAAAGTATGTGAATATGTGAGTAAGAGTGAATGTGTAAAACCATAAATAATACATGTATTTATAGGGAGTGGAGGGGTGAATTACCTTGTTGCAGTAGAATTCTTGTTAGGGCAAAATTCTACCCAAGGTAGGGGACTAAAGTAAGTGGGATTCCGTTACCATGGCGGCTAGGACTCTTAAGACGACATAATAGTTGATCATATCTCGAATTTCTTGTAACTTATCTTTATCTGTTAAAGATTCTCCCATATTCTTGTATATCCAATCTTTCAATTTTTGGGCTCGGGTCGGGCTTTCACATTACCTAGCCTGGGCTCGGCCCATTAGGTTCAGTATCTAGGACTTGAACTAGAAATTTACCTTTGTATATTGAGCGGGCTTTTATCTCTCTTGGGCTTTGACATATAAGAGTATTTAGTAATTTTTGGACTATCCTTCTCGGAGATGGACTATCGGGTTCGGATCGGATAAGACTCAATAATTTATGGGGGCATCAATAGTATCTCCCCCTTGTGGTCTAAAAAAAGTATGACGTTTAGACCAAGTGGTCTGATCGGATCCTGAACCGGGTGCACTAGAACTGAGCTACCTGGCTTAGCACAATGTACTTTTTCTGTTCGGTCCAGATCTTGATCCTTTTTAACTTTTAATTGAATGGTCCAGATCCCTTGACGGTACGATTCCCGAGACAAATACAATGATGTGGCCCGCCCCGAGCCATCGATTGGTGTTAGCATCCAACGGTCCAAATCAATCCATCCTCTCTATAAATATAACGATAAAAATTTCATTTTTCACTTTCACATTGCACTCCGTTACTTTGTCAGACTTTCCATAGAGTCCCCGATCCGAGCTACAACTTCTCAAGTCTTTCCTGTCTGGTCAGTACCAAGTACCCCAGCTTCTTCTCTATCCCGACCCGTCGTGTCCTCTTTTAAATTTTTACCATATTTTTAAATCTTGGGTTAAGATGTCCTCCCCATATGAGTCAACAATTAGAGAGTTGGCAATTTTTGTAGATGCCCCTTCTTCTCCTCCTGAAATGCCCGGACCCTCTTACCCTCAGGGGTCAGATTCCGACCCGAGCCTCACTGAGACTCGGGAGGCCAAAAGGCGCAGATACCATAAGCTTAGAATTGACGAGGCCCGAATCAAGGGAGAGGGTCGGCCTTGGGATGAGATCCTAGATTCCTTTCTAGGTCCAGATATGGGCCCGACCATTAGGACCAGGTCGGGCATGCCCGATACTTTTGATTTACTAATTGTCACTCATCACGAACGAGGACACGAGCCCCCAGAAGGCTTCCTTAGTTTTAGTATAGATTAGGTTTGGATGGGCCTTAGGTTTCCCGTCCCTGATATCATATATATGTAAATATTTTGATGTATGCCCGAGCCAGCTCTCCCCAAATTCCTTTAGTTCCATACTTTCTTTAGGTGTCCTATTTAGCTTCTTCCGAATTCCCTAGACTTGGGGAATTTCATAAACTTTATCCAAATTAAGAAAACCGTCTCAGGTCGATTTTATGTATCCATCCGACCCGAGCACCAATTCTTGAAGGGAAAACCCAATTCCCATAAGTGTTGGACCAACAAGTATTTCTTTATTCGGTTCAACCAGTCATGGCTATGTAGAACAAAATGGGCCATGAAATTCAAAACCTCTTCTATCCCGGCCCGGGCCACTCATGACTTTACCAATTTGTTAGCCAATATGAGTGTAAAAACCTTCGACATTGAGAATTTAATGGAGGACGACCTGCTCTGCAAATATGGCTTTTGTAAGAAAGGAATAGAGTTCCAGGGTGACTTGGGTAGGGCCTCTCTATTCACTTAACCCTATGATATTTCATGTATATAATATTACTAACTCCTTTCCACCTTGTTTCTTTTTTATTTCGCAGACGAAAGAATAAGTGAAGCAGAAATGTCTGCCGATTTCTGAGCTGCAGCCAAAAAGCTGAAAAGGAAAAAACCCGAGGCTGAAGTAGAGTCCACCGAATCTGAGCAACCAAATCTAGATAAAATCACACGGAAGCCCTCTATGAAAGTACGGGAAAGTGATGCCCCAAGCAAGAAGCAGCCCGGACCCCGTGGTAAGGTCCCGTCGCATGGAAAGTGGAAGGATAAGGTCTATGTGGACATTGACTCCCTACCCGAGGACATGGCCCGGATCACCCCTACAGCTCGGGGGTCTCCTTCTTTGCTCGGCCATACCAGGACAGGAGCTTGAACATCCTCTAGCATATGGTCTCCACTGAATATTTAGAGGTGGTCCAGGCTGTCTCGGACCAAACGGCTGAGGAATCTTTGGTCCTGACCTTTTATGCATGTATTGTGTTTTCCTTCACTATTCCATCCAAATTTCCTTTTCATGATATTGATATAGAATTTTATGTTTTCTTTTGTAGGCCCATGTCTGCATGGGCGAGGTCATTGCCTGGGCCCAGAAAGCTCGTTCCGAGCATGCCTTGAGCCAGGGAGCGATTGTGAAGCAAGTGGTCGTGTTCACTAAGCAAATGCAGGACTTACAGTCCGACCATGATCAAGAAGTGCACAACATTCTAGCGGACATTGAAACTGCTTAGGATGGTTGGGACGAGGCCAAAAAGCGCATTTCCGATCTAGAAGATGCCCTCGCGGCTAAAGATCAGGTGGTCGGGGCTATAGTTGAAGCTGGATGGGCCTAGAATAAGGACTTCCTCGATTCTTCTGAGTTTGATGACCTATGCACGGAGAAAGTTGTGGCCTTCTTCGAGGATGGCTTCCAAGGGTGTTTAGCTCAAGTTCGAGCTAATGGATATTCCGAAGTTGAAAAAAATTTCCCCTTCCTGGACTCCGCAAAGGCCTTGGATGATCTACCCGATGAATGAGGAGAAGTCCTAGCAGGGAGAAGAAGAATATCCTTAAGAAAAATATGTTGATGCCCCGTAGTCATTTTTCTTTGTGCTTTAAAAACAATGTTCCAAACACTTTTTATGATTGAGGCCCTGCATGGTCGTTGGTTATTGTAGTATCCCGGTTTTATTTCACAAGATTAAGTGATTTTAAACATGTTATAAAATGACATATAATTTTAAAAGTGTCAAAACATGTTCAAGGATTCATTCTTTGGTGAAAATAAGTGGAAAGTCATATCCGGAACGTCCAAAAATGATAGGGTAGGTACCGGGGGGTCCAAAATGAGTTCGGAAGGACCAAAACAGTTCGGAGCGTATGGACCAGTTCGGACCCTCCGAACCAGTTCAGGCCATCCGAACCCAGTTTGGACCGTCCGAACTCAGCAAAACCCAGGTGTCAAAGCGGCTCGGACAAGTGGCAGTTCGGACCGTCTGAACCCAGTTCGGACCGTCCGAACTCCGCCTATAAATAAGCCCTCTGAATTTCAAAATTTCACACCAAAATTTCATTTATCTCTTGGTTCTAGGCTGTTCTAGGTAGTTTCCAGCCTTCCTAGGCTTGGTCCGGAGGTTTGGCCAGGTGCTCCGGGGTTGCGGCGGAGAGGTGCCCAAGTTCTGGGGTAGTCGTCATCAGCGGGCTGACGACGGACGCAGGTATAGCTCTGGCTCCTTATAATAAATAGGGATTATTCTATAGAGTAGTTAAGGCTTTTAGAATAAAGTGGTAATACATGAGTACTTTGCATTGTAGTGCGGACTGTAGGCTTGGACATAGTACTGGTATAGCTTGCCTAGTAAAACTAAGGTACGTAAGTACAGACTGAGATAACCAGTTGAATATACATGTTTATGTGCTGCATAGTTATGTGTTGCATTATTATATTTCATTATATGCATGATTTACTTACTGTTCATGATTTGTATGCGGCATATGCATACCATGTTGAGTCTGTTATCCTTTTGAAATAGCCAGTTGTTCTAGGGTCGCTCAGCCCTAGGGTTGTTGTTGTTATATTACGATTGGGTACCGTGTGACACCCACTGGACTGACGGGGCAGCGTGTATGGTTTACCCAAGAAGGTATCGTAGTTCATGTTGCATGCATCATATAAACCTGTATATTCAATACTTTACGTACTGGGCGTTAGCGCTCACGTCCCTGCTTTTATCTCGGACACCCCATTCGACGGGGCAGGTTTTGCAGGTGGACCAGGAGCGAGATCAGTGGTCGATCGGTGACCAGAGCTTGTTAGCAAGGGTCGTCAGAGGATTTATAGATTAAGATTTTATTGGTATATATTCGATTTGGTTGTATTAAGATTTATTTATCTTTTAATTGTATATCTTTAAGATGTTCCACTGTTATTTCTCCGATTATGTTTATTTAAGTTAAATGCATGTTTAAGCTTCTGATTAGTAGGTGATCACGGAGCAGGTCACTACAGTTCTTGTTATGTACCCCTTTTTCTAGGATAATTTTATGTTTTACCCTTGTCATCTTGACACTATGAATTCATGAACCACAAGATCATCTAAGTGTTAGTGACCAGCCTGAATAAGGTTATTGGACATCAATCAAGCGTAAACGTCAGGCCCGAGCCGAGCTTCTAATATGCTTTGAAAATCGACTAAGTAAAGGTGACCGGCCAGGGCAGGAATTTTAATCATCAAGCATAAAAAGAATCGACCAAGTATGAATTAGAGGCCCACGCAGGGTTTTCAAACATTAATCATAAAATTCGCCTCGTGTAAACGTCCCAAACTGGTATTAAAAGTCAAACCTCTCAAGCACAAACCATATTCCCGATCTGGAATAAAGTTTTGAATTTTTAACAAGTACAAACAAAATTCCCGAGCTGGAATAAAGTTTCGAAATGTTAACAGGTACAAACCAAATTCCCGAGCTGGAATAAAGTTTTGAAATTTTAACAAGTACAAACCAAATTACCGATCTGGAATAAAGTTTTTAAATTTTAACAAGTACAAACCAAATTACTGAGCTTGAATAAAGTTTTGAAATTTTAACAAGTACAAACCAAATTACTGAGCTGGAATAAAGTTTTTACTTGACCATAGATTGTGTGGTATGTGCCGAGCTGGTCGGGATTTTGATGGAAGCCACGAGTGGTATTGTGAGACCTCGGTTCTAAACGACAATTAAAGGAGTAATTCAATAAGTAAGCAAGTAAAATCCAAGAGCATTTTTTTTTTTAAAAGGGGACGCGCGGGCGCGCATGGCGTCCTGCCCAAGCCCTCGCGCGGGCGCGCCACCCGAGGCGCGGGCGCGCCTGAAGCTCTGCCCAAAACTTCCGAAACGAAGTGTGGGACGCGCGGGCGCGCATGGCCTGCTGAATTGGCTCAAAACAAGCCTCCAAAAGTGCAATAACATAACCAAAAGAACTCTAACATGATCCAACAAATATATATCCAACAACGTAGCATTTAAATACATAAAAGTGAAGAACACGCATCGATGCTAGCTATTACAAGCCGAATACAGAATACAAGAGTTCTAACCACAAGCAAGACCACTTCCAATCCAAGTTCAAGTTCTTAACATGCTTCAAAACATAAACTAGATTGTCATGCTAACAAGACTTCTAAACCGAGTCTCACTTCTACATCATTCCCTCAAAGCTAACCATGCCTCTTCTGACTTGATCCTGCCCCACCTGTTGCCAAGTACACATACAAAACAAGCAACAATCGGATAACCGGTGAGAATGATAATCCCAGTAAAAGCAACATACAAGTAATACAACAACAAACATGCTCTCAAAACAACAACGAAATCAATAACAACGTAATGAAATGCATGTTTTAAACCGGGATATCAAATCTGATAAACGAGGGATTGCTGCTGTGCTTTTGGGATCCCGAGGGTGAGATTATGTAACGACTCACCGACTCACCCAATTGAGGTGGTGCCACGTATCCCACTCCTCCAGACTTTGAGCAACTATAATGAGTATGCTAGCACTAGGCGAAACGACTACGACCTAGGCCACTCAATCATAGTTCCCAAACGTCTAAACAAAAAGGGCGGTTCTGCCCGCTGAAAACAAGATTGGCTCAAGATGAATGCATAACAGAAACATAAACATAGCCATATAACAAAAGCTCAATCAAAACAACAGAACACAAGTTCCTCATGCTAGAACGAGTGTAGATGCAAGTATGTGCTTTTAAGGGAAACTCGAGAACCAACTTTCCCGAGTATGCTATCCCGCTATCGATGACTGCTTTTACCTTTCAATGTCGTAGATCCAACTCCGGACAAGCTACAACAAAAGATTGTATCAACAACTATACAACCTAAACAACAAACAACGGTTCAAGGAAATCTCTTTACCGATCTTCGTCCAACTCTTGACGAACAATGCTGCTAACACGGGCTTGACAAACTCCAAACGAATCTGTTCAGATACAAATCAAAGTTCAATTACCATGATCTACTTACAAGCCAAGTTCAACAACTCAATCACGGTTCGAAATCCCCAAAACTCAAACCGACGGCATAACGGCTATAAACTGAACAAACCGACAACGCAGACAGCAGTTCAATAGCAATATCAACTCAATTCAATGCTAATACAACAACAACAAGACAAACCCAACAAATCTCAAAATCATGATTTTCGAAAATAGCTTCCAAAAATCGTAACAATTCCGAACGTCGCTCTAATTCAAAACCGACAGATAATAAACGATCAGAACTCCGCCAAGAACAACATACTAGAATCTAGATCGATTCTAACAATCTCCGAAAAACAAAACATATCTGATCGAAGAAATACTTACGGTATAACGGAGCTCTCACTCCAGTGATCACTAATCTGCCTTCAGAAATAATTTCTAACGGCCGGATCGAGCTCGGGAGGAAATCTGGAAGCTTGGAAAAGCTTGAAGGCGTCTTCAATGGAGGAGCTCGATTTAGGGAAGAGGGTGAAATGATTTCCAAGTCAAACAAATGTGTAGATAATATATAAAAATCAATATTTGCGTTTTAGTCCCTGAAATTTCCAAAATTTTCAAAAAGGACCCTGATCAAAATCAAACCGGCTCGAGAACTCTGAAATCTCTGATTAACTCAAATAAACTCATTTAAGATAAAAACAGGGCGTTACAGGTATGGGCTTACACATTGCCGAACTGGTCGGGCTTTTCATGGAGCCACGAGTGGCGTGGACTTACACATTGCCAACTAGTCGGGCTTTTGATGGAGGCCACAAGTGGCGTGGGCAAACACATTGTTGAACGGGTCGGGCTTTTGATAGATGCCACGAATGGCGGGGGCTTACACATTGCCAAACTGGTCGGGCTTTTTATGGGACCACGAGTGGCGCGGGCTTACATATTGCCGAATTGGTTGGGCTTTTGATGGAGGCCACGAGTGGCGTGGGCTTACACATTGCCAAATGTGTCGGGTTTTTGACGACAACATATGTGACCGAAATGGGTCTATTTTATTAATAATTCAGAAAGATAACCAAAAATTTACATAACAACAAAATTATCGTTCGAGAAGTAAAATCTAACCCTACTAATAGCAATAATAAAATAAACAGATAGAAAGTGACTAGAAAACTAACAACCATTTTGGAAAGACCCCTTATTGGCACGGGCCTGTCATTGACACTTAGACGTAATATTTCTTCAAGTGTTGGTCGTTCCATGCCCTTTTTCATTTCTTGCCCTGGGAGTCTTCTAAGTATTAGGAAGCTACTCCGGACTTCCCTACCACTTTGAAGGGTCCTTCGTACTTAGCATCCAGCATCCCCCTTTCTCCATGGTGCTGGATTTTCCTCATAACCAAATCTCCTTCTTGAAAAATCTTGGGGTGAACTCTTTCGTTATAAGCTTGGGTCATTCTCTTTTGATATGCTGTCATTCTTACTGCTGCTCGGTCTCTACTTTCTTCCACAAAGTCCAAATTCATTGCCCTTAATTCTTTATTGTTTTCTTTATATGTTATTATCCGTGCACTCTCTTGCCCTATTTCTGTAAAGCACAGATGGAAGCTTGTCCGCCCATTTTCCTTTGGCAGTATCCAGACCCTCTTTGAGTGCTTGGACTATTGTTCTATTGGTGACTTCCAATTGGACGTTCCCTTGTGGATAAGCGACGGATGTAAAAACCTATTCAATTTTCATTTCCTCACACCAGGCCCGGACTTTGGATACGCAAAATTTTCTACCATTATCTGATATCAAGAGACGTGGAATCCCAAATCTACACACGATCCCAAATCTACACACGATGTTCTTCCTTAAGAAATTTTGAACTTTTTTTTCTATGATCTTGGATAGGGGCTCTGCCTCCACCCACTTAGAAAAATAGTTAACAGCCACCACTAGGAACTTTACCTATCTCGTGCTGATAGGGAATGGTTTGACAATATACATTCTCCATTGGTCGAAAAGGAAAACAGCCACAACCGCATTCGAGAATTCCGCTGGCCTCCATTGTAAATTGGCATGCCTTTGGAAATTATAGCATGTGTTGACTAGGGCGAACGCATCTTTTTGCATAGTGGGCCAAAAGAAACCAGATAAAAGAAACCAGATACGCATCTTTTCTTCGTCCGGTCCAAAACATTTCAGTAGAGGTTGGGAGAAGGACCTTTTGAAAAGGATCCGATCAATCATGACAAAGCGTGGATATCTTCTCTTAATTTCCTTAGCTTTCTTATTGTCTCCTGGGAGTTCTTCCTTAGTCAAGTATCTATGTATGTCATACCTCCAATCACCCCCAGGCACTTTTGCTATAATGTCATCTAGACTTTCGAGTTGAGAAACCAACTCCTTCCCTTTCAGTCCCGGCGTGGGCAGCTCTCCCATAAAACTGGCCAGACGAGCCAGGTGATCAGCTTTCTCGTTCTCAGTGCGCGGGATTAGTTCCATCGTGAGCTCGGTAAACTCATCTTTAGCTTTGTCTAGTGCTTGGGAATATTTCAACATCTTCTCATTCTTTATCTCAAATTTTCCATTGATTTTTTGTATGGCCAATTGTGAGTCTGAGTAGAGGATAGCCTGGGAAACACCAAGATTTTGGGAAGCTTTAAGTTCGAGCAAAAATGCTTCGTACTCTGCTTCATTATTAGATGCTCGAAAATCCAACCTTATTGAAATGTTGGTCTCTTCAACCCAAGGTGAGATTATTACAATCCCGACCCCACTTCCTGTCTGATAAGATGATCCATCCACAAATATTTTCCACTGCTCTTCCTGCTCTAATTGTACAGTCTCAGCCAAAAAAATCGGCTAGGTCTTGAGCCTTGATAGCAACTCGGGGTTCAAACTTTATGCCGTACTCGCTCAATTCGGTGACCCACTTAATAATTCTTCCTGATGCATCTGGTTTGGCAGCAATTTTCCCCAAATCACTATTAATAAAGACAGTGATCGGATGTGACAGGAAGTAAGGCCTCAACTTTCTAGTCGTAATGACAAGGGTCATGGCCCACTTTTCTTAAGTCATGTAATTAAGTTCCGCTCCCTTCAGGGCATGAATGACGAAGTACACAAGAAAATAATTCATTCCCTCCTTCCTGACAAGGACAGAGCTGGCGGCTCGATGGGTGACAGACAGATAAACAAAAAGTTTTTCCCCCTGGACTGGATTGTTCAATATTCGTAACCCTTTCAAGTATGTCTTTAATTATTGGAAAGCTTTCTCGCTCTGTTCATCCCACTCAAATTTTTTTGTTTTCCTAAGTTCTTTGAAGAAAGGAAAACTCTTATCCGCTGATCTTGATATGAACCGAGCCAAAGCAGCAATCCTTCTAGACAGTCTTTATACCTCTTGAATATTTCTAGGAGATCTCATGGAGATGATGGATTGGACTTTATATGGGTTGGCTTAGATTCCCCTCCTCGTGACCATATAACCTAGTAATTTCCCAGTTTGTACTCTGAATGTGCACTTGCTCGGATTTAACTTCAACCGATACTCTCGCAGAGTTCGGAATGTCTGGTTCAGGTTGGTGATGAATCCTTCAGCTGTTCGGGTCTTGACCAAGATTTCATCCACGTATACTTTGATGTTCTTTCCGATCTGCTGCTTGAAAACTTTGTCCATTAACCTTTGATAATTAGCACCAGCATTTTTGAGTCCGAAGAGCATTAACACATAACAGTAAGTCTCGGTGGAGGTGAGAAAACTCACTTTGTCCTGATCTTCCTTAGCCAAAGGAATTTGATGGTATCCCTGATAGGCATCCAAGAAACATAACAGCTCATTCCCGACTGTAGAGTTAACAAGCTGATCTATCCGGGATAATGGGTAGCAATCCTTTGGACATGCCTTGTTCAAATCTCGAAAGTCCACACACATGCGCCATTTTCCCGAGGACTTGGGCACCAAGACTATGTTTGATAACCAGGTCGAAAAGTGTATCTCTTGGATGTGTCCAGCCTTCAGCAGATCTTCCACTTGTTCTTGAATCACGGCATCTTTATCCGGTCCGAAGTGTCTTTTTTTTTTGGATGATAGGGGGGTATTCTCTGATAACATTTAGTTTATGCTCCATTATTTCTCTCCGCACTCCCAAGAGATCCGAGATGGCCCATGCAAAAACATCTGTGTTTTCCACCGATGGCCCATGCAAAAACATCTGTGTTTTCCACCAAACATCTTAATAATTGTTCTCTGAGAGAAACTTCTAGTGTCCGTGCCACTTTTACCATCCCGGTCGGTGGGGAGACCAGAATCTCCTCACTCTCTTCCTCCGTAGTAATTGGGACGTTCTCTTCCAGTATATTTACTTGTTCTCAGCCTCGTGGTCCGGGTCGGTCGTTGTGACTGACCTTGACTACCTTTTGCTATATCCAAACTTCTCCACATAACACTTTCGAGAAGTTTTTTTATCTCCTTGGACTTCTCCGACCTTATTGCCTATCGGAAATTTGATCTTCTGGTGTAGGGCTGAGGCCACGGCCATGAAAGTGGTCATGGATGGTCTTCCCAAAATAGTATTATATGCTGCTGGAGCATCCACCACAATGAAACTAATGATTCTGGTTTTCCTCATGTGTTCATTGCCCAAAGTAAGCGGAAAATTAATTAAACCAATAGGGTGGATCGCGTGCCCGATGAATCTAAACAATGCAATCACCACATGCTCCATCTTGTATTCTCCTAAATCCATCTGATTTATTGTCTCTTGAAACAATACATTAACCGAGCTTCTGGAGTCCACAAAAATTCTAGCCACGTCATAATTAGTGTCACGCCCCGGGCCTAGGCCCGCGCCTGAGCGACTGCACACAATGGGCCCCTATAGCAACTACTTCGTATTAGTCCTCATTTTACGAAAATGATTGACCCAAGTTGCTATAGAATTTCATTGTAGCTCATTTTAAACTCATTTTAAACATTTTATTTTTTTTCATGTGGGACAGGGGTCTCACAATCACCCCTTCTTCAGAACGCGACGTCCTTGTCATGACCTGACCTTCAATCCACCAGCACTGGGAATCTAGAGGTGTCTCCTACAGGTTCAACCTGACCTTCGATCCACCAGCACCGGTGTAACGCCCCGATTTTATCTTAATTGACTTTATTTGAGATAATCGGAGATTCCAGAGTTCAAAAGCCGACTTGATTTTGATCAGGGTCCTTTTTGCAAATTTTGGATTTTTTCAGGGACTAGAGTGCAATTATTGGATTTGTTAGATATTTATAAGCCCTTTGACTTATCTTTTCACTTCATCCTCCTCCTCCTTCACGTCTCCCTCCATTGAAGCGCCTCCCAAGTTCTTCGAGCTTCCAGATTCAAGGCTGCGAGAGCTTCGTTCTATCGTAAGTTTTTCTACGATCAGGTTCATTCTATTTTTTGGATGTTGTTAGAATCGTTCGAGATTCGAGTATGTTGATCTTGGCAGAGTTCTGATCTTTTATTATCTGTCGGTTTTGGAATAGAGCGACGTTCGGAATTGTTATGAATTTTTGAAGGGATTTTCGAAAGTTGAGTTTTATGATTTGTTAGAATTGGTTTGTTTTGATGGATTGTTGGTTGAATTGAGTCTATTGGATTGATATTATGCTGTCTTCATTCCGGTTTGATCAAATTATAGCCGTTATGCCGTCGGTTTGAGTTTTGGATTGTCTATCGGTTCGAATTGTTTGAGACAATCCTTCGATTGAGTTGTATGTTAATCTCGAGCCTTATTACTTATTGTACAGATTGATTTGAGGCCAGTGGAGTTGCGGGATTGAAGCTTTGTGCAACTTGGAGATTGTAGTCGATATAGTATCGATTTCTTATTATCGATTGAGGTAGTTTGATTGAATCTTGATTGAGGAATCGTTGTTGTTTCCAGGTTTGGAGCATCGACGTTGTTGAAAAGAGGTATGAGATGACTTAGATTGAAATGGAACGAGTGACTTGAATCCGACTTGATTCGAGTGTTCCGGAAAAATCACATACTTGCATGTTATTTGATTATTTGAATTATGTTTTGCATTGCATTCATATTGAGCTAAGAATCCTTGATTTGAACAGCGGGCAGGATGGCCCTTTTTATGATAGACATTTTGGGAATTATATTGTGAGTGGCCTGGGTGTAGCCGTTTCACCTAGTGCTAGCATACTCCTTATAGTCGCATCAAAGTCTAGAGGATGGAGATACGTAGCACCACCTCGATCGGGAGAGTCGGTGAGTCGTTTACGTGATCTCATCCTCGGGATCCCAAAAGCAAAAGCAGCAACTCTTTCGATTATCCGACTTGATAATCCCAGATTTTAAAGACATGCATTGCATTTGGAATTGTCTTGGGAATTGCATGATTTATATTTGAATATCTAGAAGTTGATGTATTTCGTTTGAAATGCTTATCTGATATTGCATGTTTGTCTCTTTTACTGGGAATATTATTCTCACCGGATTATCCGACTGTTTTCTTGTCTTTTTATGTGTGCTTGGCAACAGGTGGGGCAGGACCGAGTCAGAGATCGCATGGCTAGGTGGATGAGTTAATAGAGTGAGGCCTTGTTATTGTAGAAGTTGAATTTGTAATCGAACTTAGATTGTATTCGAACTCGATTTGTATTTGGATTTTGGAACTTAGAATTGATGCATGTTCTACTCTTTCTTGTAATTGAATACTTCGTTGTTGGAAAAGTGTTAGTTGAATCATGTCGGAGCCTTTCCGGGTGTTGGATTGCACTTTTGGAGCCTTATTTTGAGCTGAATCAGCAGACCATGCGCGCCCGCGCCTGGTGTGGCGCGCCCGCGCGTCCTGCTCTGTATTTCGGAGGCCCGGACAGGGCGTCATGCGTGCCCGCGCGTCACCTTTTAAAAAAAAATAAAAATTTCCTTTGATTTTAATCTTAGATCTTGTATGCTTAATTATTGTTTATTCCGAGATTAGATGATTAGAATCGAGGTCTCACATTAAGTAGTATCAAAGCGATAAGATTCTTGGACTGAATTTAGAAGTGAGTGGGGTAGATCGAGTCCGCATAAATTGAATTCTCGCATGTGATTGAGTTATTTAAATTGATTTATTTAAATATCATGCGAGCATGCTTTATTTATTGAGAATTAATTGAATTACATGATTTTGTGATGTGATTTGTAAAGCATGAATTAATTGAGATATGAATTGTATTTCACCTGTATCCGGAATTCTGAGAGGTTGCAAGGGCATCGATTGCAGCGATTGAGATATCATGTGTCCTAACCTTTGATTATCAGATGGGTACTCGACGAGTTATTAACAGGAACCCACCGCCAGTTACTCCTGCGACTGAGCAAGCTAGTACTGAGGTTGATCAGTTGGATGCTACAGCGACGCCTATGGAAACATTGCTGAAGAGGTTTCAGTCGTTTAATCCGCCGTTGTTGATGGGTACTGAAAATCCAGTTGACTGTGAGGGTTGGTTGGATGACGTTGATCAGTTGTTCGATTCCCTTGACTATTCTAATGACCGCCGAACCAGGTTAGTCATTCATCAGCTTCGAGGTGTGGCTAAGAACTGGTGGATCACGAAGAAGAGGTCCATGGAGAACCGAGGTACAACTATTAACTGGAATCTGTTTAAGTCAGAGTTTTATAAACGGTTTTTCCCAGTTTCGTACCGAAAGGACAAGGGAGCCGAATTCGCAAATCTTAGACAAGGGAACTTGAACATTGAGGAATACGTAGCCAAGTTTGATAGTCTGTTGCGATTCGCACCGCACATTGCCGACAACGAAGAAGCAAAAGCGGATCAGTTCATTAATGGTCTGAACCCTGACATCTTCACACTGGTAAACACTGCTAGGCCTGATAATTTTGCGGATGCCATGAATCATGCAAAAGGATCTGAAGCAGGTTTATGGAGACAGATAGGAGGTCAGTTTGTGCCGCAGCAGCAGCAAGGACAGTTTCAGGCACAACCTTACCAATACCAGAACCAACCATCGTATTACCAGAACCAGTCCTTTCAATTTCAGAACCAACCACCGAGTTCTGAAGGTGGTAGCAGTGGAGGTAATTTGAAGGACTACTATCATCCGAAAGGGAAGCAGTTTAAGAAGCACGAAACCAGTTCTTCGAGCTCTAGTGGCTCGAGGCAGTTTGGAGCGGGACAGAGTTCGGGTCAGTCAGGCATGTCTTGTGCCAATTGCGGAGGTCGTCACTCCAGTGATCAGTGTAGAGGTATTTTTGGAAGCTGTCATATTTGTAACCAGGCGGGGCACTTTGCAAGAACGTGTCCTCAGCGTGTCCCTGATCAAGCTCAGAGTGGAAGTTTTTCGAGACAGACAGCTCAGCCTCAGCAGCAAGCACCTACTGTTCACTCTTTCCAACCTCAGCAGTAGAATAGACAGGAAGGTAATCAGTATGCAAGTCAGCCTTCCAGATAGCAGGCACGAGTTTTTGCTCTGTCTGAGGATCAGCAGACTCAGGCTGCACCCGATAATGACGGATCATGTAACGTTCGATTTTGGGTTTTCCTTTTCTTATTTGGACTGTTAGATACTGGCGAGTCTCTTGCCTTCTTATTGAAGAATCTTTTTACGTTTAACGTGCCTCTATTAAATTGTTGAATCGTTCGAATTGATGAATACTCCAGTAGTGTTGTTAACTTCTATTAACCGGATCTTTCAGAAGAATTAATTGAGACTAGGAATTCTTATCGTTGATTTCTTATATTTTGGAATGAGAATTGTTCTGATCTTTTGGAGCTTTTGAGAATCGTATAGCAGATTGTGGTACCAAGCAGTGGTATGTTGTTCTTAGATGTCTGAATTCTATTTGGATCGGGAGTTGTCTTCCTCAACTTTATGATCTGGTGACGGAATTTCTGTTGATCAGCACTCCAGTATTCTTGATTTTGGTGCTGATGATCTTACAGTACTTGACATTCTTCTTATCGAGATTTTGGGATGTATTCTTATTCATGGGAATCACGCTATAGTCTAGACGTCGAGACAGCTGAAGATGCTCGAGACTCAATGTCTGAATCTGGACTTTGAGCTCGCAACGATCTTATTGATTAGAAGATCTATTTTCTATTGTCTTATGAGGAAATTCACGTGATCTGTTCTAATATTAAGAGTTGGAGAAATTGTTTTAGCAGACGGAACTGATTTGGAAACAGAGAAGAAGATCAGATTGTATGAGATTTCTGACTGCGAATCTTTATTTAGGGAATTGTATGCAGCAACCGATGTTTTGAGCTGTTCTTATTTTATCTACTATCTGATTTGATTGACCGATTGTTGGAATCTGCTACCGTATTTAGTACAGAATGACTTTCAGTCAAGACTAGAGGATTGAGATCTTGTTAGAGGTCGTCAGATGTCATGTTTTGCCGAAGTCTGTCAGTTTAGACAGAGATCCTTGATGCACTCGTTCTTTCAGCAAGGACTTCAATGAGATTTTGTTGTCTGATTTCAACTTATTTAGTTCGATATCCTCTGAACGACGGACAGCCAGATCAAACGAGTCGAACTTAGATGTTATGCCTTGAGTTGAAACCAGAGACGATTTGATTGTGTTTGAGCAGATGAGGATTATGCTGATAAGAACGAGTCGACTTTTGATTGACGGACTTGAAGGAGTATTAGAGAGTCAGAATTCGCGTTGGAACCGTGTTTGATTTCGAGGAGGAAATCTTTTCTTAGAGGGGGAGAATTGTAACGCCCTGATTTTATCTTAATTGACTTTATTTGAGATAATCGGAGATTCCAGAGTTCAAAAGCCGACTTGATTTTGATCAGGGTCCTTTTTGCAAATTTCGGATTTTTTCAGGGACTAGAGTGCAATTATTGGATTTGTTAGATATTTATAAGCCCTTTGACTTATCTTTTCACTTAATCCTCCTCCTCCTTCACGTCTCCCTCCATTGAAGCGCCTCCCAAGTTCTTCGAGCTTCCAGATTTCCTCCCGAGCTCGATCCGTCCGTTAGAATTTATTTCTGAAGGCAGATTAGCGATCACGGCTGCGAGAGCTTCGTTCTATCGTAAGTTTTTCTACGATCAGGTTCATTCTATTTTTCGGATGTTGTTAGAATCGTTCGAGATTCGAGTATGTTGATCTTGGCAGAGTTCTGGTCGTTTATTATCTGTCGGTTTTGGAATAGAGCGACGTTCGGAATTGTTATGAATTTTTGAAGGGATTTTCGAAAGTTGAGTTTTATGATTTGTTAGAATTGGTTTGTTTTGATGGATTGTTGGTTGAATTGAGTCTATTGGATTGATATTATGTTGTATGCATTCCGGTTTGATCAGATTATAGCCGTTATGCCGTCGGTTTGAGTTTTGGATTGTCTATCAGTTCGAATTGTTTGAGACAATCCTTCGATTGAGTTGTATGTTAATCTCGAGCCTTATTACTTATTGTACAGATTGATTTGAGGCCAGTGGAGTTGCGGGATTGAAGCTTTGTGCAACTTGAAGATTGTAGCCGGTATAGTATCGATTTCTTATTATCGATTGAGGTAGTTTGATTGAATCTTGATTGAGGAATCGTTGTTGTTTCTAGGTTTGGAGCATCGACGTTGTTGAAAAGAGGTATGAGATGACTTAGATTGAAATGAAATGAGTGACTTGAATCCGACTTGATTCGAGTGTTCCGAAAAAATCATATACTTGCATGTTATTTGATTATTTGAGTTATTTGAATTATGTTTTGCATTGCATTCATATTGAGCTAAGAATCCTTGATTTGAACAGCGGGCAGGACGGCCCTTTTTATAATAGATGTCTTGGGGATTATATTGTGGGTGGCCTGGGTGTAGCCGTTTCACCTAGTGCTAGCATACTCCTTATAGTCGCATCAAAGTCTAGAGGATGGAGATACGTAGCACCACCTCGATCGGGAGAGTCGGTGAGTCGTTTACGTGATCTCGTCCTCGGGATCCCAAAAGCAAAAGCAGCAACTCTTTCGATTATCCGACTTGATAATCCCAGATTTTAAAGACATGCATTGCATTTGGAATTGTCTTGGGAATTGCATGATTTATATTTGAATATCTAGAAGTTGATGTATTTCGTTTGAAATGCTTATCTTATATTGCATGTTTGTCTCTTTTACTGGGAATATTATTCTCACCGGATTATCCAGCTGTTGTCTTGTCTTTGTATGTGTGCTTGGCAACAGGTGGGGCAGGACCGAGTCAGAGATCGCATGGCTAGGTGGATGAGTTGATAGAGTGAGGCCTTGTTATTGTAGAAGTCGAATTTGTAATCGAACTTAGATTGTATTCGAACTCGATTTGTATTTGGATTTTGAAACTTAAAATTGATGCATGTTCTACTCTTTCTTGTAATTGAATACTTCGTTGTTGGAAAAGTGTTAGTTGAATCATGTCGGAGCCTTTTCGGGTGTTGGATTGCACTTTTGGAGCCTTATTTTGAGCTGAATCAGCAGGCCATGCGTGCCCGCGCCTGGTGTGGCACGCCCGCGCGTCCTGCTCTGTATTTCGGAGGCCCGGACAGGGCGTCATGCGCGCCCGCGCCTCACCTTTTAAAAAAAAAAAATCCTTTGATTTTAATCTTAGATCTTGTATGCTTAATTATTGTTTATTCCGAGATTAGATGATTAGAATCGAGGTCTCACAACCGAGAATCTAGAGGTGGCTCATACAGGTTCAAGAGGTTGCTCCCGTCATGTAGCACTTTGCCTCGCAGGTTCAAGAGGTGGCTCCCACGCACATAGCACTTTGTTCCGCATAGCACTTATTTCTCTGGGTTCTTGCTGGTGACCATTTCTGATATCATTCTGTCATGCCCCGAACCCAGGCCCGCACCTGCACGACTGCACAATGGGTCCCTATAGTAACTACTTTGTATTTTTTCTCGTTTTACGAAAATGGTTAACCCAAGTTGCTATAAAAGTCCATTGTAGCCCATTTTAAACTCATTTTAAACATTTCAATTTTTTTATGTGGGACAAGGGTCTCACAATTAGAGACCATGGCTCGAATGACCAACGCATCATTGTGAGTGTCAGATATACCCTTCAAATCTTTCGGGCCGAAAGAAATGGTCGGGCCTTTCCGAATTACGTGGTCAGCGATTTCCATATTGCTCAACTTCCGACTACTTGTCTTTTTGGCCCTGTTGGAATCTCCATTTTTTGTTCCTTCAGAGATCATATTAATAACCCCTCTCGCGGGAGGGGGTGGCCCTTGATTATTATCGGGCTGGTTTTGATTCGGGCGCTGAGGCTGCTCCCGAAGAGGGTCGGGTCTTCTTCTTGCTTCTGACTGGTCAGACCCCTCCCGACCTCTCTTTGGGTAATGATGCCCTCCTCCTAGTCGTATTAATATGTCTTTCTCCCTAGGATATCTTTGAATTATTCTCTCGATTTTTTTCTCTAACTGTCTACAGTCATTAGTAAATTGCACATATTCCTTGTGAAAATCACAGTATTTATCTGATCTTGGCCTTCGAGGTCCATGCTCACTCCAGGGAGGTCTCTGCACGAGCTGTTTGTTATCACAAATCTGGAGGGCGCGGGTCTTGCTCATTCTTAAGGGTTTGAAGGATACAAACTGCCCTAGTAATTCAGATCGGGGTATTGGTCCATTCCTGTGGGGCGGGACAGGCGGCCAAATTTTTTTAGGACTTTTGGGCTGATCTCTCTTCTTATCCACTCGAGATGCTTGTATTTCTTCTAAATTCACATATTTCTCAGCACGTGCAAGCAATTATTCGTACGTAATGGGTGGTTTCTTTATCAATGATTTCAGGAAATCCTCAGTGGTGAGCCCTTGAATGAAGGCACTGATAAGTAAATCAGTCGTGGTAGCCGGAACTTCGAGGGCCAAGGCTCAAAATCTGCGAATATACGCCCTCAAGCCCTCTTGCCATTGTTTCTTGATAGAGAATAATTTAAAAGTAGTGGTAGGGTGCTTCTTACTACTAGCAAAATGGTGAAGAAAGGCTTTACTTAAATCCTTGAACTCGCGTCTTGGGCGGAGTAGGTTGAACCATTGTTGGGCTGGCCCTATCAGAGTGGTGAGAAAGACCCGACACTTGATCGGGTCGGAATACCTGTGCAGTAGGGCTGCATTCTCGAAACATGACAAGTGCTCCTCTTGATCCCCTTTTCCATCATACTCTCCCATATGAGGAAACTTGAAATTTTTGGGTAGTTCCGCCTCCAATATTTTCGGAGAAAATGGGACGTTTCGAACCGGCATGACTAGATACCCAGATTGTTTTTTCTTTAAAAGTTTCATCTCTTCCTTCAGTCTTTTGATCTCCTCCAACTGTGAATCTTGATTGGGGGAGGTGGATTGGCCCTCTCCCTATCTGCTAGGGCCCTTTCAACAGAAGCAACCACGATTTGATTAAGTATCGCGGGATCAACTGGTGGATTTCTTCCATTTTCTTCAGTCATCTCAACTCTTTTTTCTTTAAATTTCCACAGACAGTGCCAATTGATGATACCAAAACTTTACGGCGGGTTCAATCTGGTAGAGCGGATCTTCAAATCTCTCACGAAGCGGGTCGGGTCAGGTATGACGTGACTACACAAACAGAAACTCCGTTAGGGGGCACCGAACGTATTTCGACGTGACACCTCTGATGCCTAAGTCAGTGATCAGAAGATGTAGAGAACAATAAAGAGAGCATAAAAGTATGTGAATATGTGAGCAAGGGTGAATGTGTAAAATCATAAATAATATCTATATTTATAGGGGTTGGAGGGGTGAATTACCTTGTTAAAGTAGAATTCTTGTCAGGGAAAAATTCTGCACCCGGTTCGGGATCCGACCAAACCACTTGGTATAAACTTCATACTTCCTTTATACCAAAAGAGGGAGGTACTATTGATGCCCTAAAAGAATTCTACTGCAACAAGGTAATTCACACCTCCATCCCCTATAAATACAGGTATTATTTATGGTTTTACACATTCACTCTTGTTCATATATTCACATACTTTTATTCTCTCTTTATTGCTCTCTTCATCTTTTGAGCACTGACTTAGGCATCGGAGGGATCACGCCGAAAACACCTTTGGCGCCCCTTAACGGAGTTTCTATCTGTGTAGTCACGTCATACCCAACCCGACCCGCTTTGTGAGAGATTTGGAGATCCGCTCTACCAAACCGAACCCAAGATAAAATTTTGATATCATCAGAATCAATTAGGTACCTGTTTAGACACGAGGTGAAACGTCACAAAACATCATTAATAGTTCCGTTCCTGAAATATTATTGACCAAGTCGAGAGATTATAATTAGTTTAGTTTCTTAATGAAGTGGAAGACACTAAAAACAAAATTTTGAAATTTTTTTAAAGAAAAGTTGATAAGTATTTCCTAAAAACTCTTTCAAACAATATTTAAAAACAATTACCAAATCCTGATTGTCGTTAATGAGAAACTAATGAAAGAAAATTAAGGTACACGTGTGGACCAATTAAAGGGGTATAGCCTGGAATGATACGTTAAATCGAAGCAGATGAATTGTGGCCCGACAGGAGATGGCTTAACCTTTGGGCTTGTGACAGTAGTACATGACAACTATCAAGTATGTGACCCAGCCCAAATAACTGGGCTGATTTATATATTGAAGTAACATTTATATAAAGTATACATGAAATTAGCTTGTTTTCCAGGTTTTGTTTTTAAATGACGTGGAAACTCGAAATTGCTAATTTTTTTGCATGCAATTGTATAAAATCTTGGGCTAATACAATAGTCTACAAACTAATCTAACCAGTTAAATTGCACTGGATAAGTCATGTGATAGACTCGTCCGAAAAGGTGTTGGTATGAAAAATCGAGATCCTCACTATTTTTCGAGAGCTTATCAACTCAACAAACTCAAACACCCCCTTAAGACCATTATTTAGAGTATGCTTAACTTAGAACTAGTAAATTATGTACACACATTGCATGTATAAAATAATTATCTTAATATAAGTGATAATATTATTTTTTTTCCTTCTATTAAAAAATTAATTTTATGTTTTTTCTCTAATTATAAACACACTTGAGAGTTATAACTAAAAATTTATACAAAATTAATAAGAATTGATAACTGATGAAATTTGAGAGGGAAAAAAAGATAGAGAAAAAAGTAGATAAAGAGGTTAGAGAATAAATGATAATAATTTGGTCATTTCATATCTAAGAGTTCTAACTTTATGTAAATGTGTGTGTTAGATTTTGGAGTAAAATTAGAAAAGGTTTGATATGATTGACACACTTAAACGGTTGTTATAAAGTGTACAACAATTATTATATAATAATGGTATCGATAGTTCTTTTAAAAAAAATAATTATCGATAGTATCTAGATAATATTAATATTAAAATCTTAAAAATAAGAAAGCCATTTTTGAAAAACTAATTTATTAATTAATCATATCAGCCAAAAAAATTTAATAGAAGAACGTATAATTCATGTTTTATATATTATTTGGATCACTAATGAAAAAATATTATTTTTTATGTTAAAGTATTATTTTATATTATATTATATTATAAGCAGGATTCATCGTCTCATGAAGACTTACTCAAAAAGTTATTGTGATCAATTTTGTTAAAGTATATAACTTTTTAAAATAATAATTTCGATCGCCATATATTAACTTGTCGAAACAAATATAGTTAATTAAATTTATGATAGCTGGTATATATATGAAATATGAAAAACTCAACCAACTTTCATTCATAATTTTAATCTCACTTTTACTCTGCAAGAATATCATTATTATTCATCGTAGTTCAAATTTAAACCGCAATCTTCATTTAATTGTAATCTTACTCATAATTATAATTAATTATAATTATATTAAAGTTATTCTTCATATAGTATTTATTGGTTACATGCATGGATGACTCTATCGCTCAAAGTAAATACTTACATTTGTTATTAATCTGCCAATTAACATGAAAATAAACGGAAACTCAATGATTTAGGCACGAAATAAATAACCAAGTCCAAACTCATAACAACGAACATAAATTCAGTATTAATTGGGCTGTGGAATTATGTGAAATGCAACGGTCAGATAATAAATAAAACTTCATAAATTCATTGAAGTTAATTAATGAATTCGGAAATAAATTTTCACGAATTTTTTTTAAAAAATGTTTTCACCCATAATAATCCATAATAATTCTTTAAAAATATAGGTTTTTTTAGTTTATACTTTTCCCATATTTAATTAATTTGGCACTAACGTCTCTTGCATATTTTTCAATTCGTCTCAAATATATAAACAAAGCTTACAAACAAACTTCTTATTTTATATATATTTATTTAATTTATTTAAAAACTAGTTGTACTTTTTCCAAGAGTTAGTGTATATTAGTAAACGACATAAATATTTTTTACTACATATAGAAATTGAACTATATATTTGGATAGCAGAAGAAAAAACCTACACAATTAAGATGAAATGTGCAAGATTTTTTAATTTGGTTCTCTGAAATATGTGGCTGTAGAAATTAAAGGAGAGAAAACTAGGTTTTCTATATCATGAAAAATTGTGCATAAAAGTTACACAACAAGATGTTTATATAGTTAGATTAAATACAAGCAAACAATAAAAAGACTACTCTATCCTTATTAGCTAATAAATAGAAAGCCTAATAATAATAATATAATCTAATATAATATAACATTCCCCCTCAAACTCACGATGCTACAGCTAAAAGCATTGAGAGTTTGTCAGACAAGAAACGGAATCGCGAAGCGTAATGTGCCTTGGTAAACATATCAGCAATCTGTAGAGAAGAAGGAACAAACGACAACATGATGGTGCCAAGCTGAAGATGGTGACGAGTAATGTGACAATCAATTTCAATATGTTTCGTCCGCTCATGAAAGACTGAATTACGTGCAATTTGAATAGCACTCTGATTATCACAAAATAACGGAGTAGGCCGAGCAAGAGAGACACCCATATCCGCAAGCAACCAACGCAACCAAACTATCTCACAAGTAGTAGAGGCCATGGCACGGTACTCAGCTTCTATGAAAGATCTAGAAATAACATCTTGTTTCTTACTCTTCCAAGAGATTAGGGAATCACCGAGAAAAATGCAGAAGCCAGTGGTAGATTTGCGATCCGTAGGATCACCAGCCCAATCAGCATCAGAGTATGCACGCAGCTCCAAAGATGAAGTAGAAGGAAATAAAAGACTTTGAAATTGAGTTCCCCGAAGATACCTGAGAATACGGAGAACAGCAGCCCAATGAACTGTAGTTGGTGCAGTGACAAACTGACTAACCACATGAACATCATGCGCAATATCTGGACGAGTCACGGTGAGATAAACCATACTCCCAACAATAGTTCGGTACAAACTAGGATCCGGCAAAGGTGGGTCATCACACGGTGAATACCGAGCATTAGTCTCAAGAGGAGTATCAGCAACTCTATTATCAGTGAGACGTGCACGCTCAAACAGATCAGATATATACTTTGACTGAGATAAGAGATAACCCTTTGGCGAAGAAGCGACCTCAATGCCCAGAAGTAGCGTAGTATACCCAAATTTTCATAGCAAAACAACGAGCCAACTCAAACTTCAACATATAATGATAAGAGAATACGACCTGCACTAGTACATTTAACAAACAATTCTGAATCATGATTATTAGGCAGAAAACCAAGCAAAGTGATAACTGTAGAGAACTTATCAAACCAAGCACGAGGTGCTTGTTTGAGACCATAAAGTTCTTTATGAAGCCTGCAAACTTCACCAGGTTGGTGAGGAACACCAGGAGGAGGTGTCATATAAACTTCTTCATGCAGATCACCATTAAGAAATGCATTCTTGACATCCATCTGAGATATTCTCCATCGACAAATAGAAGCAACAACAATCAGAGTACGAGCAGTCGTCATTTTTGCAACAGGGGCAAATGTTTCCTCATAATCCATGCCATACTCCTGAGAATATCCTTTAGCAACAAGACGAGTTTTGTATCGTTCAATAGACCCATCAGATTTAGTTTTGATCTTATAGATCCAACGAGAACCAATTGTGTGTTTTCCTAGTGGCAGCGGTACCAAATCCCATGTATGAGTTTGATGCAGAGCAGTCAGTTCCTCGGCCATAGCATTCTGCCAAACAGGGTTACGAACAGCTTCTCTATAGGATACAGGCTCAGATAGACAACGAACAGATGCAATAAATGAAGCAAAAGAACGAGAATAACAAGAGTAAGCAAAATCTGGTAGCTTAGAAGACTTACGAACACGAGTAGACTGACGACGGCTAGAAGGATCATCCGCAACCTCAGGAGATGATTGGGTAGTGACAAAAGCAGGAAGAGGTGTTGCAGGTGTCTCAGTACCAGATTCAGTTGAGCTACCAGTAGGGGCTGTTTGTGAGCGAATCATCTTTACGACCAGCCATGGTGACAATAAACAGTGTGCACGGACAACCAAATAGGAAGCAGAAAACCAAGTTGATGCGAGAACAAGAAAAAAAAACTAATCAAAATACGAAGAGCGGAGAAAAACTGGACGAGATTAACAGTCCTTCAATCAAACAATCGAAATCCATAGAGATGGAGGCTTTGATATCATGTAAAAATTAAAGGAGAAAAAACTAGGTTTTCTATATCATGAAAAATTGTGTATAAAAGTTACACAACAAGATGTTTATATAGTTAGATTAAATACAAGCAAACAATAAAAAAACTACTCTATCCTTATTAACTAATAAATATAAAAGCCTAATAATAATAATATAATCTAATATAATCTAACCGTGGCGACTTTAATAAATAAATATAGAGAAAATAAACGCAAAAATCTCGATTTGAAAATAAAAATCTGGAGTATACAAGGTCTCGAGGCATTTAACTTGTCGATGGGGAGGTGGCCGGTGGGGCCGGTGGGTGGGTGGCTGGGACTGTGGCCGCCTCGGCTCCTTCCACCCACCGGCCCACAAGTCTATTCTTGTGATATTTATATTCTAAAAAATCATTAAAAAATTTATTTGTTATAATTTTTTTAGAAAAATCATCCTAATTTTTTTTTTATTTTTGGGACTAAAATATAATAATTATTGGAACGGGGGTAACAGAATTCGTTGTCGTGAAAAAAAACATCAAGTTAACTGAAAAATAATTATTTCTAATAAATTAACCATCTATACAAAACATGCGATTCGCGCTAGGAATAAAAAGCTTCTTTGAACTAGGAGGGTGTTTGACTAAACTTATTAAAAAGAGCTTATAAGCTCTTAGAGCTTAAAAGCTGTTTTACGAGCTTATAAGCTGTTAGAACTTATTTTAAAAATAAGTTGTTAAAGTGTTTGGGTAAACTTATTTTAAATAACTTAAAGATGTTGATATGTTTGGTATTATAAGATCTTTTATTGTCAAAATTACCAAAAAGGGTATAATTTTATGAAAATAATATTTTGAGTTATACACATACGAAAATAGTTTTAGAATAAACCTATATTAAAAAAATAAAATTGTTTTAATATTTTATTTTTAGAAAAATTTATGTGATTTGTAATTTTTTTAAAATAATATTTAATATTTAATAAGTGGAGGATAAGATAGAGATTTATTAAAATATTCAAGGATATTTTAGAGATATGAAATATTAAAATAAGATCTTTTTTAAAAAAGTACCTCCCCCCTTACTTTTTTAAAAACAGCTTATAAGCTGTCAAACAGCTTATTTTGACAGCTTATAAGCTGTTTTTAAAAAATTTTACCAAACACATTTTCAGAGCTTAAAAGCTCTAAAACAGCTTATAAGCTGTGTGAAAGAGCTTTTAAGCTCTGCCAAACACCCTCTAGATACAAAATGGTTTTTCATAATAACTTGAAATTTTTTAAGAGTGTATGTTTAGGGAAAAAAAAATAAATGTCGATAATCATGTGTAGCTCATTTAATACCAAGTCTCAAGTATAGAACGAGGTGTCAAGTTCTAGATCTAATTATAATAATATTTTCTTTAATTCAAAAAATATGAAATGAATAAACAGCGGCATGCCTAAAAAAGCAATCAAAACATGTGCATCACACTAAATTGGGAAAAGACACTATTCAAACTCATATATTTGATCATTATCTCGGTCCGCTCTCAAATGTTTATTTTTTTCAGTTTAGTCATAACATTTCAAAAATTTACACCAATTATCATTCTATTAATTTAATGGTTAAAATTAAACATATGTTGGACTTCGGTAGTATTTGGGATTGTTTTTAGGAAAAAATTTTGAGTTTTTCCTTCATAAATCTTATTAATCTCAAACACTACCTTATCCATTTTAAAATCACTTATAATATGAATGTTCGATTCAAATTATAATGTAGGTTGATAAATACAGATCGGTTCGATTTTTGAAAAAATATGAAATAAACCAAGTGCAAATTAAACAGTAAACCTAATCGAACCAATAAAAATTTAAAAAACCAACAAATCTAAAATTTCAGTTATGGTCGGTTTAGCTTTTTTAGAAGCATGGCCCATTCTAAACCTTGATTTTTCTCATACGAAACATTATAAATCCTTAAATTATACACTTCTGGCTTCAAAGAGAACTCCGTGATTTCTCTTTCTTACTTATTATATATCAACAAATATTTCTTAAAAATAGTAAGGAAAAATAAATATATATTTTTTTGAAAAATAAAACCAGTTACGAAAGTGATGATTTTATAATTAAAAATAGGGAAAATTGTCAATCACTCCTTAAACCAAATTACAACTTACTTATAAGTTATAACTATCTACCCAAATAAAACTTCTTTTCTACTCTCTGGAGAGAGAAATTTTTGTTTAAAAATATCCATTATACCCTTATCTATTAAAATCCTAATAATCACTAAAAAAAAAGGTGAGAGAATGGACATAAAAAAAACAAGAATAATTCAAATAGTATTTATATAAAAGTTCAAATTAAAATTAAAGAACATAAACCATATCATATACATGCTTATGTTGATACGAAAGAAAGTATGTGTTTAGCAAGTAAACATATACTCTCAAATCATTATTGGAGAAATACGATAAAAGATTAAAAGTTCGAATATAATATGGATCAATTATGCTAGATACAGTAACGGAAAAATTAAAAATAGAAATTGAGGAAACAAAATTCGTAATATCAATTATATACCAAATAGAATCAGGAATGAATATTATAATAGAGAATAACTTTTTAAGACAATATCTTTCATTTACGCAATTTGAAGATCATATAACTTTAAACAAAGGATCATCAATTATTCACATTCCTAAAATACGAACAGCATTTTGTGTAGGAAACAAAGAATTTACAAAGAATTTTCATAAACGAAATACAAATCCAATAGAATTAAAAATAGAGAATATTTTAACAATTAATCCTGAAAAAGAAATCATGAAAAAAATTTCATGACATTTGTTCTGAAAATCCTCAGGACAAAATTAAGAAAAGAAAACAATGTATAGCTTCAATAAAACTTAAAAACCCTAATATCACAATCCGTGAAGCACCAAGAAGATGCATCTTGTGTAAAATGCTCGCAAGCGTACGAGTGTCAAGTTTTAATATAGTGATAAATTAAGTATCGTTCCCACAGAGAGTAAAATGAAAACATGCAGTTCTTGTAATTAAAATAGTCTAAACTTTATCTAGAAAATCAATGATCAAGAATTTTGCAGAAAAATAAAATAATCAATGAGTTTTTGATAGCACGCACACAACTTTCAGATAAAAATCAATCAGAGAAAAAATGGTCTAGAGGTATAAATTTCACCTGGTTTCAACAACAATCAATCCTAATTACTTACTCTTCATGAATTTCAGTCAATTAATAGCCAAGAACACTTAAGTTTTTTATTTCCCTCTCCCGAGCAACAAATAATTTTTATCAACTACAATTCAATTTCAATATCCCTATTAAGAATCTACTTGCAGTGATGTATCACAGAACAATGTTCTTTTCAAAGGCTCTGTTAAAATTATATACTCTCCCGAGCTATATAAATAAATAACAGTGTAAATTCTATTTGTCCTATTCAAAATCTCCTCTTTCGAGTGCCAGATTTCAAATAAATATTACAAATCAATTATTGATCAAGTAATTGAAAAGACAATCAATTCTAGAAAAATAATTAATCTATAAGAAACTCAATTCAATCAAATCAAAAATGAATGAAAGCGTCTACACCAGGTTCCATTTGACCTCTAGACTCTAAAAAATTAGTTCATAATAAAATTCTGAATAAAACAAATCATGTTCAAAAATCTAGACATCAAATCAGAATTTAATAAATAAAAGATAAAGTAAACAAATTCGTCGTCGACGCCGTGTCCGGTCTCTCGATCTCCGTCTTTGTTCTTCAAATAAAAGCTCAGACTTTTTCCAGAAATCTTCACGATCACGTTCTCAGATCTCTTCTCTGATTTATGTGTATGTGTTTTGTGCGGCTCTCCCCTATTCTCATGCTCAGGAATCCCTTTTATACGACATAATAAAAGCTCATTAAAAGCCCAAGAAAATAAAAACTTTCCTTCCCGCAATAATTAAAACACCGAGATCTCATCACGCGCGGCCGCTCCAGAAATCCCACGCGGGCGCGCATAACCCTCTGACTTGTAATCTTCAATCTCACACAATGAATGCGCGTTTGCTCTAGGACTCTTCTCTTTGGCGCTTGATGAAGCGCTAACAACAAGCCCATTAAGAAGCCCATTAACTTTCCTTCATTATTTTCTTTCCTGCTTCTTCTTTTCTCCCATTTTATTCCTTTCTCTTCTAAATTCTTATTTTCTTCTTCTTTTCCATAAAATCTCCATAATTTCCTACAAACACAAAAACAACAAAACTCCGCATAAATCTTCTCGAAACCAATAATTAACAATTAAAATCATATATAAATTAAGTGTATAAAATACACTTATCAAATACCCCCAAACTTAGACTTTTGTTCGTCCCGAGCAAACCAATAATGAGCAATATTCAAAAAAAACTCATATCACCAAAATAAAAATATAGTCAAGAAATATTATGGAGCAATGGCCACAGCAATAATTTTAAAAATTCAATTTCAATCTCATCCAACCTACTAACACTTGAAAATTTTAATCGTAAACTAAATAACCTCATAAACTTACAATCTCCACAACTCACGTTCAAAACACTCTTATCCAAATTCAATTCACACATTCATAGATCATGAGGACTTTTCAAGGTAGCATATGATCAAAATTAAGGATATTAATAAAAAACACTCACAAATAGGTAGAAGCAAAGAATAATAGTGTGTGCGTGTTTCGATCAAAAATTCATAATCATTAAAAGTATCAATCAACAGTCCATAGGCTAAATTCTCGCAACTCTTCTTCACTAGTATATTGGGCAACTGAGACTCGGTCAATAGGACTTAATCAGCTTATAACGAAAGGTTTGGCTCATGGCTACAAATGAAGGATAAGAATTCAAAATAATGAGTAATTTAATGCTTAAACTCTAATTTCGACTCCTTTTCATTCACAATTTCATTTTTCTTCTTCACTTCATTGATTTTTCTTCATTATTTTTCTTTTTTTTCACAAATATTTTTTTTCACAACTTTTTCATCTTTTTTTAACTACCACCTTCTTGAATTTTTTTCTTTTCAAATCTTCCACCACACCATTCCATATTTACAAATATCAACTAGGAGCATATAACATTTTAGCATTCAAATTACTCTCTTAACGGTAGGAATTAGTGTTTAGGCTTAGGTAGTAAATGTAGGACCTTGAAACAATGATGAATGGGGTTTATCACACGTTTACATGCATGTCATTTGATTTCCAATAAGACTCAAACAAGGTACTAGGGATAACATGTATTAATGGGTAGCTTGGAAGGCTTAAACAATTTCAAAAAAATTGCCTAAATCATTTCTAATCACAGTTATGCCTGTATTTCGCCTCGAAGAGTGTTCGAACTACTTCTAGACAAGTCTCAATCCACAATTAAATCATACAAATTTCAATCAGTGCAGAAAAGAATAATCATCAGCAGTAAACGATGATTTTCACAACAAAATTCAGATTTTGTACCTCATGTATTCATATACGTGTAAGCTCAAATGGGCAACTAAGGATAAGTTTTAATCAATAAAATTCAGGCCCAAAAATTTCAAAGAATGCCTCAATCATCTCTATGTTTGTATGTTTCAAAAATCAGATTCAAGTATTAATCACAGAGTATATAAGAAATTGTTCATCTAATTGGTTCCATTTTCTCAAAAATATTTGTCAGATAGGTAGACAGTCATGGATTTCAGTTATAACACAAAATTTATTTTTTTTTCATCAGTCATGCATCCAATTCTTTCTTGACTTCTTTTAAACTCTACTCTCATAACACACATAAACTCAAACAAAATTTTAACTATAAAGCACACAATAAAACTCAACTACTCAACTAAATCAAACACTGATCCCTCCCCCCAACTTAGTATAATCATTGTCCCTAATAATTAAAAACAAGAAAACGAACAAGGGACGCGTACCTTCCGACACCGAGCATCAGGACTCGTTATCCATATCATCAAAATCTTCCATGGTAAGAACATAATGTGCAGCCCTTCATCATGGTGAAAGTGGTTGAGAAATACGACATGAACATCCAAATTGACCTCAAAAAAATACATGCACACAATAAGAAACAATAGTGAATCCCCAAAGCAATAAAGACAATAGCAAACTCTTAATGGCTGAGGGAAAAGGAATGAGTGCTAGGCATAGTAGCCATGAAGGTCGATGGTGCATGGAATAAGGGCCTTGGAGAGGCTGTTAGCACGCTGCTAGGAAACACGATCGCGCATGGGGGTGGTGTAGGTTGGAGCGCAGTATCTCAAGGAGTGTTGCTGCTATGGCTTGCAAGTGCGCATAATGTAGCAGAGTTTCTTGCGCGTTTGATCTTGAGGTAGTGCAGATGAGAATTGGATGGCTCATGATGCAGCGTGCTTGGGTTGCACTTTTTTTGCTATGAAGATCTTTGGCGCATGGAAGGAGCAGTTGGGATGGTGCGTGTTTGCTCTTCTGCTGCGCTAATGGGGAAGATTGTTTGCGCATGGAAGGAGGCGTGATTGCACTTGATTCAGCGCTGTTGCAGACTAGTTAGCGCATGGTGGTGATGCGCGATTGCGCTTCTGCTGCGCGGATGAGAATCTTGTTTGCGCCTAAGTTGGGCGGAAGACCGGCGCGATTGCGCTTAGAGAGGAGCGCACTTCGGAGCTGGTTTGTGCATGACATTGGCGCTTGATTGTGCGCGTTTGTGTAGCACGATTTCGCATCTTCATGCGCACTTCATAGATGTTCTTGCATTAGTGTGGCGCAGAGTGTGCGCGGCCGCAGGACAGGTGAGGAGCAAGCGCGCATAAGATTCGGAAATACAATCACCATTAAGAGCGGGCGCGCTCAAAGAATACGCGGGCGCGCATAAGCTGCTGCCAGAATTCCAAAATCCTGAAAAAATTTCAAAACAAATTGTAAAATTAAGCTTCCAAAATTCTCAATAGTGTTCAAAAATAATAAATTAACTAATTAACAAAAAATAAACAAAAATTAAAGCATAAATTAGATAAAAATAAAAAATGAAATAAAAATAAAAAAAACATAAAAATTTTGGGTTGCCTCCCAAAAAGCGCTTGGTTTAGAGTCGTCAGCCCGATTTTCACCGGTATTAAGTCTTCCTTTCTCTTTCACTCGCCAAATCAATTCCACAAACCGCATTTTAAATTTTACTTTCTTTTTCTTCGTGGCCTTCTTTTTTGAATTTAGCGCTCTCTCCTTTGATGAATCAACCGCAAAATCAGCTTTTGGACAGCTCTCCAACTTAACAACCGGTTCAATTAAGCATAATTCTTTGATGGGTGGATTAGGTGTCTTCCTGAATAAGTTAAAAATCACCCGTTTGCACTCCACACCCATCGACAATTCACCCTTATTCACTTCAATTTTGGCATCCGCCGTAGCAAAAAATGGTCTTCCAAAAATCAGTGGAGCACCATGATCCGCTTCTATGTCCAAGATCACAAAATCCGCTGGGAATATGAATTTATCCACCTTAATTAGCACATCTTCAACAAAACCCAATGAATATGTGATGCTTCTATCCGCCAACTGCAATGAAATCATAGTCGATTTCATCTCTCCCAACTCCAAGGCCCTGTAAATAGATAATGACATTAAATTAATACTGGCCCCTAAATCACATAGTGCAGTAGTAAAATGAGAACCACCAATAGAACAAGGAATAGTAAAACTCCCTGGATCTTTCAGCTTTTGTGGCATTTTCTTTTGAAGCACTGCACTGCACTCTTCAGTTAGATTTACCACCACGTTCTCTAGCAATCTCCTTTTCTTGGACATCAACTCTTTGATGAATTTTGCGTAGTTCGGCATTAGCTCCAAAGCATCAGCAAAGGGGATGTTGATATGAGTTTTCTTGAAAATCTCCAAGAATTTGGAGAACTGCTCATCCAAGGCCTTCTTCTTGAACCTTTGAGGATATGGAAGTGGAGGCTTGTACATCGGTTTCAGCTCAGGTTCAATCTCTTTCTCCTCGATTTTATTATCTTCAACTGCTACTTTTTCAGACGTCTTTCTCTAAGGTTGGTGCTCTTCGTTATCCACTTGCTTCTCACTCCTCAACATGATAGCATTACACTGCTCCTTGGGATTTACTTCAGTGTTGCTAGGGAACTGGCCTCTGTTATTATCTTTCAAGGCATTTGCCAGTTGCTCAATGCTAGTCTCCATGGATTGAAGTACACCACCCATGTTGGCCACATGTGTCTCTAAACTATCAAGGCGAGTCTCAGTCATCGCCATCCTCTTACCAGATTCCTGCACAAAATTACTAACAATATCCTCCAAAGACTGTTTACCCTCACCCTTATTTGTAATGAACCCCGGAGGATTCAACACATTTTTAATGCTAGCATACGAAAAATTTTCATGATTACGCAAACTAGGGTGATAAGTATTGGGTACAGGATTACCTATGTAAGCTCCATAACCTCTCTGATTTATGTACTGCACTTGTTCAGGATAGTGAGATTCGTCCATAGCACCCGTAACACCTGCTGGTTCTGCAACACTCATTTTATTCAACGCAGCTACCTGTGTAGTCAGTGCAGATAATTGAGCAGTTATAGATGTGAGAGGATCCAATTCATACACTCCAACTGGCTTCTTGACTCTCATACGCTCAGATGGCCATTGAAAACTATTGATTGTCATATGTTCCAGCATATCGTAGGCCTGTACAGGGTCCTTCGCAAATATGGTACCTCCAGAAGCAGAGTCCACATACATCCTTGTAGGCGCATTTAGTCCGTTTTAAAACCACTCGATCTGTTCCCAATCTGAAAATTGTGGTTAGGACAACGTCTAAGTAAATCTTTGTACCTTTCCCATGCCTCGTAGAGCTGTTCAGAATCCATCTGCCTGAAAGTGTTGATTTCGATCTTCAATTGGGTGGATTTAGCAGGTGGAAAATATTTCGCAAGAAATTTCACTGACATATCCTCCCATGTAGTTATACTCCCCAATGGCAGCGACTGCAACCAACTCCTTGCTTGATCCCTGAGAGAAAAAGGAAACAAGCGTAAACGTATAATATCCTCAGACACACCTTTAATTTTTACCGTATCGGTTATCTCCAAGAAAGTGCGTAGGTGTAGGTGAGGATCAGCAGTGGCGCTCCCATTAAACTGGTTCTGCTGAACCATGTTGATTAATGTCGGCTTTAGCTCAAAATTGTTAGCATTGATAGTTCCACGAGCTATTCCAAAGTAGTGAGCCTGGATTACTGGCCGGAAATGATCTCTAATTGGCACCAGGGGAGCTTCTTGTGCATTCTCTTCAGCCATGTTATTAACTTCTTCTCTTTTAATTCTTCTCAATGCACGTGCAGTGCGCTCGATCTCCGGATCAAAAAGTAAAGAATTCGCACTTTGAGATCGTCGCATAAACTGCAATTAAAAATAAGAAGAAATCAATTAGTAACTTAAAATAAAATAAAAAAAACTCTAAATTAAAATCTAGACTAATTGGTAACAAGACTAAAAAATAATCAAAATTTACTCCCCGGCAATGGCGCCAAAAGCTTGTTGTGAAAAATGCTCGCAAACGTACGAGTGTCAAGTTTTAATATAGTGAAAATTAAGTATCGTTCCCACAGAGAGTAAAATGAAAATATTCAGTTCTTGTAATTAAAATAGTCTAAACTTTATCTAGAAAATCAATGATCAAGAATTTTGCAGAAAAATAAAATAATCAATGAGTTTTTGATAGCACGCACACAACTTTTAGATAAAAATCAATCAGAGGAAAAATGGTCTAGAGGTATAAATTTCACCTTGTTTCAACAACAATCAATCCTAATTACTTAATCTTCATGAATTTTAGTCAATTAATAGCCGAGAACACTTAAGTTTATTATTTCCCTCTCCCGAGCAACTAATAATTTTTATCAACTACAATTCAATTCCAATATCCCTATTAAGAATCTACTTGCAGTGATCTATCACAGAACAATGTTCTTTTCAAAGGCTCTGTTAAAATTATATACTCTCCCGAGCTATAAATAAATAACAGTGTAAATTCTATTTGTCCTATTCAAAATCTTCTCTTCCGAGTGCCAGATTTCAAATAAATATTACAAATTAATTATTGATCAAGTAATTGAAAAGACAATCAATTCTAGAAAAACAATTAATCTAGAAGAAACTCAATTCAATCAAATAAAAAATTCATGAAAGCGTATACACCAGGTTTCATCTGACCTCTAAACTCTAAAAAATTAGTTCATAATAAAATTCTGAATAAAACAAATCGTGTTCAAAAATCCAAACATCAAATCAGAATTTAATAAATAAAAGATAAAGTAAACAAATCTGTTGTCGACGCCATGTCCGGTCTCTCGATCTCCGTCTTTGTTCTTCAAATAAAAGCTCAGACTTTTTCCAGAAATCTTCACGATCACGTTCTCAGATCTCTTCTCTGATTTATGTGTATGTGTTTTGTGCGGCTCTCCCCTATTCTTAGGCTCAGGAATCCCTTTTATACGACGTAATAAAAGGTCATTAAAAGCCCAAGAAAATAAAAACTTTCCTTCCCGCAATAATTAAAACACCGAGATCTCATCACGCGCGGCCGCTCCAGAAATCCCATGCGGGCGCGCATAATCCTCTGACTTGTAATCTTCAATCTCACACAATGAACGCGCGTTTGCTCTAGGACTCTTCTCTTTGGCACTTGATGAAGCGCTAACAACAAGCCCATTAAGAAGCCCATTAACTTTCCCTCATTATTTTCTTTCCTGCTTCTTCTTTTCTCCCATTTTATTCTTTTCTCTTCTAAATTCTTATTTTCTTCTTCTTTTCCATAAAATCTCCATAATTTCCTACAAACACAAAAACAACAAAACTCCGCATAAATCTGCTCGAAGCCAATAATTAACAATTAAAATCATATATAAATTAAGTGTATAAAATACACTTATCAATGCAACATGGATGATGTAAAAATATTCGAGAAAGAGGTCCAAGAATTACTCAAACTTAAAATAATTATTCCAAGCAAGAGTCCACACTCTTCACCAGCCTTTCATGTCAGCAAGAAAGATAATGACAAGAAAATAATGGTAATTGATTATCGAAAGATGAATAATGCAACAATTATGGATGGATATTACATCCCGAATAAGAATGATTTACTATCTTACATAGGAGGAATTAAATATTTTTTCAGTCTAGATTGTAAATCAGGATTCTGGTAAATACAGCTAGATCCACAAACACAATTGCTTACAGCATTCATTTGTCCAAATGGACAATATCAATGGACGGTATTATCTTTCGAACTTAAATAAGCACCAGGTATTTTCCAAAGATATAAGGATGAATCATTTAAACCATATGCAGATTTTTATTGTGTTTATATAGATGACATATTAATTTACTCAAAAATATTAGATCAACATTATAAAGACCTCATGACAGTATTAGATATTTGTCATAAAGATGGAATTATACTTTCTGAAAAGAAAGCACAATTATTTAAAACAAAAAAAAACATTATCTAGGATTACAAATAGAAGACGGAAAACATTGTTTACAACAATATATACTTAAGAAAATTCATGATTTTCCTAGTGAAATCAAAGATAAAGATCAATTAAGAAGATTTCTCGGATTACTAACATATTCAGGAAATTACATTAAGAAACTAGCAGAGATAAGAAAACCTCTACAAGAAAAACTTAAATAGGACTATAAATAGAAAGGTCAAAAGAAAATACTAATTACATAGATACAATTAAAAAAAAATAATTAGTAATCTCCCGGAAATATATTTTCCATCAAATAAAGATATAATAATAATTGAAACAGATGTGTCAGACGAATATTGTGGAGCATGTTTAAAAGCATACACAGGAGAAAGAAATTTAAAAAAACTTACTAAAATGGCTACTAGAAATAATGAAAAATTATGTAACTATACATCAGGGACCTTTCAAGGCGCACAATTAAATTATCACTCAAATGAAAAAGAATTATTAGCTTTAATTTTTACAATTAGAACTTATGAAATTTATCTTATCTCTAAACCATTTTTAGTACGAACAGATAATATGAATTTAACATATTTCAAATCAAGAAAAATATCAAGAAATGCAAGAATAAATGCGGCACGGTTAATTAGATGACAATTGGAATTGAAACATTATCAGTTCGAGATCCAGCATGTCAAAGGAACAGATAATTCATTACCAGGCGCATTAACCATAGAACTTCATCCAAATTATACTATCCGTAGTAACGGAATAAAAAAAAGAGATTCTAAGGTATCCAGAAAATGACTCCGAGTCATTCGAACATGCCTCAGAAATAATGATGAATATAAATTGATGAAATGAGATTTATATTCAGAAACATGAATTATTTTATGACTTAAAGTCATTCGAACATATCTTAGAAAGCATGGGGAATATTAATTAATGAGAAGAGATTCATATTCAGAAATATAAATTACTTTATGAGTAAAATAATCAATCTCATTTATGAAGATTGGTTCGATTCTTGTAAAAGGATCCAAAAATGCAGTGATACGCATAATAAAACTATCCGAATTACTCACGATAAGAGTTAAATTACTGACCATCTTATATATATATATATATATATATATATATATATATGTGTGTGTGTGTGTGTGTGTGTGTGTGTGTGTGTGTGATCTCGGTTCTAATCATTTAATCTCGGGTTAAACAATAACTAAGCATACAAAATCCAAGATTAAAAAGCAAATAAAAAATTTAAAAGGGGTGAACAGTGCCTCGCTCGATCGGTAAAACTCAACTGATCGAGCGAGCAATGTTTCACATTCTGCTGCCTGCCTCATGACCTGCTCCGCTCGATCGGTAAAACTCAACCGATCGAGCGGGAAAGCTTTTACAAAAACAGAAAATAGGCTACAGCTCCCTCGCTCGATTGGTCAAACTCTACCGATCGAGCGATGGCAGCTCTGAACAAAAATTCAGAAATAAACTTGCCAACTTCGACTACAAAAATTCATTCAATACATAATGAGGTACAAAATACATGCAACAACAGCATACAATCTCAATACTCGCATAAACGATACAACATAATCAACAAGTTCGAGTTCTCAACATGCTTCAAAACATAAACTAGATTGACATGTTGATTCGACTTCTAAACTGATTTTCACTTCTATTCCTTGATCTCGATGCTAACCAAGCCTCTTCTGACTCGGTCTTGCGCCATCTGTTGCCAAGTACACATACAAAATAAAGCAACAACCGAATAAATCCGGTGAGAATGATATTCCCAGTAAAAGCAACATAACATGCAATAACAAGTAATATCTCAATAACATGATATAAATACAACATATTCAATGTTAATACGAATGAAATGCATGTCTTTAAAACTGGGATATCAATTCTGATAATCAAGGACTTGATGCTATGCTTTTGGGATCCAAGGATGAGATCACGTAACAACTCACCGACTCTCCCAATCGATGTGGTGTATCTCAATCCCCTAGACTTTGGTGCGACTATAAGGAGTATGCTGACACTAGGTGAACTTCTACACCCAGGCCACTCGATTATAGCCCCCAAATCGTCTAACAAAAAGGGTCGTTCTACCCGCTGAAATCAATGATTTAGGCTCAATATGAATGCATATAGAAAACACCAAACATTAGCCATAAATCAAATAATAACAAGAGTTAAATCAAAAAAAATACAAGTTCCCCATTCTAGAACAAGTATTGATTCAAGTATGTGATTTTAAGGGAAACTCAAAAACCAACTGTCTTGAGTGTGCTATCCCGCTAAAGCGATGTCTGCTTGTACCTTTCGACTCGAATAGCTCCAACTCTGGATAAGCTACAAATAAGAGGTTATATCAAAATCTATACAACTAAAACAACAAACGCTCAAGGTAAACTCTTTACCGCTCTTCGTCTAATCTCTTCGACATTCGACTTCTGCTAACTCTGGGCTCAACAAACTTCAAACGAATCTGTACGGAGGCAAAATAAGATCACAACGACAAACAAACCCAACTGCCAATGGTTTGACAATTCAAACGAATCAAAATCCCAAAACTCAAACCGTCGACATAACAGCTATAAACTGATCAAACCGAAAACATAAACAGCAGTATAGCATCGCAAACAACTCAAACCAATGCTAAAACATCAATAACAAATCAAATCCAACACATCTCAAAATCCACTTTTTCGAATTAGGCTTCCAAAAATCATAACAAAACCGAACGACGCTCTTTTTCTGATCCGACTTCAAATATATGATACATGCTAGCTCAAGAAAGATATATCCGAACTTAAACAAATTCTGGCAACATCCCAAAATCGAAGTATACTGGATCAAAGAAAAAATTACGGTAGAAAGGAGCTCTCGCAGCCGTGATCTCTAATCTGCCTTCGGATTAAATTTCTACCGGGCGGATCGAGCAAAACCCGGAGAAGAAAAGCTTGAAGATCTCGCCTCTATGCTTCAATGGAGGAGACGGCTTTGGAGAAGGAGAGGGAAGAAAAAAATGAAGACCAATTCAACTCCTAAGCCAAGATATTATAACAAATCTCATTTTTGCATTTTAGTCCCTAAAAATTTCAAAAATTGCAAAATAGTCCCTGATCAAATATCAATTAAATCCTCAATTTCTCTAATCTCTGATTATCAATCTTAATCTCCTAAAATCTTGATTAAACTAATTTTTGGGGCGTTACAATGTGTGTGTGTTTTCTTGTGCAGGATATATTTAAGATGGAGCAATTAAGTCAATTGAAAGAACAACTTATTGACTTATAGGAAAAAAAATCCAAATTCTTCAACAAAACGAGAATAATTTAATCAGAAAAATTCAAAGGGCAGAAGAAAAGATGACAACCTCGTCGTCATCATCATCACCAAGAACACCAATCAAGATAGCAACTCCATTCGACAAAATAATGGAGATGAATTAAAAACAATCAGTGGTCACAGCCAACACTGACAACAAAGAAAAAGAAAATAAAAGAACCGGTGGTCATAGCCAGCACCGAGAAAAGTGAAAAAGAGAAAGAAAGGACATTCAAAAACGCCCTGAAAAAAAGAGAAAGAAAAATGGTCAATCTACGACCACAAATTTTTTAGAAAACAAATTTCGTTGAAAAATTTAAGAATGAGTTTTTCGAAACATTAAATTATTTAAGGACAATCAAGACAAATGCAGGTTCTTGGATACAGACTTATGATACACAGAATATATCCCGAGCAAGAACACTACAAGGTGCTCCAGCACATGAAGTTGTAAGATTCTTCTCGAATGGATTATTAAGTGGATTGGAAGTAGGTCCAAACAACCAAGAAATAAAACTATTTCCCTATCAATTGAGAAATAGTATTATTTACTTCACGAAAGAAGTCTTTAAAGACGATCCAGTATTAACATTGTGCATTCATTCAACCCTTTCAGATTGGGATAATGACAAATTCTACCAACCAATGGTATACATTCAATGTCGAAGAAATAAAGAAAAATTTTTATTCGAGGGATCAAATGAAGAGAAACCAGTGATGGATATCTCGACAATTCCAGAGATAAAAATAAAAACACTAATCAACATGATCTCAAAAACTGGAAAGATTGATGAAAATTCAAAGGTTAAAATAAATTTTACATCTAGTAAAATTTTATTAACCACTGGACGTAAGGAACTCATACAAAATAAAGATCAAGTAATGTTATCTCAATTTGAAGCTCCGATCTATGAAGCAAGAGTTGACATGACCAGAGAAACTCAACAGATGCTATGCAAGAAATTAGGATCAATGATTTCTACTCACAAATGTGGACATTGCCTAAAGACAGAAGAAAATACAGGAGACACAACTGTCAAAGAATAAAAACTAATAAAGAAGTGGTCCGATGCCACCAGTGATACAGAAATCAACTCAATGTAATAAAATTACAATCGTGGACCACACCACGTGTAAAGGCGTCCATTCAGACGATAAATGAACTGTCTTCCATTATGTTTTATTTTAAATTATGAAGATTCAGTGGTGGTCCCTTTTCTTTGTTTTGTTTTGTCTTTGTACTCTTGATCTCTCCTTCTATAAAAAGGGAGATGTTTGTTGTGGAAATGACAAGTGAAGTTTGAGTCTCCCTCTCTCTTCTTAATTTTCTTACGCTCTAGTTCATACAAGACGTATGAAGATTATCAGAAACTAAGAAACATAAAATCAGAAACATAAATTAAGCCTTATGGAATTTAACTAAACAAGTAGTGCTTAAGGAGGACGAAGGCTGAAAGCCAACAGTTGACAATTCATGATCAGAGTAAACCTGGAGATCCAAAAAATGAGTACCATTTGAACAAGTGTTCGTCAAGGAAAAACAAGGATTTGGCCTCTACTCCAAATCAAGGATTGATCAAGCAAGGTAAACTTCCTAAACCTCTTGCTGCCCTTAATTTAAAAATTTTCCCTCAAAATTCTAAACATGCCTGGTATGACTATTAAACTATAAATACGCATTTTAAATAATAAGCTTCAAGTCTTAAAAGATCAAATTAAAAATCTATCAAACACAGATCCATGATACTTTCTGATATACGAAGAATATAATCTGATAAACCAACTAATATGTTATTTAGAATCCAAATTAATTGAACAATTTGGTGAAGACGGTTTACAAGATATAGATTAATCATGATTATGATTATTAAAAAGATTAAGATTATGATATTATTATTTCCGCAACCTGGTATCAGAGTCATAATTAAAACTACTATAAGATGCCAAAAACCAACAAATCCACATCTCCTTTCGGAGAAGGATTCAAAGAAACATGTATGTATGTAAGATCTAGAAATAGCATTCAAGAACAAAAATCTTGGACTAATAAAAGATGTACCTCAGTATGATCAAAATATAAACTTAATATATTTAATTTAGCGACTAAAAATATCAGTTTTAGAATTGATATGTCTGAAGAACAATTAAAGACTCATATAAAGGCTCTAAATTATTCCTCGAATCCTGAAGAAGATGATATAATAATTCAAAATATAGCAGATATTGAACAAAGACTTGTAGATCTTAAAAAAAAAAAGATACTCTGTTATTTACTAATGACAGATCTAGAAATCGAAAAAATTGAGAATAATAAAGAATATGATTTAAATATCACATTCAATCATCAGAAGCTTTTAGAGATTAAGAAACTCAAAAACGACAGTTCTTCGCAACAATTGCTAATCATTCAAGGTATTTTTACTAAAATATCTCAAACATTAAACCCAAGAAATAATCATATATTTTATTCTTTGAAAACAAAAGAAAAATCCTTACGAATAAATCTTGAACATAAAAATGAAATACTGTTACAAACAGCAACATAGGTAGAATCAATTATGATTTACCAATTGAAATTATTGTACGAGATAAACGAATAAACAACTATAAAGATTCCATACTAGGAATAATTACAGGAAATTTATGTTATTCAAAACTTAATTTTATTTATATCCACAATTCTCAGTATCTATACAAGATAAAGATATTAACAAAGTTTTAACACTCGAATATCATTTTAAAATAAAGGATCTAATGAGATCAAAAAATGCACCAATGAACATACATTATGTTGTTGAATTAGCATTATCAAACAGTGTGCATTCGCACAATTCACAATCTAAAGAAATGATCGAGATTCCAACAATCTTTCAGGACATCACAAGGGTTGAAACACCCAAGAAAGTATTCATTGAAGAAATAAATCCTAACAAACAGTGAAGTTCAGATTATCTTCAATTAAAGAAACATTCATCTTCATTACCTAGAAGATCATTATCATTTGCTAGAAATGATGAAGATATATTAGAGAAGATTAGAACAATGAACCAAAATATTCTTAAAATTAAACAAGTTATTGTTAATGAATCAACTACTTCATAAATGACATCCATAATTAAATTAGAAAAAGACTTAGAAGAATTAGAGAATATGTTTAAAAAGATTAATCTAGCAATACAAGAATTAGAGAAAAATCTCAATGAATATATTGACTTAGCCACGACTACATTAATAATAGAACAAGAAAGACATAGTAAAGAAATACTAAGCTATCTTAAGGAAGTTTTTCCAAAAGATAAAGGAAAAGAAAAATTGGAAGAAGAATCACCATTTAAAATTGAATCATGGTATAGAAATCCCCTCATTTATAGAAAAACTAAGTATGGAGATGTTTAGTAAAACAGATCAATCTGATTATGAACAAATAGAAATAAATATATAAGAACTGTATCATTCACATCAGGAATCAGAACAATATAGAGATATGAATATCTCATAGACAGAATCAGAAGATGATTCTAGACCACAACTAACTCTACGAATGAATGTAGGGGGGGAGTGGTAATGGAACCAAAAATGAAGGATTCGAATACAATAAATACCAATATTCTGGAACATATAAAAATGTTAGAGATATTCTTAGAGAATCAAAAACATCAAGATTTGTAAAACAAAACATATTAGATTTAGGATGTTCCTACTACGAAAGAAAGAAAATCAAGGATAGATCATTGGACAAATGAACTATCAGTACAAATTCAATTAACACCATTATTAGATAAAAGTGAGAACGTTCAAGTATTAACTCATGAGATGATAAAAATGACATTGGTAGGAGCAGTAAGAATGTAACACCCAGTATTTTTAGTACGTAAATTCGCATGCATAATTAGGGAAATTTATTTATTTAAAATTTTAGATTTATGGGTTAAATTATTATGTGAATTATTTGTGCATGATTTAAATTTATTTTTAAGCATTTAACCCATAATTAGTGATTTTTATGATTTTTGGTATTTAAATTATTTTATCGCGTAGACGGGACCGTGGACGGACGAGATGACAACTTTCTATCCAATTTATTTCATGAGCCTTTTAAGAGCCCAAAAATATTATTTTGAGTTTTATTTCTTCAAAATTTTTAGTATTTAATTTATATAATTTTAGAAGTCCGTTTTTATTCAAAATAAGCCAAAATATTGACTTTTTAGTATCTTTAAAATTCCCTTAAATTTTAATTTCGGGATTTTTAAATTTAGTTATCAGATTTTAAGTATTAGTTGGAGCTTTTAAGTTATATTTTACATTATTAAAATCCTTATTAAAATTTTAATATCCTAAAACCTATTTTTAATTAAATTATAACCCTAAATCTACCCAAACCCATCGACCAAAACCCTCAGCCGACACCCCACCCTCCTTCATCTTCTTCTTCGACCGAGCAGCCCCCAAGGAAGACTCCATAGCCACGTTTTTGAAGGTCCAAAGCTTGTCGTCGTCGTCCCGTCGTCTCGGAATCGTTCCACGCGCCTACATCTCTTCAATTTCGGTGAAAGGCATTATTCTTTCCCTATTTTTCATGCCATATCAATTATTATGCATATGCGTGTGTAAGCATCAGTCTTATTCATGAATTTTTCAGAAAAGTCGAACTTGGATGGATGTATGCGCCTTGTTCATGTATTTGTGTATCATGCTCACGTTTTGGTTGCCAATGGTGTGTTCAGCTGCTGGCCAGGGGTTCCTAGGCTAGGTGAGGGTGGCTTGGACTCGGGTGGCTCGAGTGGTCCGAGCCAAACGAGCCCAGGAGAGGGCTGGTGCGAGATCGGCCTTGTAGTGCGCAGGTTAGGGTTCGATGGAATGGTGTGCTGGGCTCTGTGCGTGGGCAGCATGGGGTCAGGGCTAGGGTCAGGTTTGGACCACCCAGACGTGGGCTACGTCTGGGCGGTGGGGCTCCGGCCAGGGGCGGCTGGAGCAGGCCGGCAGCAGCCATGGAATGGCTGCTGCCCGTGGTCGAGAAGCTTGGGGAGGGGGTTGTCGGGTTAGGGTTCAGAAGGGTTTCGGGTCGGGTTGTGGGGCCTGGGTCGGGTCTGGTTAGTAGTGGGTCAAGTCGGGTGGTCCGGGTCCGGGTTATGTTAGTCGGGCTCTGGTATTTTATTTTAAGATATTAATTAAGTTTAAGTGGTTAATGGGCCTAATTAAATCCCAAAAATTTAATTGAGTTCCATTTAATAATTTGGGTTGAAATTAATTGTTAATGGGCTTAATTAATTTAATTAAGTTAGTCCACTAATTTTTATGGGCTTAGGGCCCATGGAAATTATTGGGTCAGTCTTGGGCTTTTGGGCCCATTGGGCCGGTATAGAGTGTTATTGGGCCAAGAATATTTTAATGGGTTTTAATTTATTAATTGGGTTTAGAATAATTTTTATTGGGCTTAAGTATGTTAATGGGCCAGTCTCAGTGTTAATGGGCCAGATTTAAGAAATTGGGCTTGAGTGCTAGGGCCAGCAGTTCAGTACAAACCATGAGAAATTGCATGTGTCCTAAATATATATTTAATTATTTTATGCATGAATGTTATTTTAGTATTTATATGTTAGTATAAAAATTAAATTAAATATATATGAAGGACACACATTTTATTTAAGTACATGCATTCATGAAATAATTTTTATGCATGATTTAATATTTAAGGTTGAGCAAAAGAAAATAATTTTATGTTGGAAGTTGAAGTAGTGTGACAATTTAAAGGGGATTCGTCCCCATATGTGAACTATTGAAGGGCAGTTTACTGCCAATTTAAGAGGTGATTCGTCACCGCCACGTACGTTGGTTTTCACGCTGATCAGTATTTAATGTATGATTTAAGGTTATACTATGGATACAACCATGCGATGTTAGAAAATAATTTGCTCAACAATGTTTATGTATTATGTATGATTATGATATTTAAGTTTAATTTAAGTTATGTTATGTCATGATATTTTTAAGCATGCTCATTCATGTATATGTTATGTATTAGTATTAAAGTGATTTAAATTATTTTTAAACCCTTGTTAAGTTAGCATGTTGGGCCTCTAGGCTCACTACACTGGTATGGTGCAGATGAGTACGTAGAGGAGGATGTGGTACCCACCGGCGGCGAGGACATATGAGCGGACAGGCAGTGACCCCGTGACCGTGATAGACGTCTGAGTCTGTTTTGCATGTTTCGAACATTTCAGCATATTATACATTTTATTTATTTTTAGTAGTTGATAGTATGGGATATTTTATTTAAATATTTTCAGTGCATGCAAAGCTTTAATTTATTTTGTTTTGTCAGTATTTTATTAAAACGCATGACTCAGATATTTAATTTATTAAAGGTTGCATTTTTATTTAATTTATTTATTTTTAAATCTATTTATTCTGTGCATATATGTATGGGAATGTATGTACATATTTTTATTTAGTAAGTAATAAAAAAAAAATTTCCGCATATTTATTTATTTATTTATTATTTAGAGAGTTAGGGTTGTTTCAGTTGGTATCAGAGCACGGTCCTTGGAGGGGTCATTACTGCTATGCGAGCTCAGAAATCCACGCTACCGGTCTGTAAGTTTTAAGTGTTTATAGCATGATTTACTTTTAAGAATTTAAGTTAGCATTAATGTTAAAACACTTAGTTATGCATGACGATTTACGTAAAGAAATATGTGGTGGTGCAGAATGCCTCCCAGACCGATGAACAGACGTGGGGAATCTACACCTACACCTCCACCTCCACCTCCACCTCCGCAGAACCCACTTGCAGCATTGGAGCAGGCCAATGCTACTTTGATGGCAGGGGTTACTGCTCTGTTAGAGCAGCAGGCTTCACGTCCTAGAATGTCCCATGAGGAGGACGTAGCTGAGCTGTTCCAGAAGAAGGGGCCGAAGGAGTTCATTGGTACCACCGATCCTTTGGTGGCTGAGGGGTGGATTCGTTCGTTGGATTCCATCTTTGCATATATGGGGATCACAGATGCGGACAGGGTGAACTGTGCGACGTATATGTTGAGGGGAGATGCAGCTCTTTGGTGGGAGGGTGCTTCCAGGGGAGTACACCTCCCTACATTGTCTTGGGCGGAGTTCAGGCGTGTCTTCTACGCCAAGTATTTCACGGAGGATGTGAGGAGTCGTATGATCCGGGAGTTTATGAGTCTTCGGAAGGGGGACAGGTCAGTGGTTGAGTATGTGAGCCAGTTCGAGAGGGGCTGTCATTTTGTGCCTCTGATTGCAGACAGTCCACCGAAGAAGATGAGGCAGTTTGTGGAGGGACTGAGAGCGGATATCAAGCACGACATACGTATGATGGACGTCGCTACATATGAGGCGGCAGTTAGTAGAGCACTGAGGTCAGAGGAGGGTAGGAGAGAGATGCAGCGAGAGCAGCAGGGAAAGAGACAGATTCAGTCGGGGTATCAGCGACCATCTTCGCAGCCTTCTGCGAAGAAGCAGTTTACTGGGCCGGCTAAGGGCCCGAACCCGCAGCAGAGGCCGCAGCAGCAAAGGCCACAGCAGCAGAGGGGCGGGGCCCCTAATGCTATAGGTTTTCCTACTTGCCCGAAGTGTCAGAAGATGCATTCGGGACCTTGTCTGTTGGGAGCAGGAGTTTGTTACCACTGCAGGGAGCCAGGGCATCAGATAGCTAACTGCCCGAGGAAGAAGAACATGGCTGGTAGAGTGTTCGTCATGCAGGCAGAGGAGGCAGACCCAGACACCTCCTTGATCACCGGTATATCTTATCCCTAGTATTTTATAATTTTTCCTTTGGTTAAGAATCTCGTTTTCTTGCGAAATTGTTGTTATTTGGGTTATCTATCTGCATGTTAGAATAAGAAGCATGTTTTACTTGTGATTAGAATTAAGGGTTATTAGTGTCTCGTTGGGGGAAAGTTTAGTAGTGGCATGAAGTTATTGGGAATTTTCTGCGTGCAGGGAGAATTCTAGTTGGAGGCAACTCCACGTTTGCGTTGCTAGATTCTGGGGCTACGCATTCGTTTATCTCCCTGGAGTTTATCAGGCGGATAGACATCACACCTGAAATTATTGACAGTGGGTATGATGTTACTATGCCGTCAAGGCAGATTATTTCTACCTCGAAGGTCATTCGAGAACTGGAGTTGGAGCTTCAGGGACACTTCATTCGAGCAGATGTGGTGGTTTTGCCATTGAGTGGTTTTGATTTGATTTTGGGTATGGACTGGTTGACAGTCAATGGAGCTTGGATTGATTTTCGTCGGAGATCAGTGTCAGTGAAACCATCATAAGGCGACCCGTTTACTTTCCATGCATCTCAGAGCAGTGATTTTCCTCATGTGATATCTCTTATTCAGGCGAGGAAGTTGTTGAAATGGGGTTTCCAGGGGTTTCTAGCAAGTATTGTCACGGCCTCAGAACCATCTAGCAGATCATTATCAGAGATAGAGGTGGTTCGTGACTTTCCGGATGTCTTTCCGGAGGATGTTGCAGGAATTCCACCTGTGAGAGATGTGGAGTTCAGCATCGACTTAGTGCCAGACACCGTGCCTATCTCTAAGGAACCGTACAGACTTGCTCCTACCGAGATGAAAGAGTTGAAGAAGCAGATTCAGGAGTTATTAGAGAAAGACTTTGTTCGTCCTAGCTTTTCTCCATGGGGAGCACCGGTGTTATTTGTGAAGAAGAAGGATGGCAGTATGAGACTGTGCATCGATTATCGAGAGCTCAATAGGGTCACAGTGAAGAATAAGTACCCACTGCCGAGGATAGAGGACTTATTTGATCAGTTGCAGGGAGCTTCGGTGTTCTCCAAGATCGACCTGCGATCTGGTTACCATCAGCTGCGAGTTAGAGAGGCAGATGTGTCCAAGACTGCTTTCAAGACACGTTATGGGCATTACGAGTTCTTAGTGATGCCATTTGGGATGACCAATGCTCCAGCGGTTTTCATGGATCTCATGAACCGAGTTTTTCAGCCGTATCTAGATCAGTTCATCATAGTCTTCATTGATGATATCTTGATCTACTCTAGGAGCATTGAGGAGCATAGACAGCACCTACAGACAGCCTTGCAGACTTTGAGGGAGCATCGTTTGTATGCAAGTTCAGCAAGGGCGAGTTTTGGCTCGAGCAGGTGGCGTTTCTTGGCCACGTTATTTCGAGAGATGGGATTGCAGTGGATCAGTCGAAGGTTGAGGCAGTGCAGAAATGGGGTATTCCGAGGAATGCTTCGGAGATTCGCAGTTTCTTGGGTTTGGCAGGATATTATAGGAAGTTCATCAAGGGTTTTTTCTCTATTGCAGTACCCTTGACTTCCTTAACCAAGAAGAATGCGAAGTTTGTTTGGAGTCCAGACTGTCAAAGGAGCTTCGATCAGCTGAAGGAAGCACTCACTATTGCACCTGTTTTAGCGATGACAGTACCACACGAGGAGTTAGTGGTGTACACCGATGCGTCTAAGCTAGGTTTAGGCGCAGTACTTATGCAGTGTGGTAAGGTTATTGCTTATGCGTCGAGGCAGTTGAAGATTCATGAGCAGAACTACCCGACACATGACTTAGAGTTAACGGCAGTGGTTTTCGCTTTGAAAATTTGGAGGCACTATCTGTATGGCGAGAAGTGCAAGATTTTCACAGACCACAAGAGTCTCAAGTATTTCTTCACTCATAAGGAATTGAACATGAGACAGCGCCGATGGTTGGAGTTAGTGAAGGATTATGACTGTGACATTAGCTACCATCCAGGTAAAGCTAATGTAGTGGCCGATGCTTTGAGTCGGAAGTCGTCAGTGGTATCGGGTTTGACAGTGCAGTTACCACTGCAGAGCGAGATTCAGAGGTTTGATTTGGAGTTGTACTCGAGTGGTCATGCACCGAGCTTGTCAGTGTTGACGGTGCAGCCGATTCTGCGAGATCGGATCAGAGTTGGACAGACTACTGATGAGGAGTTATAGCGTTGGAGGCAGAGAGATGAGGCCAAGGGTGATCGTCTTTATACAGTTGTGGATGACATTGTTCAGTACCGTGGTAGGATGTGGGTACCGAACTTCGATCAGTTGAGAGCTGAGATTTTAGCAGAGGCTCACACATCCCCGTATTCCATTCACCCCGGAAGTACGAAGATGTACAGAGATTTGCAGCTATTGTATTGGTGGCCCGGGATGAAGAGAGACATCGGGAGAGTTGTGTCAGAGTGTTTGACTTGTCAGCAGGTCAAGGCAGAGCATCAGCGTCCAGCAGGACTTCTTAGACCTCTTCCTATTTCGGAATGAAAATGGGAGAATATTACGATGGACTTTGTAGTTGGCTTACCGAGGAGTGCCAGAGGTTGCACAGCTATTTGGGTGATCGTGGATAGACTCACCAAGTCAGCTCATTTTTTACCGGTGAGGACTACTTACTCGTTGACACAGTATGCAGAGCTTTACATCAAGGAGATTGTTAGACTGCATGGCATACCAGTGTCGATAGTATTTGACAGAGATCCGAGATTTACGTCTGCGTTTTGGAGGAGTTTTCACACTGCATTGGGGACTAGACTTTTGTTCAGTACAGCTTTTCATCCCCAGACAGATGGTCAGTCTGAGAGGGTGATACAGGTTCTTGAGGATTTACTGAGAGCCTGTGTCATCGATTTTCAGGGCTCATGGGAGCCTAGACTGTCATTAGTGGAGTTTACCTATAACAACAGTTTTCAGTCGTCTATAGGTATGGCTCCTTATGCAGCATTGTACGGGAGGAGGTGCAGATCTCCTGTGCATTGGGATGAGGTCGGTGAGAGGATTTTACTTGGTCCTGAGATTGTGCAGCAGACAGCTGATATTGTGACACAGATTCGGGATCGCATGAGGACTGCTCAGAGTCGTCAGAAGAGTTATGCAGATACTCGACGACGAGATTTGGAGTTTGCTGTAGGTGATCACGTATTCCTGAAGGTGTCACCTATGAAGGGAGTAGTGCGATTTGGCCGGAGAGGCAAGCTTAATCCGAGATATATAGGGCCATTCGAGATCTTGGAGAGAGTGGGCACGTTGGCCTACCGTTTAGCTCTACCACCAGGGCTAGCGGCAGTGCACAATGTATTCCATGTATCCATGCTTCGGAGATACATCTCGAACCCGTCACATGTGTTGGATTTTGAGCCTCTTCAGTTGACATCGGAGTTAGCATTTGAGGAGAGGCCTATACGGATCTTGGCTAGGGAGGAGCGCAGATTGAGGACACGGGTTATACCGATGGTCAGGGTCCAGTGGCTGAATCACTCGGAGGAGGAAGCTACTTGGGAGACTGAGGCAGATATGAGGACTCGCTACCCGGAGTTGTTTGGGTAAGTACTTTAATTTCGAGGACGAAATTCAAATTAAGGGGGGGAGAATTGTAACACCCAGTATTTTTAGTACGTAAATTCGCATGCATAATTAGGGAAATTTATTTATTTAAAATTTTAGATTTATGGGTTAAATTATTATGTGAATTATTTGTGCATGATTTAAATTTATTTTTAAGCATTTAACCCATAATTAGTGATTTTTATGATTTTTGGTATTTAAATTATTTTATCGCGTAGACGGGACCGTGGACGGACGAGATGACAACTTTCTATCCAATTTATTTCATGAGCCTTTTAAGAGCCCAAAAATATTATTTTGAGTTTTATTTCTTCAAAATTTTTAGTATTTAATTTTATATAATTTTAGGAGTCCGTTTTTATTCAAAATAAGCCAAAATATTGACTTTTTAGTATCTTTAAAATTCCCTTAAATTTTAATTTCGGGATTTTTAAATTTAGTTATCAGATTTTAAGTATTAGTTGGAACTTTTAAGTTATATTTTTCATTATTAAAATCCTTATTAAAATTTTAATATCCTAAAACCTATTTTTAATTAAATTATAACCCTAAATCTACCCAAACCCATCGACCAAAACCCTCAGCCGACACCCCACCCTCCTTCATCTTCTTCTTCGACCGAGCAGCCCCCAAGGAAGACTCCATAGCCACGTTTTTGAAGGTCCAAAGCTTGTCGTCGTCGTCCCGTCATCCCGAAATCGTTCCACGCGCCTTCATCTCTTCAATTTCGGTGAAAGGCATGATTCTTTCCCTATTTTTCGTTCCATATCAATTATTATGAGTGTGTGTGTGTAAGCATCAGTCTTATTCATGAATTATTCAGAAAAGTCGAACTTGGATGGATGTATGCGCCTTGTTCATGTATTTGTGTATCATGCTCACGTTTTGGTTGCCATGGGTATGTTCAGCTGCTGGCCAGGGGTTCCTAGGCTAGGTGAGGGTGGCTTGGACTCAGGTGGCTCGAGTGGTCCGAGCCAAACGAGCCCAGGAGAGGGCTGGTGCGAGATCGGCCTTGTAGTGCGCAGGTTAGGGTTCGATGGAAGGGTGTGCTGGGCTCTGTGCGTGGGCAGCATGGGGTCAGGGCTAGGGTCAGGTTTGGACCGCCCAGACGTGGGTTACGTCTGGGCGGCGGGGCTCCGGCCAGGGGCAGCCGGCAGCAGCCATGGAATGGCTGCTGCCCGTGGCCGAGAAGCTTGGGGAGGGGGTTGTCGGGTTAGGGTTCAGAAGGGTTTCGGGTCGGGTTGTGGGGCCTGGGTTGGGTCTGGTTAGTAGTGGGTCAAGTCGGGTGGTCCGGGTCCGGGTTATGTTAGTCGGGCTCGGGTATTTTATTTTAAGATATTAATTAAGTTTAAGTGGTTAATGGGCCTAATTAAATCCCAAAAATTTAATTGGGTTCCATTTAATAATTTGGGTTGAAATTAATTGTTAATGGGCTTAATTAATTTAATTAAATTAGTCCACTAATTTTTATGGGCTTAGGGCCCATGGAAATTATTGGGCCAGTCTTGGGCTTTTGGGCCCATTGGGCCGGTATAGAGTGTTATTGGGCCAAGAATGTTTTAATGGGTTTTAATTTATTAATTGGGCTTAGAATAATTTTTATTGGGCTTAAGTATGTTAATGGGCCAGTCTCAGTGTTAATGGGCCAGATTTAAGAAATTGGGCTTGAGTGCTAGGGCCAGCAGTTCAGTACAAACCATGAGAAATTGCATGTGTCCTAAATATATATTTAATTATTTTATGCATGAATGTTATTTTAGTATTTATATGTTAGTATAAAAATTAAATTAAATATATATGAAGGACACACATTTTATTTAAGTACATGCATTCATGAAATAATTTTTATGCATGATTTAATGTTTAAGGTTGAGCAAAAGAAAATAATTTAATGTTGGAAGTTGAAGTAGTGTGACAATTTAAGGGGGATTCGTCCCCATATGTGAACTATTGAAGGACAGTTTACTGCCAATTTAAGAGGTGATTCGTCACCGCCACGTACGTTGGTTTCCACGCTGATCATATTTAATGTATGATTTAAGGTTACACTATGGATACAACCATGCGATGTTAGAAAATAATTTGCTCAACAATGTTTATGTATTATGTATGATTATGATATTTAAGTTTAATTTAAGTTATGTTATGTCATGATATTTTTAAGCATGCTCATTCATGTATATGTTATGTATTAGTATTGAAGTGATTTAAATTATTTTTAAACCCTTGTTATGTTAGCATGTTGGACCTCTAGGCTCACTACACTGGTATGGTGCAGGTGAGTACGTAGAGGAGGATGTGGTACCCACCGACGGCGAGGACATATGAGCGGACAGGCAGTGACCCCGTGACCGTGATAGACGTCTGAGTCTGTTTTGCATGTTTCGAACATTTCAGCATATTATACATTTTATTTATTTTCAGTGGTTGATAGTATGGGATATTTTATTTAAATATTTTCAGTGCATGCAAAACTTTAATTTATTTTGTTCTGTCAGTATTTTATTAAAACGCATGACTCAGATATTTAATTTATTAAAGGTTTCATTTTTATTTAATTTATTTATTTTTAAATCTATTTATTCTGTGCATATATGTATGGGCATGTATGTACATATTTTTATTTAGTAAGTAATAAAAAAAAAATTCCGCATATTTATTTATTTATTTATTATTTAGAGAGTTAGGGTTGTTTCAAAGAACTTGAGCTGAAAACCTAGTAATAACTAATCTACCACAAAGAATGACATGACATCGATATTTCGAACTATTTGTTGATGCTTTGTACCAAGAATTTTTAGGAGTATCAAACAATGATGCTAATTTAGTAGCCAAAAACATAGAACAAAATAGAGCAATTTTTATTCTAGATAATATCAAACTTTGTAATTTATGTTATCTAGAAGAATTTATCTGTGATTATGAAACAAACTATTATCAGTTAATAGACGTTGATAAAAAAGAACATTATAAATTAAATGTTTTTAATAAAATACCTAATATACCAAAAAATAGTAAAGATGAATTTTTAACTAGCTCTTATGCCAAAACTTTAGGAGGAGCTATTAAATTTATCAAAGATATAATAACAAAAAAATGTCATGAAGTAACGCTAAATAAAAGAATCTACAAATCCTACAAACAAAACAATAAACTTTTTTGTGATAAAATGGAATTCACTGTAAAAGAGTATGTTTGTAAAACAAACATGCAACACAAACATCTAAAAAGACACAAATAAATTAAAACTAAAAAACCTTATAAACCATTTAATATAAAATTCATTCCTACAAGAAAAATAAATTCAAAAAGAATTTCTTTAGAAAATCTTATAGAAGAAAATTCTATAAAAAGTTTGATAACAAAAAACCACCTTGCCCAAAGGGTAAAAGAAAGAATTGCACATGTTAGTTGTGCAATGAAGAAGGACATTATGCAAATGAATCTCCAAAACGAAACGAAAAGAAAAACAAAGTTAAACTTCTTGAAAAATTATATACTACTGAGTTATATCCAGTAGAAACAATTGAATTTTCATCTGATGATGAAAATATTTATTATCTTGATGAATAAAGTGAATGAGATTTTGAATCCGATTTCACATTTGATAATTCAAGAGATAATACTGATTAAAATTAAGACAAGGGCATTTTTGGAACAAACAAATTTAGGGAGTAAAATGAAACTTATGTTTGTATTGGGTAGTGTTTTCAAAGTTGCCCTTAAAAATATATACTTAGTAAGTTGAGTAATTTTAGCAAAATCATTTGTATAATATTATGGGAAACATTGAATATTTGGTTAGATCTCTCGTATGATTCTCTTTGCAAATATGTTGTCGAAATATATATATTATAAGCAGTGTTTTAAAAAGCGTCGCCTAGATCCACTTAGGCGATACATTGTTGCCCACCGCCTGGCTTTCAGGCTATGCCTCTAGGCGTTGCCCGCCTAATCTCCCGCTTAGGCAGTGCCCATGCCGTCTAGGCTGGCAAAAATCCGCCTAGGCGGTTACTATTTTTTATTTAAAAAAATTAAAAATTAAAAAAAACGCAAAGCGAGAAACAAACACAGAAAAAAAAAAAAGCACAGAAAAGAAAGTCAAGCAAAAAATTAAATCTCATGTTACATATGAAGATTTGATATCTATTAATATTATATTGTTGTTGTTATAATTATTATTATTATTATTAAAATTTTATAAGATTTTCGTACAAAAACTGAAAAACATAAAACATAAAAATTTTATATTTTATAGTAAAACTCATGAATATTCCAAGTTATTTATTATTTAGGTTTTAAAAAAATCCCGCCTAGGCGGCTAGGCGCTAGGCGGGCAGCAAGCTTTTTAGAACATTGATTATAAGCACTTAAATGCAGAAAGGATATGATTGCAAAATAAAAAAAGGCACCAAATTCGTCAAAAAAATAAAGATACATACCAGAATTAAAACTCAATTTCGATAATATGGATTATTAAAATTAAAATTGAAAAAGATCAAATATAAAGAATGGAAAAAAAATTCTTGAAATTCTGTGATGATACTGAAATTAAATTGAGAATAAAGAATCCAATGCTACGAAAATGCAATTAATATTATCATTAATCAGTGTCTTCCAATTTCCGTGCATGTCACATGCATACACGTTAATGTATACACTCAATCACACGCACACACACATGTGAGTGTGTGTTTTTGTGCATGAACTTATATGTATATCTGTATGTATCTATATCTATGTAAAGGATCTAACAGTTAGATCTTACTGGGATTCCTTTATCCTTTGTGATAGTTATATATAGTTATGCATTTCTATTATTAGAATGACAAAAAATATTTTTTTATTATAATCTTTTTTTTTTAACATATACTCTTTATAATCAATCATGAACTCGTTCAAAAGTAAATTTTGAATAAATAAATTTTAAACAATTCACGGGAATCGTAAATTTATTAATCTTCTCTTCCAAAAAAAAAATTATTAATCTTTTTTTGATTAATGATAATACAAATTAATATATTAATCTTTTTTCGAATCGCTGAAGATTGTTTACATGGCAACTAATAATTAAACAAAAATAAATAAATAAAAAGTATTGAAATGAAGTTTGAGAAAGGATATAAAATTTATTCTCGAATTTTTTTTAAAAAAAACAAATTAACAAATTGTAGAAAAAATCTTAGAAACAGCATCGTCCCAATCCAATGCAAGACAAATTACCTTTCACTAGCTCTGTCTTTTCTCCAATTTATTTAATCCTTAAAAATTAATTTTATATCACATCAATTATTCGTGAAATTGTTGTCTACATGCTGTCAATTCTTGGAGTCCCTTGGCGAGCACATGTATTTTATTGGATTTGACAATTTTTCTTTGTTTTCATTTTTTAAAAAAATCTTTCAATTCTGAATCTAATTTTCTGTAGTAAATTTTCTCTATTTAACCTATGTTTAAATATAAGCATTATCCGCTTTAGAACTATAGAACAAAGTATTTATCGGTTTATCAAAAACTTTATGTATTTGATATTTTAGATATTTTATATTTAAAAGATTAAATATATTAATAATATTATCTCATAATATATTATTTGATATAGAATATTTGATATATCAAAGTGCATCTAGTGGACTCAAATTATAGTTAGACAGACTGAGAATCCTATAAATATAGATAGCCTTCAGTTAGTAGATATACGAACATCGAAAACAACGCACAATACACACAACCAAATATTGATCGAAATATTATAGTAATATTTCGACGACCACACGCAAAAGAAACAAAAGACTGCTCGTTGAATTTGTTCGAGGAGCTTACGATATCCAACAACCGTGTGCCTTATTTCTGCTGAGAAGGTACACACGATTTATTGTTTTTAGACATTAAATTCTAACAAAAACTATAGCTAATAATATGGATGCTACTCAAATATTTTAAATTGCAGAATAGTTTAAATACCATGATTGAATCCATCTCTTAACAGATGTTATTATTGGACCAACAAGAACAATTACGTGTTTTTTTGTAAATAAGAATGTCATGAACAAGAAAATTCAAATAATTATTTGATCAAAATTATATATCTAATTAACCGGTAAGTTAGATCCTACCTATACAGGCACTACCTTGACATACATCTAACTATTGACATTTATTAATAAATGTGGGTTTCATTATTTTTTAGTTGACCCTGCAGGTATTGATAAATGATCATCCTTATATCTATCATGGGGTAATGCATGTATAGGTAGGTTAAAATAATCCCTAATTAACCCTACAGTATATTTATTAGTTTTTTTTAAAAAAAAATTACGTTTATTAGTTGTATGCCATAAGAAATTATAAAGAAAAAATTTATATCCTAGCTAGCTACGTTGTATTTGAATGGACATTGGGATCCTGTGGACGATAAACGTCTAATTGTCTTATTCTTGTAATGCTAATGCGAATTACTTGTAATCTGAATATATAAAATATTCCCATCATTCTTATCTAACACACTAACGTAAATTACAAGTTTAATCAATTAATTGTCTTATGAAACAATCTATAAATACTGTGTATGATTATCATTTAATTTCATGACACGCAAACAATAAATTCTAAAATTTGACTCATTTCACGTAGAAAAATCATCAAATCTGAAAAAATAACATAGATTTTATTTAATTATATTATATCTATATATGAGTAGATATTTTGTAAAAAGATCTCATGGATTTATATGTATGAAACGGGTCGATTAATCTATATATAACTGCAATCAAACGTTACAATTTTGATATTTAAAAATAATATTTTTCAATAGTAGAATCAACTGAAGATCCGTCTCATGTACGAAATAAGCTCGAAAGAGAAACTCATAAGAAATTTTGTGTGTGTATATATATATATATACATTATGCACACATATATGTATGTATATATGAATCGAAATTAAAATTAGGAGCATATCATTATAATTTGCATCACACGCTAAACACGTTTACGTTGCTTACAAGCTCATAATTAGGAATAAAAACAAAAGAAATTAATGAAAATGACAAACCAGTAGTTAATGTTTGAAAGCATATTAAGATAAATATATTTTTATTTATATGTTTATATGCTATACCATGTTAGCTTACAAGAAGAGTTATCAACTTTTTTCTTTTAAATATTTTATTTAAAAATAAATGCGAGGAACATGTTATTACTGAAAAATGTAAAATATAGTTCGTCAAACGAGTCGATACGATCTATTTATAATAAAAGGTAATATTTTTTGTATATATATTTTTTTATAGAACGGATCAAGTAAGAGCTTTGAGTCACACACGATCTCGTAATAATTTTGTGAAAATATAAATGAGGGAGAGATTAGGCCGATTCTTCTAGGAAGTAATTACATATAGTTTGTTCTAATATCATTATAATTCGAAAAACCTAGTCATCTCTTATTCAAAGTATAATATGTTACGTGGGATCTTCGAGATAAGGAGGGAAACCCTTGATAATTAAAATATAATAATGGTTGTCATTCCCTAATTGGATACGTACGTCCCTATAATATGTTATTATTATTATTATTATTATTATTATTATTATTATTATTATTATTATTATTCTTAAATAAGAAATGGGACCCATCTCGACATATGAGATTAGAAGGAATCTCATTGCAAGGTTTCAAAGATTGGTGGGACTGCTCCCATTTGCCTTTCTACTATACTCATCAGAAAGACAGCCTGGATTTTAATAATACTTTTCAATAATTTTGACTATTTTTTTTTAATTTATTGCCAAATTCCAAACATTAATAATTAAGATTAAATCGATTAAATTGATATTGTTGGTGGGTATTTAATGGGAAAATAAATATATAGCATGATCTTACTTGAAGGGTTCTATGAATTTTTTGACGGATATATGATTTCCTGGTCTCGAGCAATCTATCTATTTCATCATTTGATTGAAAGAGTGCGAAAAAACGACAATTAAATATGATTAAACGTGAAGCATAAAATATAAAATTTATATTTTAGGCAAAAGAAAAATTATAAAAATTAGGATGAAATGTGTAGTTTATAATTTTATTTTTGCACTGCATTTATAGTTTTCTATATGATATAGAATGGATAGCTAATGCCCAGCTGCGCAAAGTTGTCAACTAAAAAAATTCAGAGGCTGAGATGAAAGTAGAAGTCATGTTTGAGTCATAAATTTCAGTTGGGGCAATTTGCCAATTTGGCCCCCACGAGTTAAAGCAAATCTTGGCATTTATCGCACATTTATGTGTTCAAAAGTATGTGTTTCTTTTGTTTCAGAGGAAAAAAAAATAGTATATGTTTCTTTCTTTTTTCAAAATAATTTTATTTTGTTTTTATCTCTAGTTATGTAAGATAGTTATTTATTGGGTGAATTGGTGTTCAGTCCCTAAATCCAAAAACAAATTAATAATCAGTTCCTTGTCAGAAAAAATTTGTTTGCACTCTCTGGGCCCACATTATTTTACTCGGATAAAATTAAGTACAAAACATTGAAAATATGGTACAAATACAAGATATTTGAGCACTAATTGTGCAAGATCGAGTACAAAAATACAATTTTGAGTATAAAATCTAAACATCTTTATTAATGTGAACTTGCAACATGTGTTTGAGTACTCAAAAATTATATATTTGTACCAGATCTAACACATTGGGTACTCAAAAATCACATATGGGTACCATATTTTCAATGTTTTGTATCGATTTTCCTCCAAATAAGATAAATGTGTTATTAATATCAATATTTTTTAGTTCTAGAAAATCATATATTTATACTAGATCTAACACATTTGATACTCAAATATCATGTATTTGTACCATATTTTTCATGTTTTGTACCGAATTTTATCCGAAACAAAACATGTGGGCCAAGGGAGTTTAAACAAAGTTATTTTCTGACAGAGACTGATCATTATTTTTTGTTTAGATTTGGGGACTGAATTATAATTAACCGTTATTTATTCCCCTTTTCCATTGCACTAGTTGATTTATACGAAAAATTGTCAAATTAGTCAGATAAGTTGTCATGTTTTCTATTTTCATCATCTAGTTTGTTAAATTTAGGTTTTTGTCCATGTAAATTTCTTCACATAATATCGAAAAATTGTTGACATGAATGCGTCAAAATCTCCAGAGTGATAGTAATTAAAATAAAAATAAAAATAAAAATAAAAACAAACAAACATAATTACATGACTAAAACCAAATTTTAACAAGTTAGATAACAAAAATAGGAAAAATGTCAACTTATAGGACTAAAAGTATATATCTTGTTAACATAATTTGAGTCTACTTCGAAGTTAGTTGATATTCACTCGAGATGGTAAAACGGCTTAAATCTGTCATGTAATATAAAATCGATGAGTTTGATTGACAATTTCGCAACTCATCCAAATAGTAGGTCGCACGTCTCAACCTATCAAATTATACATAAAAAAATAGCTAGACTCTTCTATTTGGTCCGTATCACCACTTAAAATAGACAGATTGAGTTACAATCTCTAGATCTCAACCTGCCCAAAGAATGGGTCAAACTGTCACATCTAACTACAGATTCCCGACCAATCCATCTCAGTAATCTATGTTTACATCTCTAATATTTGTGTTGGTATCGGAGTACTGTGCAAATCTGAGATGATTTTCTGTTTGTTGTCTTAACAGATGTCGGGACACGACTTGAGACAAGGACAGAATTTTGATCTGAAATTTTCAGTCGAGGCTAGAGTTAAACTCTATGTTCTTAAGACGAATTTGCCCCACACACGGTGTTTATGGAATACGACAATCGTCTCCCAAGATACAACGACTTTCGTTTTGTAATAGGAGCACTCCAAATTACAAAACCCGACGAACTTTGAAAATGTCTTTTGAACTTTTTGAAAAATGATGAACAACAATGATATGCAGCAATATATTTTCAATATGTGTACTCTCTTCCATTCAAACATATGTGATATTAATAAAGATTGAATGATCTTGTATGAAAAGGTGCATTACTTCAAAATGAGACACTTCATCAAAACATGTCAAGCAAGCATAACTACCCTAACACAACTATTCGGTTGAATTGGGTTTTCCAATTTCCAATTTTAATCACCGAATTTAGATTCTAATTTGAATTCAAATTCAAATTAACATATTCAATTTGAATTGTTTCAAAAGCTTGTATCGATGGCCTTTGCCACTTGTCTCATCACTTCAATATATCTATATATTATATATATAATATATAATATATATATATATTATATTAATATAATATATAATCTTATAATATTCAATCTTTTACTCGATAAAATCCGAACAATTATTTGTGAACACTTTATTAATTTCTCATTCACCCTTAATTGGTAATCGAGAAAATTTTTATCACAAATATTTTATCGATTCAAAATGGGTACACAACCCAAATTTTCAAAAATCCCCCACATGAATGAAAATTAATGCATGTATGAAATGCACACTTTAGAAAGTCCAAACGAAAGTTTACTGCATCGGGAGATGTAGCTTTTGGCTTTGAACCTTCCGTAGTAGCATACCATCGGATTTACTAGATAGTTAGTGAACGCGATGTCTTGAACTACCCAGCCGTTTGTGTAAACCAAGACAATGATATCAACACAATAACCTTTCTCACATCTTACTAGTTCTCATGGTTGTGTCTGTTTTAGCCATGGACACACTCTTGGATTGATAAGTGTTTCATTGAAGCGGCTCGTCTTGACACTTACATAGGTGATCTCCTATAACGAGTATCCTACCAAACTCGACTTTTTCAAGTATAGGAATCATTAAAAGCATAAGCTTAGCCTCACTACATGTGGTAGGCGGCACGTTTTCACCCTAGGAATGAGAAGAAAATTTTTTATAAAGCTTGTCTCAAGTGCTGTTGCAACAACTCTCAAAACTTCGTTTTCCCATTGAACCAAGATCTTGGGATCTCCAGTCAGCAAGGTTGGTGTTAGAACCTAATGGGGGGGGGGGGGGATTAGGTTCTTTGGCAACTTTAGCAATTTAAAACGATTATACTAAACGCAAGCGGAAGACTAGTAAAGCAATCAAATATAAAGCGGTAAATAAATGCGTAAAGTAAATAAAGCAGTAAAAGAGAGATAGGGATTATTTATGGAAGTTCGACGATAAATCGTCTACGTCTCCCCTTCTTGGTTAAGTACGATTAACCAAGGATCCACTAGCACTCGAACACTTGGCCTTGATGGCTCCAATGATAGCCTTTACAACTCAACACGATCACCGCGCCGATACAACTCGAACAATTGGCCTTAATGGCTCCAAGGATAGCCTCAACAAAAACACTTGGCTTCACACTCAAGTGTTTACAACAATCTCACAATACACTTGGCTTCACACTAAGTGTTTACAACAATAGCACAACCAACTCACAAACTATTTTCACAAATAACTCTCAAATATTGATTGAGCACTTTGGTAGAGAGAATATTGCTTGCAAATGAGAGAAGAAATGAGTTGGGATGTCTCTAAATGGTCTTGGCAAGCCTCTATTTATAGTTGGCAAAGATTTGAATTTGAATTTGTGTGCTTGGAGCGTTTATTGGGAAGCCAAGGAGTAGAGACAAAGTGTAGGCGCCGCTGCCTTCTTTTTCTAGCACTGAGCAGATTTTGTGGAAAAATTATATCTCTCAATCTAACCGTTGGATTGAGCCCAAATTTGGACAGTTGCTTGAAAACATCTCAATATTCAATCTGAACGGTGGAGATTGAATTTGAAAAACTCAAACACGTCCAGTAAATCTTGGAAGTCGCAAAATCACGTTCTCGCTTTTGTTCTGAGCATTACTTTTCAAAAATTCGAATCTCACAATCCATCCGTTGGATTGGCCTGAAATTAACACACAATCTTTGTAACATCCCTATATTGATAGTGATTGGTGGAGATTGGATTTGGATGCCTTCATCGATTCCAGTAGTCTTCTGAATCCGATACTTCAGCAGTTAGCTCCTTGCAGAAATAGCTATTTAAAACATCATGGAAATCCATGTGATCGGTGGAGATCGGATTTTAATAACCGAAGCATTCCCAGGTATTTTCTGAAGTTGAGTCTTCATAGTTCATTCCTTGCAGAAGTAAGTACTGTGCAGCTTTGTTAAAAAAATCATATCTCCATATCCAGCCGTTGGATTGCTATGAAATTTGGAGAGAAGCTTGAGAACATCCTGATCTTGATTTTCACTGTTGGAGATCTGATTTGGATGACTGGAAAGTGCCCGGTGAATTTTTCAAGTTTCTGCTTTATAATATTGGCTTGTCCTTGTCCATTTCTTTTACAACTTCAAAGTAACTTCCAAGAATTTGATTGTTAATATGATCTAATCTGCAAAGTCTCACTTTAAATGGTTAGTAACAATTAACCGAGTTTTGTAATCATCAAAACATAATAATATGAGATTTGTTAATGCATTAAAAACATTAATCTCATAACACGAGATTTGTATGCGTTTAAGGCGTAACAATCTCCCCCTTTTTGATGATCACAAAACTTGGTTAAGTAGGGGAAATAAAAGTACAATATTAAATAAACAATTTAAATTTGCACAATATAATTGCAAGAATAAAACTATGCATAAATAAAACTCCCCCTTTTTTTATAGCATATTATTCTCCCCCTTAGTTAACCATTTATATTCTCCCCCTTTTTGTGATAATCAAAAAGGCTGGAAAATTAAATGAAAAAAAATAGAAAATATGATTTCTAAATACAACACATAAATTCACATAATTAACAAAATATGAGCGTTTAATATTGAATAAATACAATTAATTTGTATTATCCAACATTAAATTTGCTCGAATTTTATATTAAGCTCCCCCTTAATATGGCATTAAATTTATTTATGTCTTCAAATGATTACAATTCAATCATTCCAAGTTCACCACGCAAACGAATAAAAGTATTTTCATCTAGTGGTTTTGTAAAAATATCGGCAATTTGATTTGTCGTGTCAACATATTGAAGTTCAACTTCATTTCGTTCGATGTGGTCACGAATAAAATGATGACGAATGTCAATATGTTTGGTGCGCGAATGTTGAATCGGATTCTTTGTTAGACATATGGCGCTTGTATTGTCACAGAAAATAGGGATTTTTGAAAAAGAGACGCCATAGTCGAGCAATTGATGCTTCATCCAAAGAATTTGCGCACAACAACTACCAGCAGCCATATATTCGGCTTCGGTCGTTGACAACGCAACACAATTTTGTTTCTTTGAAAACCAAGAAACTAAACAGTTTCCTAAAAAGAAACAAGTTCCACTAGTGCTTTTCCTATCCACCTTATATCCACCAAAGTCGGCATCACAGTAAGCTTTTAAATCAAAGAAAGAATTTTTCGAATACCACAAGCCGAGATTTGGAGTATTTGAAAGATATTTAAAAATGCGTTTTAAGGCGAACAAATGTGATTCCTTTGGACATGATTGAAATCGTGCACACATGCATACACTAAACATAATGTCTGGCCTACTTGCAGTAGCATATAGTAAGGAGCCAATCATACTACGAAAGGAAGATTGATCTACAGGTTTATCATTTTCATCCTTGTCGAGTCTGATTGCTTTGCTCATCGGTGTGGATGATGATTTTGTGTTCTCCATCCCGAATTTCTTTAGAATCTCCTTTATGTATTTGCTTTGGTTCACAAAGAACCCATCCTTGCACTGCTTGATTTGCAATCCGAGAAAATAGTTAAGTTTCCCCATCATGCTCATCTCAAAGTGATCCTGCATAAGCTTAGAAAATTCTTGGCAAAGATATTCGTTAGTAGAACCGAAAATGATATCGTCTACATAAATTTGCACAATAAGCAAATCATTATCTCTAGATAAAGTAAACAATGTAATATCAACAATTCCTCTAGTAAAGCCATTGGTAATAAGGAAAGAAGAGAGTTTTTCATACCAAGCTCGAGTAGCTTGTTTCAATCCATACAAAGCTTTGTTGAGTCTATATACATGATCAGATAACAAATTATCAACAAAGCCATCAGGTTGTTCAATATAGACCTCTTCTTTCAAATCACCATTCAAGAAAGCACTTTTAACATCCATCTGAAATAATTTAAAATTTCTAGAGCATGCAAAAGCAAGTAACATACGAATGGATTCAAGACGGGCAACAGGAGCATAAGTCTCATCATAATCAATGTCTTCTTCTTGACTATATCCTTTAGCTACGAGCCTAGCCTTGTTTCTAGTGATGGTGCCATGCTCATCAAGTTTATTTCTAAACACCCATTTATTACCTATCACAGGTCTATCATGCGGCCTAGAAACAAGATCCCAAACATTATTGCGTTTAAATTCATTTAACTCATCTTGCATGGCAATAATCAAGGAATCATCAAGTAAAGCATTATCAACACATTTTGGCTCAACATGAGAAACAAAAGCAAGATGATTACAAATATTATTGAGAGGAGAGCGAGTAGATACTCCCTTTGATGGACTTCCAATTATCAGATCTTTAGGATGATCTTTGTGATGTGTCCATTCCTTAGGAAATGGTGTTTCCTCAACTGTAGCATCTATATCATTTAAGCTTGAGGAAACCATCTCTTCTTCAAGTATTTCTATATCATCATTGTTAGTGCGAGAAATATTTAACAAAGATTCATCAAATATAACATGCATTGATTCTTCAACAAGTAAGGTGCGCTTATTGAATACTCTATAAGCCTTACTTGTAGTAGAATACCCAAGAAAAATACCTTTATCGGATTTGGCATCAAATTTGCCAAGGTTGTCCTTACCATTGTTGTGAATGAAGCACTTAGATCCAAAAGCCCGAAAGAATGAAATGTTAGGCTTTCTCTCCCTCCATAACTCGTATGGAGTCTTCTTGAGAATTGGCCTTATTGATACGCGATTGATGATGTAACAGGCAGTGTTCATTGTTTCAGCCCAAAAATATTTTGGTAGAGAATGCTCACATAACATGGTCCTTGCAATCTCTACTAGTGTCCTATTTTTCCTCTCAACGACCCCGTTTTGTTGAGGAGTCCTAGGACAATAAAAATTGTGACCGATGCCTTTTTCTATACAAAAGTTTGAAAAATTCTCATTTTGAAATTCAGTTCCGTGGTCACTACGGATCTGTTTTATTGAAAGATTTTTCTCATTCTCAACTCGTTTAGCAAAAGTTTTAAAATACTCAAAGGCATCATTTTTGTGAGCTAAAAACAATGTCCACGTGTAACGTGAAAAATCATCTACAATGACAAACGCATAAAGCTTTCCTCCTAAACTAGCGTTCCTCGAGGGACCACATAGATCTAGGTGGAGAAGTTCAAGGGGCATAGAAGTGGATACAAAATTTTTGCTTTTAAAAGATTCCCTTGTATGTTTGCCAAATTGACACGCATCACAAACAGAATCAAGTTTCAAATCAAGTTTTGGCATACCAACGACTAAGTCAAGTTTTAAAAGTTTTTCGATGGTACTAGGACCAACATGACCCAATCGTCTATGCCAAAGAATGTTGTCATCAACATTCACGGATACAAGGCTTTTTATATTTGATAAAGATAAATTATTTAAAGAGACCTTGTAAACGTTCTCACTTCTATATCCTTTGAAATTTATGGATTTGTCACTAATAAATGATACAGTGCAGTGTTGGGGAGTGAATTTGACTTCATAACCTCTATCGCACAATTGACTTATGCTTAGTAGATTATGCTTAAGTCCTTTCACTAGGAGTACATCATCAATTAGACAAGAATTAGATATACCTATTGAGCCGATGCCTTCAATTACTCCTTTGCTGTTGTCTCCAAAGGTGACAGTCCCCTTCTCCTTTGGTTTGATTGATTGAAGAAGATCCTTGTTCCCCGTCATATGTCTAGAACATCCACTGTCTAGATACCATATGCTAGGGAGAGCATTTTTCTTGTTTCCCTGAAAATAATTGATTTTGGTACCCTTTAGTTCTTTTGGGTCCACAATGTTAGAAAAGACAGATACAAAATAGACTTCTAAGAGTTCAGTCTGTAGTGACCCTTACCCGGATCACCTACTAAACAGAACTTAGGCATGCAATAAACTTAATAAAACAGATATCAGAATAAAACTGCGGAAACCAATAACATTATACAATCCTAAGTAAAGGAATATGTAATTATCCAATATTATACAACCAAATCGAATAGCTATATAAACCCAAACATCAGTAATAAAACCTAGACGAAGCTCCAGCTGGCCAACCACTGACTAGCCCCTCCTGGATCCACCCTCCTCGTCCAATCGCAAACCTGCCCCATGGAATAGGGTGTCCAGAAAATACAGAGTACGAGACGTGAGCATAAAACGCTCAGTGCGAGAGTATGAGTATACATGCATGCAAAGTGAACTCCCTATAGACTCGAGGTCAAGGATCAGATAACAGAGACAGACCGGGCCCTGGTATGTAGCACGCTGTGCCGTCGCTTCAGGAGGTGGCTCCCATACCGAGATAACTGTGGATACGCCGGACCCAAATCGATGGAAGTCCATCCACTAACAGGATAGGGTACAACCCTACTACAGACATCTCGAAGGAGATACAGCAAGATGCAAATGAATGCAGCATAATATCATGGCATATAAATCATGCAGTCATATAATACATGCATACTCAGTCAGGATATCTCGAACAGTACTTTCGTACCTCAATACAGTGCAAGCTCTACCAACTCTAGGTCCACGCCTATAGTCTGCTCTACACTGCCAAATGATACTACTATCATTAAAGTGCTCTAAAAGCCTTAACTAAGCTATTGCATACTCCTAAATATTTATAGGAAGCAAAAGCTATACCTTCGTCCGTCGTTAGCCCTTTGATGTCGATGCCTCCAGAACTTGGGCACAACTCCGCTACGACTACCGAACGCCTCTCCGACCTCCGGACCAAGCCTAAGAAGACTAGAACAGCTCCAAAAGGACTAGAAAGGAAAGGAGAACTCGGAATTGGCAAAGAGAAATGAAGTCTCGGCCTTCTATTTATAGACAACGATCGGAACTTCCGATCCTTGATCGGAACGTCCGAACCTCGATCGGAACGTCCGATCCTGCCATCGGAGCTTCCGAAGATCCTGATCTGCCACGTGTCAAAATATCACTTGTTGACTCCAGATAGGGGTGATCGGAGCCTCCGGTACTTATCGGAGCTTCCGATCCAGCCACACGTCATGGATGACGTAATATCATCGGTGCCTCCGATCCTCATCGGAGCTTCCGATCCCGATCGGAGCTTCCGATCGTCCCTTCGGAGCTTCCGATCCGTCCAATCCCCAATTTATTTAATTAGCATTAATCCTTTAATTACTCAATTAGGGTTCGGGCTACTACATTCTCCCCCACTTAAGATATTTCGTCCTCGAAATCAGATCTTAAGTACCGAATGCAAATACAGAAATCAGAAACATTCTTTATTCAATCAAACGTTTACAGAGTTTGCAACTGAATACAACTTAAAGAATGAAATCAAAACAACTCAGGATGGTCTTTACGCATCCTGTCCTCAAGCTCCCAAGTAGCTTCTTCAGTGCCTCGGCGCTGCCACTGGACTAAAACCAAATGAATGACTTTGTTCCGTAAAACCTTATCCTTATAATCCAGGATACGAAGAGGTTTCTCAACATAAGTCAAATCCTTGTCTACCTGAACCTCAGACCGCTGCAGAATGTGGGACTCATCCGCCACATACCGTCGCAACAGAGATACGTGGAACACGTCGTGAATACTGGATAGATGCGGTGGCAAAGCTAGTCGATAAGCCAAATCGCCAATACTCTCCAAGATCTCAAACGGACCGATAAATCTGGGAGACAACTTGCCCTTAAGGCCAAATCTGAAAATCTTGCGGAAAGATGACACTCTCAGAAACACTTTCTCCCCGACCTCGAACTGCAAGGGCCTACGCTTGATATTAGCATAACTGGCCTGACGATCCTGTGCAGTCTTAATCCGTTTCTTGATTTGATCAACAATGTCTATCGCCTGCTGGATAAACTCCGGTCCCTCAGCCTGTCTCTCCCCCACTTCTTCCCAGAAGAGTGGAGTACGACAACGTCGCCCATACAACGCCTCAAAAGGTGTCATCCCAATACTAGTGTGATAGCTGTTGTTGTAAGCGAACTCGATCAACGACAAATGATCCTGCCAGGTTGAACCAAAATCCATGACGCACGCTCTAAGCATATCTTCTAACGTACGGATAGTGCGCTCTGACTGACCATCAGTCTCCGGATGATAGGCTGTACTCAAACTGAGAGTAGTACCCATCGCACGCTGAACACTCCCTCAGAATCTAGAAGTAAACCTGGGGTCCCGATCGCTGACAATGCTCACAGGCACTCCATGAAGTCGAACGATCTCCTGAATGTACATCCGTGCCATGCGATCTACAGAGTACTCTCGGCTATAGGCAATGAAATGCGCTGACTTGGTGAGTCGGTCCACCACAACCCAGATAGCATCACAGTTCTTCGGGGATACCGGCAAATGGGTTACAAAGTCCATAGTGATAAACTCCCATTTCCATTCAGGAATAGGCAGACTGTGAAGCAATCCTCCAGGTCGTCGGTGCTCTGCCTTGACCTGTTGACACACCAAACATCTCGAAACAAACTGATAAACACTGCGTTTCATTCCCTTCCACCAGAAACAAGTACGTAGGTCCTTGTACATCTTGTTGCTCCCAGGATGAATACTCAACTTAGTGCGATGTGCCTGAGATAAAATCTCCTCTCGCAACTCTTCATCCTGTGGAATCACAAGCCTACCAGACAAACACAGAAAGCCATCTGACTGATAATGAAATCCAGACGAGCTACCCTCGTTAGCTAGACGAGCTAAACGCTGGGTCTTTGAATCAGACATCTGAGCATCTCGGATCCGCGAATACAAGGCTGGCTCAGATAATATCGCAAACATCTGGATACTCTGCATACCTTTCTTATGCTTGAAGGTAAAACCTGAAGTACAACAGTCACTGATCGCACTAGACATCGAACAAGTCTGAAGTGCGGATAGTCGCACCTTGCGACTCAAAGCATCAGCGGTGAGATTAGCAGTTCCCGGATGGTACTTAATCTCGCAATCATAGTCCTTAAGCAAGTCCATCCAACGTCTCTGCCTCATGTTCAACTCCGCCTGAGTGAACAAATACTTGAGACTCTTATGGTCGGTGAAGATCTCAAATTTCTCGCCATACAGATAATGACGCCAGATCTTCAAAGCGAACACAATGGCTGCTAACTCCAAATCATGGACTGGGTAGTTGTCCTTGTGAAGCTTCAGCTGTCTAGAAGCGTATGCGATCACATGCCCATTCTGAGTCAGGACACAACCTAACCCCTGAAGAGAAGCATCCGTTTAAACTACATACCCTCCAGATCCTGACGGTAATGCTAACACCGGCGCAGAAGTCAACCGCCGTCGAAGCTCACGGAAATTCTCCTCACACTCGGAGGACCACTCAAAATCCACACCCTTGCGGGTAAGCTGCGTCAACGGTCGAGCTAACTGAGAGAAGTTCAGAATGAAGCGACGATAATATCCTGCTAGACCCAGAAAACTACGGATCTCAGCAACCGTCGTCGGACGCGACCAATTAAGTACCGCTTCAATCTTGCTTGGATCAACAGAAATCCCCTCCCTGGATATGATATGGCCAAGAAAGACCACTCTATCCATCCAGAACTCACACTTGCTCAGCTTGGCGTACAATTGCTCATCTCGAAGAGTCTGCAGTACCAACCGCAAGTGAGAAACATGCTCTTCCGTATTACGCGAATACACCAAGATGTCGTCAATGAAGACCACGACAAACTTGTCCAAATACTCCCTGAAGACACGGTTCATCAGATCCATGAATATAGCCGGCGCATTGGTCAAACCAAATGGCATCACTAGGAACTCGTAATGCCCATAGCGAGTACGAAATGCAGTCTTGGCTATGTCCTGATCACGGACTCTCTACGGATGATACCCAGATCTCAAGTCAATCTTGGAGTAAATTGATGTGCCCTGCAGCTGGTCAAACAAGTCATCAACACGAGGCAACGGATACTTGTTCTTCACAGTCACTCGATTCAGCTGCCGATAGTCAATGCACAGCTGCATCGACCCATCCTTCTTCTTCACGAAGAGAACAGGAGCTCCCCAAGGAGATACACTAGGACGAATGTACCCCTTGTCCAAAAGATCCTGTAGCTGATTCTTTAACTCACGCATCTCTGACGGAGCCAGACGATACGGTGCTCTAGAAATAGGCGAAGTACCCGGCATCAACTCTATGCCAAACTCGACTTCCCTAGCAGGAGGAAAACCCGGAATCTCATCAGGAAACACATCTAGAAATTCATCCACAACAGGAATGCTCTCTATCCCAATACTCTCAGCGGACAAATCAACTGCATAGATAAGGTAGCCTTCCCCGCCAGACTCTAGAGCTCGACAGGCTCTCAAAGCTGATACCAAAGGCATCGGGGGTCGCGCTCCCTCACCATAGAAAAACCAACTCTCACTCCCTTTCGGATGAAAGCGTACTAATCTCTGATAGCAGTCCACTGAAGCTCGATAGGTAGTCAGCACATCTATTCCCAGAATGCAATCAAAGTCGTCCATCGCCAGGACCATGAGATTCGCTAACAGAATGTTCCCTTCGAACTCTAAAGGGCAACCCATCACTAGACGCTTAGCCAAAGCAGATTGGCCCGTCGGAGTAGAAACAGACATCACTACGTCTAGTGCAATGCATGGTAATTTATGCCTCTTAACAAAACGTGCAGAAATGAAGGAATGAGATGCATCAGTGTCAATAAGTACAAGAGCAGGTATACCATAAAGCATAAATGTACCTGCGATGACTTTCTCATTCTCCTCCACAGCCTGATCATGTCTCAGGGCAAACACCTGGCCAGAAGCTCGTGGCCTCAAATGAGAACTCCCAGCAGACTGTCCCTGCGACCTCTGCTGTACGGTAGCCTGAGAACCCGATCCTGAACCAGAACCAGAACCACCTCCCTCAGACATTGGGCAATCTCTCTGGATATGACCAGTCTCTCCACAACGGAAACAAGCTCCAGAAGCTCTACGGCACTTGTCGGATGGATGGTTCTTCCCACAGTGATCACACTTGTCCTTCTTACCGAAACGGACAATACCTCCAGAACCAGAGGAAGAAGAAGATCCAGACTTCTTGAAAGTTTGGGCACGGGGACCCAAAGAACTAGCAGGTCTCGACTGAGAGAAAGACCTGTTCCGCCGAATGGTGTCCTCTGCCTGATGACAACGGCTCACCAAACCCTCGTAGGACATGTCATCACCAACCGCCACACGGTCATGGATCTCAGGGTTAAGGCCCTGAAGGAACAGATTATACTTCATCTCTGAGCTATCAGCAATCTCGGGGCAATAGGATAGCAGATCAAAGAACCTCTGCTGATACTCATCAATAGACATGGTTCCCTGTCGCAGACTCAGTAGCTCGCCTGCCTTCGACTGTCGGAGTGCAGGAGGAAAATACCGCTTTTGGAAAGCTGTGCGGAACTCGGCCCAGGTGGCCACTCCTCTCGCCGTAACAAAAGGTGCAGAAGTAAACCTCCACCACCTACGCGCACGCCCATCCAGAAGATAGCCAAGGGTCTCCACCTTCTGCTCATCAGTGCATTGGAAAGTCTGAAAAGTCGTTTCCATGCGGTCTAACCAGTTCTCCGCATCCTCCGGAGACTCACCTCCAACTAAGGGCTTAGGACCCATAGCTAAGAATCGACGCACAGTGAAACGCTCATCGTCATGGTGACGATGACGCCGTTCTCGACGAGGCTCCTGGTCGGCATCACCCCAACGCCCACCAACACTGCCATGAGAACTCTGGTCGTCACGATTTGACATCTACAAAAATACCTCAAGATGAGACTAAATCCCAAGAAATCTTTTGCATGCTCTGATACCATAAATGTAGTGACCCTTACCCGGATCACCTACTAAACAGAACTTAGGCATGCAATTAACTTAATAAAACAGATATCAGAATAAAACTGCGGAAACCAATAACATTATACAATCCCAAGTAAAGGAATATGTAATTATCCAATATTATACAACCAAATCGAATAGCTGTATAAACCCAAACATCAGTAATAAAACCTAGACGAAGCTCCAGCTGGCCAACCACTGACTAGCCCCTCCTGGATCCACCCTCCTCGTCCAATCGCAAACCTGCCCCATGGAATAGGGTGTCCAGAAAATACAGAGTACGAGACGTGAGCATAAAACGCTCAGTGCGAGAGTATGAGTATACATGCATGCAAAGTGAACTCCCTATAGACTCGAGGTCAAGGATCAGATAACAGAGACAGACCGGGCCCTGGTATGTAGCATGCTGTGCCGTCGCTTCAGGAGGTGGCTCCCATACCGAGATAACTGTGGATACGCCGGACCCAAATCGATGGAAGTCCATCCACTAACAGGATAGGGTACAACCCTACTACAGACATCTCGAAGGAGATACAGCAAGATGCAAATGAATGCAGCATAATATCATGGCATATAAATCATGCAGTCATATAATACATGCATACTCAGTCAGGATATCTCGAACAGTACTTTCGTACCTCAATACAGTGCAAGCTCTACCAACTCTAGGTCCACGCCTATAGTCTGCTCTACACTGCCAAATGATACTACTATCATTAAAGTGCTCTAAAAGCCTTAACTAAGCTATTGCATACTCCTAAATATTTATAGGAAGCAAAAGCTATACCTTCGTCCGTCGTTAGCCCTTTGATGTCGATGCCTCCAGAACTTGGGCACAACTCCGCTACGACTACCGAACGCCTCTTCGACCTCCGGACCAAGCCTAAGAAGACTAGAACAGCTCCAAAAGGACTAGAAAGGAAAGGAGAACTCGGAATTGGCAAAGAGAAATGAAGTCTCGGCCTTCTATTTATAGACAACGATCGGAACTTCCGATCCTTGATCGGAACGTCCGAACCTCGATCGGAACGTCCGATCCTGCCATCGGAGCTTCCGAAGATCCTGATCTGCCACGTGTCAAAATATCACTTGTTGACTCCAGATAGGGGTGATCGGAGCCTCCGGTCCTGATCGGAGCTTCCGATCCAGCCACACATCATGGATGACGTAATATCATCGGTGCCTCCGATCCTCATCGGAGCTTCCGATCCCGATCGGAGCTTCCGATCGTCCCTTCGGAGCTTCCGATCCGTCCAATCCCCAATTTATTTAATTAGCATTAATCCTTTAATTACTCAATTAGGGTTCGGGCTACTACACAGTCTCTCATAGCAACATCATCGCCACTTTCCAAGAGTGCTCCCAGTAGTAGGTAGGGCATATGGCCACTTTAAAAACCTATTTCCTTGGACAGAGCAACGTTCAACAGGGAGACCAGCCGCAAGTCAAGGCATTTTTAAGCCGGTCTATATTGAACTCCCTTAGATTGTGATCTCATAATGCCGACTAATGAGTTGTTAAGTACTCTTAGGCCTCCATTTCATATAGCTCTTTTGAACATATTGATATTTCAATGATCTGCATTTATGTCTAACATGACCAGATTTGCAACAATAAGAACAAGTAGGGGGTGATCTCATTTTAGCTTTAGCTATTAGACTAGCAAAGTCTATAGACTTTTTACCATAGCCTATTCCTCCCTTATCAAAGCTACATTTCTGCATGCTAAGTAGGTTGTTCAATTTATTGCTACTCACATTGAATTTATCGAAAGATTTTTCTAAGTGATCTAAGTCATCCTTAAGTCTAAGGTTATCATGCTCCTTAGTTTCTAATTCCTTTTTAAGATTTCTATTCTTTTTTCTAAGAACCTTAACCATATCAAACATATCTTTATAAGCATGTAAGAGTTCATCGTAAGTAGGTACCTCGTCATCGTCGTCAGAGACGATGTCATCACTTTTAGCCATTAAGCAGAGGTTTGCTTCCTCGTCGTCGTCGTCGCTATCACTCCAGGTAGCTAGTAGGGCTTTCTTCTTTCCTTTGTCCACTTTCTTCTTGAGTGGGCATTCATTGGCGTAGTGACCTTGTTGTTGACAGTTGTAGCAGGTCACTTCTTTCTCAGGTTTCTTGTCCTTTTTGAATTTGTTTTCTCGCATGAATTTCTTGAATTTTCTTGCGAAGAGAGCCATGTCATCATCGTCATCTTCTTCGACTTGTGTAGTCAAGGCTATCCCTTTGTGCTTGAAATCTTCTTTCTTTGATTCTTTTCTTGTGGACACTTCTAACTCATGGGTTTTTAGGGTCCCATGTAGTTGATCAAGATCATAGGCGGCAGTGTCCCTTTTGTTGGATTCGATGATGGCGGTTCTCTTTGCATCCCATTCTTTTGGTAGGGCACGAAGAGCTCTCCTCCAAACTTGCTTGGTAGGATATTGTTCTCCCAATTGTGCTAACTCATTGATGATTTGAGTAAACCTTCGAAACATGGTGTCAACATCTTCGTTGGATTCCATCTCAAATGTTTCGTATTTGAGTTGGAGTAAGTCGATCTTTGTTTCTTTCACTTGGTTGGTGCCTTCGTGACATATCTCTAGCTTGTCCCATATCTCTTTAGCAGATGAGCACATCGATATCCGGTTGTACTCGTTCATATCTAAGGAACAATGCAAGATATTCATAGCTTTAGCATTTTGCGAAATTAATTTCATGTCCTCTTTTGAAAAGTCATCCATTCCCTTAGGAATTTCAACCCCATCAACTATTTTCATAGGTGTATAGGGACCTTTCACCATCACTTTCCATAGGTCATAGTCTACGGATTGGATATATAGGGACATACGATTTTTCCAATACCCGTAGTTTATGCCATTGAAAAGAGGAGGACGATTAGTAGATTGCCCTTGAGCATAATCACTTGCTAGGTTTGCCATAAAAAGGATTTGAAAAGTATTTTCAAATGGCTCTGATACCACTTGTTAGAACCTAATGGGGGGGGATTAGGTTCTTTGGCAACTTTAGCAATTTAAAGCGATTATACTAAACGCAATCGGAAGACTAGTAAAGCAATCAAATATAAAGCGGTAAATAAATGCGTAAAGTAAATAAAGCAGTAAAAGAGAGATAGGAATTGTTTATGGAAGTTCGACGATAAATCGTCTACGTCTCCCCTTCTTGGTTAAGTACGATTATCCAAGGATCCACTAGCACTCGAACACTTGGCCTTGATGGCTCCAAGGATAGCCTTTACAACTCAACACGATCATCGCGCCGATACAACTCGAACACTTGGCCTTAATGGCTCCAAGGATAGCCTCAACAAAAACACTTGGCTTCACACTCAAGTGTTTACAACAATCTCACAATACACTTGGCTTCACACTAAGTGTTTACAACAATAGCACAACCAACTCACAAACTATTTTCACAAATAACTCTCAAATATTGATTGAGCACTTTGGTAGAGAGAATATTGCTTGCAAATGAGAGAAGAAATGAGTTGGGATGTCTCTAAATGGTCTTGGCAAGCCTCTATTTATAGTTGGCAAAGATTTGAATTTGAATTTGTGTGCTTGGAGCGTTTATTGGGAAGCCAAGGAGTAGAGACAAAGTGTAGGCGCCGCTGCCTTCTTTTTCCAGCACTGAGCAGATTTTGTGGAAAAATCATATCTCTCAATCTAACCGTTGGATTGAGCTCAAATTTGGACAGTAGCTTGAAAACATCTCAATCTTCAATCTGAACGGTGGAGATTGAATTTGAAAAAATCAAACACGTCCAGTAAATCTTGGAAGTCGCAAAATCACGTTCTCGCTTTTGTTCTGAGCATTACTTTTCAAAACTTCGAATCTCACAATCCATCCGTTGGATTGGCCTGAAATTAACACACAATCTTTGTAACATCCCGATATTGATAGTGATTGGTGGAGATTGGATTTGGATGCCTCCATCGATTCCAGTAGTCTTCTGAATCCGATACTTCAGCAGTTAGCTCCTTGCAGAAATAGCTATTTAAAACATCATGGAAATCCATGTGATCGGTGGAGATCGGATTTTAATAACCGAAGCATTCCCAGGTATTTTCTGAAGTTGAGTCTTCATAGTTCATTCCTTGCAGAAGTAAGTACTGTGCAGCTTTGTTAAAAAAATCATATCTCCATATCCAGCCGTTGGATTGCTATGAAATTTGGAGAGAAGCTTGAGAACATCCTGATCTTGATTTTCACTGTTGGAGATCTGATTTGGATGACTGGAAAGTGCCCGGTGAATTTTGCAAGTTTCTGCTTTATAATATTGGCTTGTCCTTGTCCATTTCTTTTACAACTTCAAAGTAACTTCCAAGAATTTGATTGTTAATATGATCTAATCTGCAAAGTCTCATTTTAAATGGTTAGTAACAATTAACCGAGTTTTGTAATCATCAAAACATAATAATATGAGATTTGTTAATGCATTAAAAACATTAATCTCATAACACGAGATTTGTATGCGTTTAAGGCGTAACAGTTGGGTTTCCGCTAAGATCGTTTTGATTGTAAATTTTTAGTCTCATTCCCCTTGATGAGCAGTATTTTGATCTCTACTCAAAACTTTGTGTACACATCCATCAAGTTATCTTTTCATTCCACAATGTTGACTAAGATAACTTCATTAAAGATCAACTGCATAACGGTATCATGTCTACGATCAACGGTCGTGGCATACCATTGTACTCATAGCTCCGTGTCTTTCCAATGATCATTTGGCCATTACAATGTATTATCATGGAAAACACTGGCTTTAATCAATATGAGATATCCTCCAACATATTTATCAATCATGCAGCCTCTTTTGGCTTTATTCAAGGCTATATACTCAAATTTCATAACAGATCGAGTTATACATAATGGTTCCTCAACCCTAGTCTTTTGTGTCCAATATGTATTTTGCATCACAATAGCCTTATAAAGATATTGCATATATTTCATATACATGTTCTAATTTTGTTGACCTTTAACCAATATCCAAACGTGTAAAGTTTGTGACGTACATCAATCTTTCTATTACACTTGAATATTGCAATCATAATATGAGTTCTCCATTTTTCTTATTCAATTGTAGATTTTCATCTACTGGATTTTCGATATGAATAAGATCATAAGCATCAAATCTTATTAGCACCACCTCAATGTAATGAGAATGTGTGAGGACAATTCCTTCATATGTCTTAATGATCTTAGTTTCATATATCACATTCTTTGTACCCATATATCTCTTGTCAAAGTAATTTGTCAACAAATTTCATGTTCATAATCACTGTAAACAGTGAACATTTCATTCAATCATACATTCTATGATTGTTTGTACTTTTGTTCCTTCTCATGTTACGACAACTTTTGCAACAACTTTTATTATGTCAAGAATTCGTTGCATATTTTCTGTTGTAACGAACTTCAAATTCGTCTCTATTTCACTTAGGACGAGTTCCAATTACAACTTCATAATCATTTATTACAACGAACATTTTGCCTTAGTCATTTCTTGACAGTTGTCGCGACATGCTTTGCAACATTAACATTTATTTGCAATGTTTCAATGGTTCACCAATTTCGATTGTCACTGCACCATTTGGCGTATACATCCATTTTTTATTGAATGAGAACCTTTCATTTGTAAAACACCACTTTTGATCATAATCACATTATGATCACTTCTTTTCATACTCATTTATCTTGAAAATATTTGACAACATAGTTTTGTCAAATTTTTCGTGCCACTGTTTTGGCGCTTGTTTCAATTTGTACGACGACTTAACGAGTTTACACACCTTATGCTCATGTCCGAGAGCCACAAACCCTTTAGGTTGTGCTATGTATATTTTTTCATCCAATTCACCATTTAGGAACGTATTTTTCACATCAATTAGATGCATCTCAAGGTCATGCAACGCGAAAATGGCGATGAGAACTCGAATGAAAGTAATCCTAGTCACTGGTGAATAAATATCAAAGAATTCAGGCATTATTTTTAATTGAAGTCTTTAGCCACCAACCGGACCTTATAATTGTCTATAGATCCATCAACCTTATATTTTTTTTTTAGGATTCACTTGCATCCTAAAGGCTTTGTTCCTGGTGTAATATCCATCAATTCTCATGTTGTAGGACCTCGGATGCTAATCTCATCTTATAGGGCGATTAATAACTAAAAATAGTTAATCCGCAATACCGGACATTTGGCGACGAAAAATATTACATTTGGCGACGCAAAAACGCGTCGCAAAAAGATCGACAAATATTTTTTTTTTCGTATGAGGCGCGGATTTAAATTCTAATATTCTTAAATTAAATATTCTCGGATTAAAATTAAATAATCTCGGGCCTTACATCCCATGTATGGATTTATATGATGAAGTCTATTTTGCTATTAATAGCTTTTCACAATAGAGTCTCGAGACTCGATAATGCTTCCATTATTGTTCGAGGTTTATTTTCCAATGCATAAGTCAGAAAGTCAGGACCAAAAGTCTTTTTCTTTCTCGACATTTTATTGCGTCTCAATTCGTTATCATTTTCATGATTTTTCGCAGTTTCATTTTATCTTTTGTTGCTACGATTATCTTTTTTAGTAATCTCTTTGTCATTTTCAACAAGTAGTCCAGTATCATCCATATTTCCATTAGGATGAGTTTTATTGGTATTTTCGTCCACAGATTTTTCGCGACGACACTCTGTCTCATTCTTGTCTTGATACATGTCCCGACATGCGTCGGGACAAGATACAGTTTTTCCTTCTTTGTAAGGAAAAATTTTCTCAAAAAACACAGCATTATGTGATTCAATAGTAGTCCCTTTGTGGATATCAGGAATGTCTGATTTTTACACCAAAAATAGATATACGGTACTATTATTGGCATAACCAATAAAATGCAATCGATTGTCTTTGATCCAATTTTCACTTGTTGTGTTTTAGGATTTTCACCTTAGCTAAGCACCCCCACACTTTTAGATATTTGTAGGCAGACTTGTGGCATTTCCATAATTTATAAGGGGTCTTATCCTTTTTCTTGTGTAGTTTAAATTGAGAATATAATTTGTAAATTCAATCGCTTCCCCCACATTTTTGGGTAATCATAGCTTTTCGAATTATAAGCATTAAAACTTAGAAATCCAAACTCAAGATTTTATATCTTGTTAAATTTGGATTTAAGCATGATTGCGTAAAGAATTCAAAGATCATACATTGTCACCAAATTTAACAATATTGTATTCTCCAATTTATCACTTCACTTGTTATAGGATTGATGTTCAAACTTTCAAGTTTTCCAAATTTAAGCGTTATAGCTTAGAACTCTAAATTCAAGATTTTATGTCTTGTAAATTTAGATTAAGCATGATGGCTTATCAAATTTGAACTTGAACTCTCGAGTTTCATTCACAACATAAATTTTAAGCGCAAAAGGCTTATAAAACTTGATTCAAGATTTTATTTCTTGTAAATACAAGTTTTAAGCGTATAAAGCTTACAAAATTCACTTCGAATGAAACGAAAATTATCACAACAACTTGTCAAAACAATACAACATTATGTATATAGTTGACACACCATTTCACTTGGTTATTCAACAAGTTTTAATCAGAAATCATCAATAATGAAGTCTGTATCACAGTCTGTCTCACGACCTATTGCGACAAGATCTGCAACAGTCATGTTAACTTGACTTCGTTTGCCTTTCTTTGGACATATACAGTCCTTGGCCACGTGATTTGGCTTATCACAATTACAAAAGTTCTCTTAGAACTTTTTGACATTGCACTTGTCAGGATACTAAATCCTTTTGCTAGAATTTGTTTCAACCAAATTAACCCTTCCATATATATGGATAATTTTTCTTTGGTTCAAATTGCTTGTGTTGTCTTATTCAATACGCAGTCAAACAATCAGACACTTGAGACCAATTTTCTTTCGTTTATGCTTTCAATAACTTTTGAAATTCATCCACGAAGATGAAAATTTCTCAATTATTGTAGCAACTTAAAATGGTTCACCTATTTGCATACCCTCGACATGCAAATTATTTCATAACACTTGCGATTCCTGCAATTAGTTTATAACAGATTTGAAATCAACCATTTTGAAATTGAAAAACTTACCAATTTCGTTTTCATACTTCATAAGCCATTATTTTTCCACTGTCAATTTCCTTCTCGGATATTGTTGGAGCCCTCTCATGCATAAAATTTACCAAAAGCAATGTAATATGATGGAACATCATCTTTTCAAAGTTATGACCTCCAAACTTCTCGGATTTCTCAACATGTGTCGCTGGAACGGGGCAAGAACATGAGCAGTATATGAGGATGACATTTCATAATGCATAGTCAAAATTCGTCTTAAGATTGTTGGTATCGGAGTACTGTGCAAATATGAGATGATTTTCCGCTTGTTGTCTTGACAGATGTCGGGACACGACTTGAGACAAGGACATAATTTTGATCTGAAATTTTCAGTCGAGGCTAGAGTTAAACTCTATGTCCTTAAGATGAATTTGTCCCACACACGGTGTTTATGGAATACGACAATCGTCTTCCAAGATTCAACGACTTCCATTTTGTAATAGGAGCACTCCAAATTACAAAACCCGGCGAACTTTGAAAATGCCTTTTGAACTTTTTGAAAAATGATGAACAACAATGATATGCAGCAATATATTTTCAATATGTGTACTCTCTTCCATTCAAACATATGTGATATTAATAAAGATTGAATGACCTTGTATGAAAAGGTGCATTACTTCAAAATGAGACACTTCATCAAAACATGTCAAGCAAGCATAACTACCCTGACACAACTATTCGGTTGAATTGAGTTTTTCAATTTCCAATTTTAATCACCGAATTTAGATTCTAATTTGAATTCAAATTCAAATTAACATATTCAATTTGAATTGTTTCAAAAGCTTGTATCGGTGGCCTTTGCCTACTTCAATATATCTATATATTATATATAATATATATATATATATATATATATATATATTATATTAATATAATATATAATCTTATAATATTCAATCTTTTACTCGATAAAATTCGAACAATTTGTAAACACTTTATTAATTTCTCGTTCACCCTTAATTGGTAATCGAGAAAATGTTTATCACAAATATTTTATCGATTCAAAATGGGTACACAACCCAAATTTTCAATAATTTGTCCAACTTATCACTAACTAGTTGTGGTTAAACTTTAATTGAATTACTGAATACAAAACATCCTAACATTTTGTATCAAGGGGTAAAAATCATCATGACATTTCTTAATGCTTGTTCACTTATGAATACTTCTATAAATTTCACAAATGAAATGATCATATATATCATCGATATTTTGTCCTGAATTAACCAGCCGAGAGGGTATCATGGGTGGCGAATATATCCATATACCATCAGTCATACACGATGTGTTTTATGATTCACAAAAACTCTTATAAAATCATTTTATTGATTAATTTTATGAAATAAACTTTGACCCAAATTGAGTCATTAAATTTTTTTTTATATCAAAACTATTATTTTTTACTATATATATGAATTGGCTCGATCCAGATAACAAATATAGATATGTGAGACTATCTAGCAAAAAACCTACTCTTATAAATTTACCTTATCTCAAACGACTCACAACACATTTTAAACGAATATATACCTAAACAATCAATACTAATAAGTAATAAGCATTTCGTTTTTAAAAAATATTAAAGATATATAAGCTTCACTCAAAACTTTAAAGATTTAAAATAGTACAAATAAATTTGATTGTATACTAACCAAACTTATTGGATTAGCTCCTATTCCACATAAAGTTTATACATATAAACTCATTGTTCTTAAATATATATATATATATATATAGAGTTTTGCTATGTTGTCCACCTCCGGTGTCCACCTCCATGCCCACCTATGAGATGACACTCATCCATTGAATGAACCATTTGTATATGATTCATCTCATCCATTGGATGAGTACCACCTCATAGGTGGGCATTGAAGTGGGCACCCGAGGTGGGCAGCATAGCAAAACTCTCTCTATATATATATTACCAAATTGTTGTTCAACCAAAGCATCTGTAGTAACCCAGATTCTATTTTAAGATAATAATATGATAAATATGATTAAGGGTTGGTAATTAATCAATTTCGGAGTGTTATTGGACTTCGGAAGAGAATTTGGACTTTTTGACTTTGGGCCGGATCGGAAGCTCCGAACCCAGATCGGTAGCTCCGATCCCAGACACTTCGGAAGCTCAGCGAAAGCACCGAGATCGGAAGCTCCGATCCTGGAACGGACGTTCCGATCTCCGGCTGCCAGCTTTACCCGATGACTCAGCCACGAGTTTTGACAAATGTTGATCGGAGGCGAGATCGGAAGCTCCGATCGTCGGATCGGACATTCCGATCCTGGCGTGTCATGCATGAAAGGCGTGAGCTGGATCGGAAGCTCCGATCCCGAGATCGGTGGTTCCGATCCTGGCCGGAAATTTTGCCTATAAATAGGGCTTGTCTGATTTCATTTGAATTACGAATTCCCGAGGTTCCTTCTTCAGTTATATAGTGTGAGTTATACACTTGAGGGCCCTATCGGTTATAATAGAGGTTCTGGAATAACCAAGGTGTGGTTATAGTCATCCGGGACTAGCGACTCCAAAGGGCTATCTACGGACGAAGGTATGGTCCGGGAATCTATTTAAGTTTTGGGAGTACTTATTAGCTTAGTTAAGGCTTATAGAATTTATGTAGTGATACGGTGAACTTTTGAATATAGGCTTGGAACCTAGGATCCTACTATACTTGAACTAGCTTAGAGATACGTACACATTGACTGAGATTCCCAGCGAGTATATATGTTTATATGTTGCATTTATTTGGCTATTATATGGCATGATGTATGATTTACCATTTTCTATACTCATATGTCATGTGCATATACACGTTGAGCCTATACCTTTTTATACCTAACTATAGAGCCGTTCAGCTCTATACTCGATAGTCTGTCACTGAGAGTACCGCGACAGCAGGGGCATTTATGTCTGTCTACTCTGGTGTACTAGACGAGTGTGGTTGCACCCAGAGGTTGATCCGTGCGGTGGCAGCACTCATGTGGCGTCGGTACTGAGCATGACTTTTCAGATGACCCTTTACCAGTCATCATGTTGCATGCATTATATACATATATTTACTCATGTTTATGTATTGGGCGTTAGCGCTCACGTCCTAGTTGTTATCTTGGACACCCTATTCCATGGGGCAGGTCGCAGGATGGACGGAGCTGGTGGTTCAAGGCAGGATTAGGGAGCAGGCCTTGAGGAGTTAGTTATACGGCAGGATTCGATATAGCTGTATAATGTTTACTTTTAAGTATTTCGATATGGTTGTATCACTACTGATGAATAATCTTGACACTTTTATACTAAGCTGATATGTAATTTATGGTTATGTTTCCGCACGTTTTACTCAGTTAAGTTATTTTGCTGTATTAAGTTTAATGCATGATATTAGTTGCCAGTTAGTAGGTGATACCATGTAGGGTCACTACATTTTTGGTATCAGAGCATGCTTAGATTTTGGGATTAGTACTTGGGATTTAGAATTAGTTTTGAGTAATTCTTGAGCATTTGGGATTTTAATGTGCAATTCTTTTCAGGATATGGCTGACGAGAGTCACGGTAGTGTTGGCCAGGGAGGTGGTCATCATCATCGTCATCACCGCCATCATGATGATCAACATCGTCATCATGAGGGTAGACGTCGCTACTCTATCAATAAATTTATGCAAGTAGGACCGAAACCTTTGGTGGGAGGCGAGAATCCTGAACAAGCAAGAAGTTGGATGTCTAAACTCGAGAGTACTTTTCGTGCTTTCGATTGTACTGAAGATCAGAAATTGGAAGTTTTAGAATTTGTTCTAGAGGATCGAGCACGTTTTTGGTGGGATGCCAAAGCTGCTCAGGCACGTACTGAGAGAGGACAGGTGACTTGGGGAGATTTCTGTCAGCAGTTCCAGAAACTTTATTTTCTTCCAGCTGTTCGCCAGACACGATCGATGGAGTTGCTTACTCTGAGGCAAGGATCAATGACTATTGATCAATATCAGCAACGATTTCTTGTTCTGCTACCTTTCAGTCCTCATATTAATGAGAGTGATGCATCAAAGTATGATCTCTTTCTACAAGGCCTGAACCAAGATATTTACTCATAGGTTGTCGTATGTGATGACCCAGTATCTTATGAGACTTTGGTGAACCGTTGCCGTCTTGTGGAGACTAGCAACAGGCATGCACAGTTGATGATATCAGCACAGCCTAGTGGATCTTTTGAGCCTCGAGCTCAATCTGTTGTGCAATCTGGACCTACGTCTTCTTCTACTCCTACTACTTCATCTGGATCTCGTGGTTCACGAGGTATGTTCCGTTTTGGGAAGAAGAAGAAGAAAGAGGAGTTTTGTAGTCACTGTGGAGGGAAGCATCCTGTAGCTTCATGTCGGAGAGCTACTGGTGCTTGTTATATTTGCGGTCAACAGGGACATCTGCGGAGAGATTGTCCTCAGCGCATGGGTTCTGCTAGTGGATCGGGATCACAGGTTGGATCTCAGACTTCTACTTTTCCACGATAGCAGCCAGCACCACAGAGTTCTTCTGGTTACCGTCCCCAGACTCAAGGGCAGGTATTTGCTCTGTCTCAAGAACATGCTACTGAGGGAAGCGATCGCATGTTGGCAGGTACCTTTTTGTTATGTGATATTCCTGCACTTGTTTTAATTGATACTGGAGCATCGCATTTCTTTATTTCTAGTCGCTTTGTTAAGAGACATAGATTACCTTATGTATCATTAGATATGAATTTAGTTGTATCTACTCCGCTGGAGCAGGAGATAGTAACTAAGCGTCTAGTGATGGGTTGCCTTCTAGAGTTTGAGGGTAATACGTTATCGGCTAATTTGATGATATTAGCGATGGCAGATTTTGACTGTATTTTGGAAATAGATATAATGACTTTGTATCACGCTACTGTGGATTGTTATCAGCATCTGGTACAGTTTCATCCTGCTGAGGGTGATAGCTGGTATTTTTATGGTGAGGGTGCGCGACCTCCGATGCCACTTGTTTCGGCTCTGAAGGCATGTCATGTCTTGGAGTCAGGTGGGAAGGGCTACTTTATCTATGCAGTTGATATGTCCATGAGTAGTACGGGTATTGATCAGTTATCGGTAGTCAGTGAGTTTCCTGATGTCTTCCCTGATGAGATTCCTGGTTTTCCTCCGGTGCTAGAGGTTGAATTTGGTATTGATTTAGTACCAGGAACTACGCCTATATCCCGAGCGCCTTATCGTCTAGCACCATCAGAGATGAGGGAATTGAAACAGCAGTTACAGGATCTGCTTGATAAGGGATATATTCATCCGAGTGTTTTTCCGTGGGAAGCACTTGTTTTGTTCGTCAAAAAGAAAGATGGATCGATGCGATTGTGTATTGATTATAGGCAGTTGAATCGTGTCACCATCAAGAATAAGTATCTTTTGCCATGGATTGATGATCTGTTCGATCAAATACAGGGTACTTCTGTTTACTCCAAGATAGATCTGAGATCTGGATACCACCAGATGCGGGTACGAGACTCAGATATTTCTACGACTGCTTTCAGGACCAGATACGGGCATTATGAATTTCTGGTTATGCCATTTGGTTTGACGAATGCACCGACAGTCTTTATGAATCTGATGAATCAGGTATTTCGAGAATATCTGGATAGATTTGTCATCGTCTTCATTGATGATATTCTTGTGTATTCTCATGACAAGGATGAGCATGCACAGCATTTGAGGATTGTTTTACAGACGTTACGAGATAAGCAGCTGTATGCGAAATTAAGCAAGTGTGAATTCTGGCTTGATCGGGTAGTGTTTCTCGGTCATGTGATTTCTAATGAAGGGATATCTGTTGATCCTAGTAAGATAGAGGCAGTGCTGAACTGGTCTCGTCCGACGACGGTTGCTGAGATTCGTAGTTTCTTGGGTCTAGCTGGATATTACCGTCGGTTCATCGAGAATTTTGCACAGTTTGCCCGACCTTTGACACAGCTTACACGGAAAGATGTTGCCTTCATATGGTCCTCGGATTGTGAGGAGTCATTTTACGAGCTGCGTGGACGTCTTAGTACTGCACCTGTGCTAGCTCTACCTTCTGGATCAGGAGGTTTTGTTGTCTATACTGATGCCTCTGGTCAGGGGTTAGGATGTGTTCTGACACAGCATGGACATGTTATTGCCTATGCTTCTCGACAGTTGAAGACGCATGAGAGTAATTATCCAGTACATGATCTCGAGTTAGCCGCCATTGTATTTGCACTCAAGATCTAGAGGTATTATCTTTATGGCGAGAAATTTGAGATATTCACGGATCATAAGAGTTTGAAGTATTTATTCACTCAGGCGGAGTTGAATATGCGACAGAGACGCTGGATGGATCTTCTGAAGGATTATGATTGTGAAATCAAATATCATCCAGGTTCTGTTAATCTTACTGCTGATGCCTTGAGTCGGCAGGTGAGACTTTCTGCACTTTAGACTAGTGAAGTATTTCATATGATTCAAGAGTGTTGTTCATCGAGTTTTACGCTCAAGCACAAGAAAGGGAGAAATGGGATTCGGTTGTATACTATTTTGTCTGAGCCAGCATTGTATTCTCGGATCAGAGATGCTCAGATAACTGATGTTAAGACTCAGCGTTTGGCACGTTTAGCCAATGGAGTTAATACATCTGGATTTCATTTTCAGGCAGATGGTTTATTGTGCTTATCTAATCGAGTGATTGTACCTAATGTTGCGGAGCTCAGGAACGATATTCTATCTCAAGCTCACAGGAGTCGATTATCAGTTCATCCTGGAAGCATGAAAATGTATAAGGACTTGCGAACTAGATTCTGGTGGAAAGGGATAAAGAGGAGTGTGTATCAATTTGTTTTGAGATGTTTGGTTTGTCAACAGGTCAAGGCTGAACATCGACGACCAGGTGGATTATTTCAGAATCTTGAGATTTCCGAATGGAAGTGGGAGCACGTGACTATGGATTTTGTTACCCACTTACCTATGACTTCACGTTAGTGTGATGCTATCTGGGTCGTTGTTGACCGTTTGACGAAATCAGCACACTTTATTCCTTATAACCGGGAGTATTTTTATGATCGCATGACACGTTTATATATCCAGGAGATAGTGCGATTGCATGGGATTCCAGTGAGCATAGTCAGTGATAGAGACCCGCGATTTACCTCACGTTTTTGGGGTAGTTTTCAGGAGGCGTTGGGTACCACTCTGAGTTTGAGCACTGCATATCATCCGGAGACTGACGGGCAGTCAGAGCGGACGATTCGTACTTTGGAGGATATGATATGTTCTTCTGTCATGGATTTTGGCTTATCTTGGCAGGATCAGTTACCTTTGATCGAATTTGCCTACAATAACAGTTATCATCGTAGTATTGATATGACACCTTTCGAGGCATTGTACGGTCGACGGTGTCGTACTCCGTTATTCTGGGATGAAGTCGGGGAACGACAAGTCGAGGGTCCTGAATTGGTGCAGCAGATTGTAGACAAGGTAGATTTGATCAAACATAGTATCAAAGTTGCTCAAGATAGACAAGCCAGTTATGCGAATATTCGCCGCAGGCCACTTCAGTTTGAGCCTCGTGAATATGTGTTCCTACGAGTATCACCTTTCAGGAAGGTGATGAGATTCGGTGTGAAAGGCAAGTTATCTCCTCGTTTTATTGGACCTTTCCAGATACTGGAAAAGATCGGAGATGTTGCATATCGTTTGGCTTTACCGCCAAATCTTTCCAGTATACATAATGTTTTTCATGTGTCGTTACTTCGACAGTATATAGCTGATGAATCTCATGTGATTCAGTCTACTGATATTCAGCTAGAGCCAGATCTGTTTTTTGTTGAACGACCAATCCGTATCTTAGACAGAAAGGAGAAAGTTCTTCGGAACAAGACTATACCACTTGTGATGGTACAATGGCAGCGCCGAGGCGTTGAAGAAGCAACTTGGGAAACTGAGAGTCGTATGCAAGCAAAATATCCTGAGTTGTTTTCTTTGTATTTTTGATTACCATGTAGTTGTAATTACAGTTGTTGTAATAAAATGTGGTTTGATATTTCATATTGTTATCTTGATTTGTCTTTAGACGTTATTTCGCGGACGAAATATCTAAAGGTGGGGAGAATGTAGTAACCCAGATTCCATTTTAAGATAATAATATGATAAACATGATTAAGGGTTGGTAATTAATCAATTTCGGAGTGTTATTGGACTTCGGAAAAGAATTTGGACTTTTTGACTTTGGGCCGGATCGGAAGCTCCGATCCCAGCCACTTCGGAAGCTCAGCGGAAGCGCCGAGATCGGAAGCTCCGATCCTGGAACGGACGTTCCGATCTCCGGCTGCCAGCTTTACCCGATGACTCAGCCACGAGTTTTGACAAGTGTTGATCGGAGGCGAGATCGGAAGCTCCGATCGTCGGATCGGACGTTCCGATCCCGGCGTGTCATGCATGCAAGGCGTGAGCTGGATCGGAAGCTCCGATCCCGAGATCGGTGGTTCCGATCCTGGCCGAAAATTTTGCCTATAAATAGGGCTTGTCTGATTTCATTTGAATTACGAATTCCCGAGGTTCCTTCTTCAGTTATATAGTGTGAGTTATACACTTGAGGGCCCTATCGGTTATAATAGAGGTTCTGGAATAACCAAGGTGTGATTATAGTCATCCGGGACTAGCGACTCCAAAGGGCTATCTACGGACGAAGGTATGGTCCGAGAATCTATTTAAGTTTTGGGAGTACTTATTAGCTTAGTTAAGGCTTATAGAATTTATGTAGTGATACGATGAACTTTTGAATATAAGCTTGGAACCTAGGATCCTACTATACTTGAACTAGCCTAGAGGTACGTACACATTGACTGAGATTGCCAGCGAGTATACATGTTTATATGTTGCATTTATTTGGCATTATTATATGGCATGATGTATGATTTACCATTTTCTATACTCATATGTCATGTGCATATACACGTTGAGCCTATACCTTGTTATACCTGACTATAGAGCCGCTCAGCTCTATACTCGATAGTCTGTCACTGAGAGTACCGCGACGGAGGGGGCATTTATGTCTGTCTACTCTGGTGTACTAGACGAGTGTGGTTGCACCCAGAGGTTGATCCGTGCGGTGGCAGCACTCATGTGGTGCCGGTACTGAGCATGACTTTTTAGATGACCCTTTACCAATCATCATGTTGCATGAATTATATACATATGTTTACTCATGTTTATGTACTGGGCGTTAGCGCTCACGTCCTAGTTGTTATCTTGAACACCCTATTCCATGGGGCAGGTCGCAGGATGGACGGAGCTGGTGGTTCAAGGCAGGATTAGGGAGCAGGCCTTGAGGAGTTAGTTATACGGCAGGATTCGATATAGCTGTATAATGTTTACTTTTAAGTATTTCGATATGGTTGTATCACTATTGATGAATAAGCTTGACACTTTTATACTAAGCTGATATGTAATTTATGGTTATGTTTTCGCACGTTTTACTCTGTTAAGTTATTTTGCTGTATTAAATTTAATGCATGCTATTAGTTGCCAGTTAGTAGGTGATACTATGTAGGGTCACTACAGCATCACTATGAAATATTCATTTAATAATACTTAACAATTGACACATTTTCAAAAAAAAAAACTTGCTTAATTTTTAAAGACGATACATGACACACATATATATGTATACTAATAACGGTAGCACGTGATTTTCACGTTTTCGATAATTTAATTATTTAAAAAATATAAAAAAATTATCACGGAGAAAAAAAAATAGAATTTTTGAGATAAATTAGAGAAAAATTATAAAAACTCTTATTGATAATTTAATAAGAATTGATAAATTATGAAATTTGGAAGAAAAAAAAAGATAAAGAAAAAAGGAGATAAGGATGATGTAGAAAAGTGATGATAATTTAGTTATTTAAGATGTAACATAAAAAAGAGGTGTGTTGGGTAAAATGAGAAGAAATTTTAGTGTGATTTAACACACAAAAAATGGTTAATATAAGAGATGAAAGTATTATATTATATATATATATATATATCTATGTATACACACACACGCATATCCATATACAAATATACATCTTTCTATATTATAATAGCTCAATGCCTTAGAATAACTGTTTGGTCTTTTATGTGTTAGGACTGAATTACCTCTAAGCCACTTTCACTCATTTTCTCCCCCCAATCCCACTACACGTTATATTTGCTTCTTAATTTTTAAACTTTTATGTCTCATTTATTATTATTATTATATATATATATATTAAAAAATCAAATATTTAAAAATAAAATTTAAAGATATGTGTGTTACACACGCAAAGCGTATACCAGATGGCTAGTTATATATTAAGTTTAAGGGGTTAATACGTTTGTATGACATCCTTTATGTTTATCCTTTAACGACAATTTAATTACAAAAATGCCACTTTTTATTTTATTTTATTTTTTTTCTTTTGGTGCATTGTTATTTATGAAAACACAATTTTTTGTATTTTTTTCACCATTTGTTTTTTCGATTAAAAATATAGATTGTACAAGCATACAAAACGTGCACCCGAGTACTAATATAAATAATGAGTATGTCTTTTATGATACGTGTATCCGAGCATTAATATAAATAATGGGTATGTCTCATTTGATACAGGCTCATATATATATATATCTCTAAAACGTGTTATACTGATTCATATCTGAAAAAAAAAAAAAAAAATCAAAAGTCGCTCGAGCTAGCCGAAGATCCATTTTTAAAAAATTGATCATTGACAGTCTCGTGTAAAAAGGGATTTTGTGATATATAATAATATGATGATTAATCATTATTTAATAATATTTAATTCTATTTTTTAAAGAATATAAATCAAAGGAGGCACCGACAATTCAATAACCATCGTAGAAACAAATTCTATGAATATTATTTTATATTACGTGACTTAACAAAATATTAGTGATTTCACAATCGATTTGATCATAGGCAAGATGTATCTTTCACGTATGTAATTTTTATATTATTCTTTTCAATGGAAAGTGACTTCAAACAACTAGAACAATAATTGATCCTAAATTTGTTTAGAAAATTATAAATATCAAGACATTTTAATTTTCATATAATTAATCATAAGAATTGCATCGAGTTCATTAATTAGAAATTTGTGGTCAATTATTTGGACCCATGTGCCCAAATAATAATAATAATAATAAAATCATTTTCATGGAGTCATGGCCGGTCAAGTTATATATAATACAATTAGTAAATGGGAAACTGCAATTTTCATAATTTATATTTGTGTATGTGCAATTTTATTTTTCTTTATTGCCTAGATTGATAGTCCTATATATTTTAATTTTTGGTAATTTCAATTTTTTTAGTCGAAAATATTGATATGATACTGCTCAAATGAAATATCATGTAGGCATAATATCCATATCATATTGATATCACATTAGCATACCAAATTTTTTTTAAAAAAAAAATGATAACGGATAAGTAAAACTAAAATTTACCAATATACAGTGGATCAAAATCATAGAAAGTATCTGTCAAAAAAATCATAGAAAGTAAATTTGTCGGAAAAGGTCATCATACTGGTCCAATGCTAATGCTCACTTACTATTGGGACACGTGTTTGTGGAAAACTGAAGACTGTAATTTAATAATTAAAAAAAAAAGATGAGAATGACACGCACTTTCCACGTCATTGAGGATGACTTTCTTATATTTTTATTAAAGATAATTATCAATTTAGTACCTCATTTTATGTCTTCTTCTCGATTTGATCATCTGTTTTTTTATTGACTCAATTTAATTCTCTATTTTTTTTACCGTTTTTCCACAATTGATCCTTCCGTCCAATTAAATAGTAAAACTAACGGGATTTACCTGATTAGCAGGTTTAAGCTTCGGTTCTCACCTCTTCAACCGGTCAACTCATCTTTACCAATTCATTCTCCCCAAAGCTGTAAACCTACTATACGAGCCTTTGATTCAGACCCTCAAGTTATTTTCCTTTTGGGAAGCGAGAAAGAAATTATTTTCTTGATGGCCCATTTGAAGAGGTGGAAAGAGTGGGCTTCCTTCAAGAAGGCTAGCAAGTTATCAATTCAAATAACAATGATTCAATTTATCACCATATTATGTTGTCGTAGATTTGGCCAAACAATTTCGCAATTTTCAAATTTCCCAACTATTTTATTACGTTGGCCCTTAATCCATGTCAAAATTCTAGGCAAAAAAGGTGAGTGAGAGCAACATAGAATCTACCTACTACGAACAGGATCAACCAGAAGTAATATGAGTAATTCTGAAAAAAATAGTAAACAAATACAAAAGAGTAACCCAAAAAGACTGAAGAAAACTTAACCCAAGAAAAATGTGAGAAGTAAAGCTTGAATGGGCTAAGCAGGTAACTCCCATTACTTTTAACATTTAATTAGACAGAAGGATCAATTTTGAAAACACTGTGAAAATTAGAGGATTAAATTGGTTCAATGGAAACAAGGAGGACCAAATCGGGAAGACGGCCTAAAATGAGGGACTAAATTAAGAATTATCCCATTTTTATTGTGTACAAATTATTTTGGAACATGAACTATTGATAAAGTGTCAAATTGCTGCATAAACTATTGAAAATGATTTAATTGGTATATGATCAATTCAAAATTCAGTTTTGCTTTTTACTTAAATTGCTTTTAATCGATCAAGTTCAATATTATTAAATTCATCTACATACATATTTTGTTTTTTAATTTTTTTTATTAATTAAAATTGTAAAAATAGATATCTATTAATTACTATACTATAGACTAAAAATTATATATCAACTATCCGAAAAAGTATTCAACATGGAATTTGCATATCATTAATGAAGTGACACATACACACACACATATATATTATTTTTAATTTTATTCTAAACAAGTAAAACATCATTTAGTATATACTTTTTAATATATATTATTTTTGAATGTATAATTTATCATTGTTATATACATATCTGTATGTGTGTATGCTCGTATCAATTAATATTATATTTTTGTACAATAAATACGATCTTTTTTTAGAATATAAAATTTATAATTTATAATTTTATTAATAAAATAAAAAATATTAAATGTGAATCTATTTTAATTGTACAAAAAATAGTGGACATTAAAATAATTTAAGTAAAGGGTAAAATTGATTTTAGAACTTGATCATGTACCAATTAAATAATTTTAATAGTTCATGTAGCAATTTGATATTTTACCACTATTTCATGTACCAAAACGAATTTTCTCTATTTTTATTTATTTAAAAACATATTCACTGTTTTTTTCTTTTGAGATAAACATATTGACTGTTAATTATGGACGACCAACAAAAAAAGAATTTATCAAAATCCACAAGTTGGGGGATTTTCTAGCATATCGCAATCCGCAAACGCCAATGATTAGTCAAATGGCATCCTCTTCAAATTTGGGAGATGGTCTTGGGTTCTATGCCCACTAACCCCCACCCCTTAGTAAATAAATAAATAAATAAAATTCGCAAACTAAACACAACTATGCATATTTTATTTTATAATAGCGACTGAGGCCCACATGACACACACACAATGATATTTATCAATAAAGTAATCTCATTGGATGAGCTAACTAGCCGAGGTAATGAAACTCTTCCAACGTCTGATGAGCTGTTATTGATCTGAAACCACGAACAAGAGTGTTAAGGGGGCCCGAAAGGTGTTCCGACGTATCCCCTCCGACGCTCAAGGCAGATGCCAGGATAACAAAATATAGTGAGTGATGTGTGCACTCGAGTGAAATTGGGATCCAAATAATGAAAGTGAACCTGATATTTATAAGAGAGGGCACTGGATTTGACGCTTACCTTCCTTATCAAGAACCCAAGAATCTCGGGATCACAATCTCGAATATCTAGGCTAAGATCTCGCTCAAATTTTGTCTGACAAAGGAAACATTGATATGCTTAATCTGAGCTAAATTGCCATCACGAGGACATTATGCTGCTGCCCTCTAAGGACTAATAGGTAGAGTAGTGAGTGAGCTGTTGCTGAACTCTTGAGCTCACTATAAACAACTGATCATAACATCTTAGCTAACCTACTGAGGTTGCTGGACCAACCTGCTAAGCTAGCCTTCTGATAGAGTAAGAGTGGGAGAGCCTTGCTGAGCTTCCACGATACCAAACCGATCTCAAAACTGATGCTCTGAACCAATTGGTGAGGGAGCTTGTTCGAGCTCCCAACCCGACCTGAGAAATATGGCGAGGGAGCTTGGCCGAGCTCCCGACCCGACCTGGGAAATATGACGAGGGAGCTTGGCCGAGCTCCCGAGCTTTCGAGGCCGAGCTCTCCAAGCCGATCCTGGTTTGATAACAAGAGCCTTCGAGCTTAAGGTCATCGATGAACTGAGCTAATTTCCTCCCGGGATATCACACAACATGATAAATAAAAACTATGTAAATAAAAAATCGAGAAATATAATAAATAAATATATGGACCGAAAATAATTTGATAAATAATTTGTTTAAATTTTAAATTGAAGATAGTGAATTCTATTAGATAATATAAAAAATGTACTTTTGATTTCGACATTTTGTGATTGTATCAATAAAAATGAATTAGTGTTTTCATAGGATAGATATGTAGTTTGATTTTAGTGTAACATTGATCGAACAAAATAGTTAATATAGGTACCTCAAGTTTTGTACGTAGTACAAGTTATGTAAAACTTGGAAAATCGTATTATATATGCCGGAAAGTATCGGAATTATTTGTAATTCCTACACCGACTTCAATTTGGGCTTTATGCAATTTCCCGACCATATTGTATAATGAAAAAAATATTGATTAAATTTGAAATTGATTTATTTTGAAATAAAATATTTTCCTTTCTTTTTCCATGTTTTTCCCCTCTCTTTTTTGGGATTGCAATATATGCTTTCTATCCATATAAATGTCCTTGCAATTTCTTGGAACCTTTTTTTTTTTTTTTGCAATGAAAGCGAGAGCAATTTCTCTTGTCCTCGTTTCTGGGAAATTTTCAAAGTGTTTGATTACTAGAAGCAATAAAGAAGCAATATATATAAATATATATATAATTTTTATATTTTGAACCAAGATGTGCATGATATTTTTGGGCGTCTTTAGAAACCCAATGATGTGTTATAGAAATCTGGTGTAAAGGGAATTCTGCATTGCACATTAGTATCTAGAATATCATAAAAAATTATAAAAATTTTAATACTTTTGATATGAAAATAAATTTTTTGACAAGATTAAATTGAAAATCCGTTTCACAAAATGAACAGTGAGATGATCTCATAAAAAAATTCGTGAAATATTAATAATATATTGTATTATTAGTAATAAATAATATGGATATATGATAAATAGAATGTAGACAGCTTTTGAGAGTGCATATTTGATGGCGTGGTCGAGTTTGGTCATTTCATTATTACAATCATATTTGATTCCAACTAACAGCTATAAATATAAATACGGACGCATATAATTTTGTATAATGTTTTTTTTTTTTGAGAGTTAATTTTGTATAATGTTAGTATGACTGTATGAGTACGACTATTATATATGTCAATGTGCGTCGGGAAATAAAATGTAATTGAGTAGTTGCACGAAAATAATTGAGGGCGAATTTCTTCAATAGGCGTAATAATATTTTTAGGCATAATTATCATAAAATCCACGTTTGAGACCATTGAAATATTTTTAGGATCGAACAAATAAAGGAAATAAACACCTGATTTTGGATCAAGTAAACGAAAAAAAAATTAGCTGATTACATATAATTGTTAATCCAACGGTTTGACTTTAATTGAAAAAAAAATCAAAATTTACAATTTCAGTGTGATGAAATCACCAATTAATCCCAATTCAAAAAAAAAAAAAAATTAATAATGAAGAAAAATGTATAACCCGTAAGTTTTCAATTTTATCAAAATTCATAGATACATCTGTTAAGGGAATTGAATTTTAAATCTAGTCAAAATAAGTAGGCTTATAATTATGTATATATATATATATATTATTTTTTTTGAAAAAACAATCAAAACAATCTTAATTGACAAAAACATTTGTAAAAAATACTCCATTTTTTATGGAATAAAAAATACATTCTTAGATGATAAGCTTTTCTATCCAAATTCCCTTTTATTTCAATCGTTCAAATTATATTTATAAAATAATAAATTTGACAAGTTGATTTATGTATATATGTGTTATATATAATATTTTGCTATTTGAGAAGACAAAGGAAAAAAAAACATTATCTTGTGTTTTTTTCTTTAGCAAAGAAAACAAAATTGTAATATGCAGCAAAGGGGAAAAGTGGAGAAATAAAGCTTTAATTTATTGGTTGGATTTAGAGCAAAAGCATATTTCCATTCATCCTCGATTGTTTCCTCTCCACCTTCGGTTTCTCTCTCTATATTTCCTCTCTCGCGGATCGTTGATTTTATTTTTAGCAGCCGGAATTTTGACTTATTTCGGTGGATAATCCATTCGCTTCATGCCCTTCAATTATTGAGCTGAAAAAGATTCCATTTTTCTGGATTTTCGGGTCGTAAAAAATCCGTGTTTTTGACGTATATATGTGATCTTGATGGGTTTAGGGCAACTGGGTCTTTAAAGATTCTACAGATTTTGGAATAAATTCTCGGCTTCCGAGCGGATTGATTGATTTTTCCGGCCTTTTCGGCGTAAGATTCTCTTCAGTTTCTAGTATTTTGGTGTATGTGGAAATGGTTATGATCTTGATTGGTTTTGTTAACGTGGGTACTTGAGAGATTCAGCTAAGTTGTGGTGAGAAAGAAGAAAAAAAGAAAGAAAGAACTAGAAAAAGGAGCGAAGAAACTACACATGACACAGGTTCCGGTGGAGATATCGGAAACGGTGTCGGGTTCCGGAGGTTCACGTCGGTTTGTAGACCTCCGAGGGGTCCAATGGCGCGTAGATTTGGGGATTTTACCATCTTATCCTTCTTCATCCATCGATGATCTTCGCCGGGTTACGGCCAATTCTCGTAGAAGGTGATTCTTTTGTTTGTTTTCTTGTATTTAACCCGATGTGGTTTTGGCAAGTTTAAGGTTCTGCGTTGCTTTCCAGCTTGTTTTTGCTTTTTGTTTCATTCGTGTATGTTTTTCTGTACACATTAAAAAGTTGACAGTTTATAAAACGAATGCTTAGATTTGATTTATTATTTAGGTATGCTGCTTTAAGGAGACAACTTCTGGTTGATCCACATGTCCCAAAAGATGGAAGCAATTCTCCCGATCTTGTCATGGACAATCCCCTTTCGCAAAACCCAGGTCTGATTTCATTTTATTTCAAGAAAAACTATAGATTTTGACTATCCCCTTTCGCAAAACCCAGGTCTGATTTCATTTTATTTCAAGAAAAACTATAGATTTTGACTATCCCCTTTCACAAATCCCTGCCGATGACTGTTATTGCTACTCAATCTTTTGACATATACCAGCTTCTGATATATCATGTGTGTGTAATTTTATCGAAGTTTCTTGTCCGATATCCCAGATGTTCTCTTGTCAAGAATCTCATAGAGTGATTGCTAAGATGGTTATTTTCTTTGTCAGAAACTCAAATTGCTGTATGTTAAGCATTTAAGCTATTTTATTGGTACTGCAGACAGCATGTGGGGTCGCTTTTTCAAGAATGCGGAATTGGAGAGAATGGTTGATCAAGATTTGGCACGTTTGTATCCAGAAAGAGGCAGCTATTTCCAGAGTAGTGAATGCCAAGGCATGTTGAGGCGAATGCTGTTGCTTTGGTGCCTTAGACATCCAGAGTATGGTTACAGACAAGGTAGAATTATTTGAATGTTTTTTTGTTCCGGTTTGATCCCAAGCAAATTGATCAACTTGTTTTCTAAAGCTCTCAATTCTCTATAGGTTGTCTTCTTAAAGTTCTAAAGTTTAAACTATTTTTCAACTCTTAACAATTTTCTCCATTTTGTTTTCTACAGGGATGCACGAACTATTGGCTCCACTTTTGTATGTTCTTCACGTTGATGTCGAACGCCTCTCAGAAGTGAGAAAAGCTCATGAAGATCACTTTGCTGATAAATTTGATGGCTTTTCATTTCATGAAAATGACTTGACCTATAAGTTTGATTTTAAGAAATTCTCTGAATCCTCCGAAAATTGGAATGGGTTCGAAAAGAATTCTGGAAAATCTAGTAGTCCCAGTGAACTTGATCCAGAGATACAAACCATTGTGTTATTAACGGATGCCTATGGAGCAGAAGGTGAACTTGGAATCGTAATATCAGAGAAATTTATGGAACACGACGCTTATTCTATGTTTGATGCCTTAATGAATGGTGCTGGAGGTGCCGTTGCCATGGCTGAGTTTTTTTCTCCTTTAGCTTTTAACAGTGCCAATACCGGAATTCCACCGGTGATTGAAGCTTCTAGTTCGCTATATCATTTACTTTCCGTTGTCGATTCATCTCTTCATAGCCATCTTATTGAATTAGGGGTTGAACCCCAATATTTTGCTCTCCGCTGGCTACGAGTGCTATTTGGACGCGAATTTTCTCTGGAAGACCTTTTGGTGATCTGGGACGAAATTTTTTCCCATGAAAATGCTAAGTTTATTAAAGCGACTGACTCTAATGAAGAATCCTATTCTGGAGTCCTCTGCTCGTCAAGGGGCGGTTTCATTTCTGCTTTTGCAGTTTCCATGATGCTTAATTTGAGATCTTCATTGCTTGCCACTGAGAATGCTACCACCTGTCTTCAAAGATTATTGAATTTTTCTGATACTGTAAATCTTGTGAAACTTATAGAAAAGGCAAAATCCTTGCAAGGACTGGCAGTAGAAGCAAACAAATCAAATTCCCTGATTATTCATTCTGGATTATATGATTCAAGAAAGTCTACGAACCACAGGGGTCATAGCCTTTCTCTAGATCTGTCTGCTTCTCCTCTAACGCCTCTGAATATGGTGCGTGAAAGCTACTGGGAAGAGAGATGGAGAGTTCTGCACAAGGAAGAAGAGCAGAAGCAAGATTCTGTGGAAAAACAAGTTCAATACCGTAAAAATGGTTGGTCAGAGAAAGTAAGAGTACGCCTAGCCCGAACAGAATCTGATCCTTCCCCCGCAAAGAAAAATGAAAGAACTAAAATACCGAAGCCATCAGTTAGGAGAAGTTTATTGGAGGATCTGGAGCGGCAGCTTGGTTTAGATGAAGATAAAGAAACTGAAGCTTGTAACAAAAATATACATCATGATCCTTTTGAGGTGAATGGACTCGGTGATCTTAATGAAAAGAACTTGAGCGATGGCTTAAATGATGTCAGTGGTGAAGAAACTTCTTCCAATTTTTCATCTCCACCAAGTCCTGCTCGCGCAAGTAGTGTTCAGGAAATCGAATCAGGAAGCAGTGTGGCATCAAACTCGTCGATTGATATTGTTCAATCTAATGACTCTGAGTCATGTGAGAAAGACCAAGAGTCGTCTCCACTTCCCATCTCTGATCCGCTGGATGGGCTCTCTTCGAAGGGTACAGAAAACGAAGATTCCATTGGAAAATCAGCATCAAGCATGGAGAGAAAGCCTATATCGGGTAAATTCCAATGGCTGTGGAAGTTTGGGAGAACTGCTAGTGAGGGAATATCTGAGAAAAAAAGTGCACCTGAAGATGCAAAAACCAGCAACGGTGGAGATAGCGAGAACAAGGTAGCTGGTTTTTCAACAGCTGATGCATGTGATGGATCTTCTCGAATAAACAAGGCAGAGACGGCTGATCAGAATGTGATGGCTAGCTTGAGAAATCTTGGCCAATCCATGCTGGAGAACATTCAGGTACAACAATTTATAATACATATATAATGTCATAACCAGAATATTTGCGGAGTTGAAACTAGATTTCGAAAAAATACAAAAAAATAGTAGAAAAATTTAGGAGAAAGGGGAGTGATCATCCACGTCCTTCCCGGTGTGGCTGCGCCCTAATTGCAGGATTATATAAGAATGCATTATGCATGAAAATATAGTTATAGTCATATGATCTCTCAGAATCAAAAGAAGTTGTCAAATGCATGTATCTATGACAACAGGATTATGGGTTCTATAATTTGATATTCGATCAATTTTGAACTTGTTCATATGGATCTTGCAGGTAATCGAATCAATTTTGCCACAGGATCAGCGTGGTCAAATGGGATCCTTTGATAACTTATCTAAAAACGGTCTGGTGGGGAAAGGACAAGTGACAGCCATGGCCGCACTCAAAGAGCTTAGAAAAATCAGCAATCTTTTATCTGAGATGTGATTGTGTTATGCATCCATTGATGTTCCCACCGCTTCTCTCTCGACTAGAGTAGATAAAGAAAAAGTCCCACGATTCTGATTATTTTTTGCATGAACTTCAAATTTTGATTGTATTTTAGACGGCCATCCATGCATGTACAAATTCCATCTAATAAGGTAAAATTGATGAATAAGAATGAGCTTTTGCAGATTATCAACTTCGATTCTCTGCTGCAAATGTTTTTGTTCCTGATGCTTCAGCCAAAAATGTCTGAACCACTGTCTTTTACTTCGTGCACAATCTACTAATGAAGGTTCTCAATTAAAACAAGAACCCATTTTTGTTCCCATTGTTTTAAGGATTTTTTTGGTTTAGTCCATCTTTTTTTTCACAAACCGAAATGATTCTTGAACTTAACGAATCTGGTCTGATAAAAATATCAATATTATTAAAACATTAGAGACGAACATATTCAACTTTCAAGCACTGAAAGTATGCGATAATTTTTTGTTCCCAAACTGAAACGAAGGGGATTCTTAGTAGTACAAACGTTACTTCAAACTTGGAAGAACACGATTTTGATGTAACTTCCCCCGAGTTCCGGCCCCAATCTCCGGATCTAATCGTTTGGTACTGACTTGTACGATCATGATGAAAATGTATATTAATCATACTATCCCAATTGGTACTAAATAGTGGTCTATTAAATGTCTTGAAACTTGGTGTTAGATGAGTTACCATATAATATAAAATGTCATTTTTCAAAGCAACCATAAGTTCCGATAGAATGATTTTTTAAAATAAGTTTTTAGAATATAAAGGCTATTTTATTGTGATTTTCCGGCTTCTGATTTTGATGAGAATTTCTTCCAAGTATTCTTTCCAAGAAAGAAAGGAAATGGGTTACATGAGAATGAAAAATAATCAATAAACATGCAAAACATACTTGTATAACCCTTCCTTCCCATTTCCGATTGTAAGAGAACTTAAACATTTCTGGGCTCTCCGTACTTGACAGCCTAATCTACATTGTGAAAGCCAGGGAGAAGTGAAGTAATGAAACCAAATACAATCATTTGTATTTCCTTTACAATCACCCACCAACGGTTAGCAACCTCGCCTTGCCCGACTTCTGCAGCATTTTCATTCTCGACAACCCTATTTCCATCGTTGGCACGTTGATTCCCATTCTCACCTTCAAGTTGCTCTTCTGCCACGAAAAAATATCACATTGTTTGAAACTAAAACTGCAAATCCCTAGCATAATATTTCTGGGACATGTGCACCCAAGAATGAAATTTTAACAGAACCAGCCGAACACATTTTCAAATAGCAATCTTGCATCATATGCTTTTTTATGAGACTTGGGAAAAACATGGAAAATATAGTTTAAGAAACGAACAATGGAGGGTAGTTTACCTGCCATGCCAGCATTTTCATTTCCAGGTGCTGCAGCAGCAGGTATATTGTCTGCTGCCTGCACACCTGCCCTGGGTGGCTGGGGAGGTGCAGCTGCCCTTCTCATTCCTAGAGAAAGCCACCGAATCACTGGTGCAAGGGCTCCAGTTTGGTAACTGGATTATCGAAGAAAGAAAAAGTAAAGTCTCAAGTAGTAAAACTAGATGTTGTTCCACAAGCATGTGACGGATGGATATACAAGCACATATAAAGAGCACAAATTCAATATAAAGTACAGAGGATCTTTTATAAATTAAAGAGTGACATAAATTACTCAACTACTTACAGGTAAACAAGTGAAGCCAAAAATACAAGGAGAGTAAGTCTTTGTTTTGATCCATCTTGATTAAACAAGAAAATAACTGCCGCCAGCTTCAAAATTAGCAATACATCAATGTGGATGGCAATTTGAAACCTCCGAACAACAACTTGTCTTTGAGGTCCAGCCTCTTGTTGCTGTTGCTCCACGGCTTGTACCTGCTCTCCACCAATCTCTCTGGTCTCTGGCATATTACGTTCCCTGATACAGGCATTGTCAATACAAAGAGTGGGAAAAAATTGAGTCACTTATCATAAATATTGTTTCTAACTAAAATTACATTATACAAACAGTTAGAGCTAATCAAAGCAGCCCAGAGACTCAGTTTGACATTTGGACAGGTCAGAGGAAGCCCAACGGAATGTGCACGCAAATCATAACACATTCCAATCATATGTTCGAATAGTGCTTATTCCATGTAATGGCATGTGTTACTAGGTTAAAGGTCAAATCATAGATTTACAGAGAATGGATATAACTTATAAGATGTAGACTACTAATGCACAAGTGCTAAGCTTAAGTTTTTCTTCTCATATTTCTCCTACAATGTGTCAAGAGAAAAGGGATTTTATTATAATGTATGGCTAGCTTCAAGGTTGCTGATCTGGTAAAGCTTAGGAGACTGCTCCATCACAGGAAAGAAATAAATAACAAACCACGTAAAAATGATAAACAATAACACAATTACCAGATCATGCCGCATCAATTCTGTTTTTTTTTAAAGAGAGAATTATGCAGCATAATATAAGTCATGCCAAAATGAGATACTCACGTAGGTATATTGTAGGTAAAGGGGATGAGAGTGTTGGAAGGAAATCCAGTGATAGGTTGCATAAATGGAAGTACAGGAACAGCATATAGGCCAGGCCCACGATTCATCTGCTCCTGGTCCTGCTGAGGAGAGAATAATCCAGGGACTAGTGCAGGGTACATTATTGGAAACATTGGAACATTACCATTTTGAGATTTTATGCCACCAACGGTTGGTGCCTATGACAGTGACAGGAAATAAACCAGAAGTTAGATATCAAGGAAGATGCACACATGAAGTGCAATTTTTAGTCTAGACTGGAGAAAACTATTTGAGTTGTATTATATTCAGGCACTCAAAAAATAATATCTCGCTTCTGCATTCAAGGGTGTAAGTTAGATATTAAGGAAGATGCATGCGTGAAGTGCAATTTTTAGTCTCGATTGGAGAAACTATTCGAGTTGTATTACATTCAGGAACTCAAAAATTACTATTTCGCTTCTGCATTCAAGGGTGTAATCACAGATTGCTTCCTGATTGTGAATGCATAATGACAAATGTGGATATCCATGACTGGAAAGAGTATCATAGTATATTTAAAATTTAGCTTCAAAATAACTATTACAGCTCTTGGAAACTCATTTCTAGGTTCATTGAGGACACCAGAAAAGAAAAGTATGTCACATTGTCTTGAACACTTCTTTTGATTCGGAATTGATCTGATATTTTATCGTTCAGTATCACTTGATAATAATCTCTTGTTCATTAAGCTTTCCAAAACTCTTTTATCCCTGGCTATCCATACAGAAAGCCATCAGCTCCAGAAGTTCTTTATTTAGAAGTTCTTTGATCCGATAAGGGAGGAAGTTCATAACTCAATGAGCAATTGCATCTGCAAGGTCTTACAGCTACTCTACCCAAGGTGAAGGGCACTACTATAAACATCATATTGACCATAGTTCAGATGAATGTAGAAGTTCCATATTATTTGTAAAAATCCTTTCAACGCGTAATCACAATCCTTACCAGTCAACATTTTTGTTATTTGAAACTTAGCTCATAGATCAGAAGAGTCCCAAACAAGTACAGTAGTTATATTTCCCCGATTATCTAAATCACCTATCTTAATTACCCCAGCATCAACCTCCTTAAATTTCACTCTGTTTAGGTTTAAAACCATGAGCAATACAATAATGGAGAAGTCGTATCACCAGTGACTGAGAACTTTTAAGTATCTAGGATTATTTTTACAGAACATAGAATATAAATTGGATGGTCAAATTTGTACTGATAAGAAAATCATTAGAATATCTCATTCACACAATTTCCATGATAGTACAAAACATACAAGAACTGAAACACATATTTGATAAGCTAGAAACTTTATTTTTTCAAATTAGATCTTTGCTTTCCCGTTGAAAACATTTTCACATCAACTGAAACCTATATTTCATGGATTCCTTGACCATCTATGATTTCAAGCCGACATTATCAGCGAGCAACAGACTTTTCAAAGTACTAACACTTAAACCTTCCACTGCACACACTTTTCACTTCCTTCTCCACCCTCCTGGCTTCCTAAAAGCTCAATCATTTGAAAATCCAATGTAACCAAGCAGTCATATCATTGATCCCCCAAACCCACGAATCACGATTATGGTCTCGTCAAAGGACAAAACAGACAAAGATTTTTACAAAACTTCATGAATCAAGCACACGAAACTTGAAAAAGGGAGCAAAAACACAACTTATGCCCAGAAAATCCTCACCGGAGCACAACAAATGCATCCACCGACAATCTTTATACAGAAAGACACACACCCCAATATGCATAAATAAACAATTGCAGCTTTAAAATGATGAATAATCTCACCTGGGTTTTCTTATCGGCGGAGTCTTGAGAAAAAGATTGATCGGAAGACTGGGATTCGTGCCCTTCCGCCATTGCAAATTCCGCTCTGTGGATTCGTCGAAGAGCTGTGTGATTATTTATTTAATTTGTTATTATTATTTAATTTTCTTAGTCCATTATGTGTCACAGCCAATAGAAATTTGCCACAAATCCAATTCCATCACCAAGACGAAATTACTCACGTTATAAACTCAGTAACATGATTAAAAAAAACAAAAATCCATTTTTAAATTTTTTAAAAATGATATTAAATAATATTGATATATTAAAATTAACTTTTTTTTTTATTTAAAAACAGTTTATAAACAAGCAGCAGATTTAAACATAAAAGACAAAAAAAAAAATAGAGTTTAAATCATATTTTTTTTTTGTGCATTTAACATGAAATTTAAGTACATTAAAGCATGCAACTTTAATTTAGTTAAGCTGGATGTGATAACTCAGGGACCCATACAGCCATACTCAGACGAGAAAGCCTTGTACGGTTTAGTTCAACCTACCTATAGACTTCGCTTGGATAAAAATATTTCAAATCCATGGATTTCAAATGCATTTTTGTTGTTTAGATAAGTAGCATCACAAACATCAAATCCACTTCTTTTATGTTTGTATGGTAATTCATGGTAGGTAGGATAGATTTTAAGTTCATCCAATAAAGTGGTGATTTAGAATCCTTTTTAATCCATCTAAGTAATGTGTAAATAATTAAGTTATGAATTTGAGATTTCTCTATGTTTCATTGTTACGTTAAAATTATAATCGAAATCCATGAATTTGAAATATTTCAATCCAAATGCAACCTAAGGGTATTACCCTAATAGCAGATCTAACAATTCATGATTTGTCATTTCAGCACTATAATATTAATGATGCATATGTGTTGAGATGTAGACTCTCGGATATATGATTTGGATACTACCCTACCCTATATTCCGGTTTGAACCATTTTGGCATCCTTGTAATGAACTTCCAAATATTGTCGAAGAGATTTGGGCCACTAGATGCCGACCTTCTTTACCTCTAGACAACAGTGAACTCTAAAATGTGCTCTTTAGATGTGGTGAACAACTTTCTCGGTGGGGGAGATCTAAATTTGGCAATATTGCTCGACAAATTAATGCCCTTCAACGTAACATTGCGAGTTGTAATACTAGGCGATGGGATTCAGTTCAGAAAGCTCAACTACAGAGTTATGAATCTCAGCTTGATCATTTGCTCCACCTTCAAGAATATTTTTGGAAACAACAAGCCCGTGTGGAATGGCTAAAAGCTGGAGATCGGAACACAAAATATTTTCTCCAAAGAGCTTCTAGACGTCAACAAAAAAAACAGAATTATGGGACTGAGTTCTTCGAACAATAATTGGATTTCTAATCCGGTCGATGTTTTCAATTACATTTTGAGTCATTTCTCGGATTTATTTACAACTTCTTTCCCTCAAATGGTTGATATTAACAATGTATTCCAGGGATTGGAGCGCACAATTTCTTTAGAGATGATCAGTATTTTGGATGAGCCCTTTAATTACGAAGAGCTTAAGAAATCTTTATTTGATATGTCTCCATGAAAAGTTCCAGTCCCGGACGGTTTTCATGCAGGTTTTTCCAAGATAATTGGGCTATTTTGGAACAATCAATTTCGAAGGTATGTCTTGAAATTCTGAATAATGGTCGTTTCTTGTGTTGGAGTATGCTTCTGTCAGCCCGACTGGAAAGGAAGAAAATGAGATCAAATCAAAGAGTAGAGATCATATGAACTCGGTAAGTAGATGAGTTTATGATCAGATCAAATACTGGGATCATATTGAAGTCTTTGGACAGATGAGTTCTGGTGGCAGATCGATTGCTCGAAGAGTTTGGAGCTTGACCTTAAGAACGGTCCGAAAACCTAAAAGCCCAAGAATAAAGACGGTGGATTTCCTATATAAGCAGATGGAAGTTGGCCGTAACAGAATAACAGAAAATAAAATTCTTCAACCTCCAGAAAAAGATTTCGAGAGAGAAGAGAAGAGATAATTCAGAGAGAGAGAGAGAGAACAAGGACGCAGGTTATGACGGGAAAATTCAAAGTATTGAAGTGTATTGAAGTTTGAATTAAGTCTGTATCTAGCGTTAGAGTTTTCTGGTCTGGTTACTGTAATAAGCTCTGATTTTAGCTTGAATTTTTTCTCTTGTTCGTGATTAATAAAGTGCTGTTATTGCTCTCCCATGGACGTAGGCAAATTACTTGCCGAACCACGTAAATACTTGTGTTGTTTAATCGCTTTTGCGTGAGTTGGTGTTTGATCTATACGTGTTGGGTTTTATCTTGTTTTTTTGGGATCGTTTTCTTGAGTTTGCCGTGTTTGTTGGTGAATATCTCGGAATATCGAATTTGTTCTGATTGATTCCTAACATTTGGGTGACATGAATCACACTCATATTATTTTGATTCCAAAGATTCAAAAGCCTACATCAGTTACTCAGTTTCAACCCATTAGTCTATGCAATGTGGTACCAAAGTTGATTGCTAAAACATTGGCTAATAGACTAAATAACATTATGCCAGAAATTGTTTCTCCTGAACAAAGTGCATTTGTCCCTGGCGGGTTAATTACGGATAACATTATGATAGCTTTTGAATGTTTTCATACCATTAGGAAAAAACTACAAGAAAGAGAGGGTGGATGGCTATCAAGTTAGATATTAATAAGGCATATGATCGTACTGAATGGGTGTTCTTGCGAACTGTCATGTAGAAAATGGGTTTTTCATATCGTTGGGTGGAGGTTATCATGAATTATCTGAGTTCAACCACAATTTTTATTCTGGTGAATGATTGCCCTAATAGATCATTTCGGCCAAGCTGTGGTTTAAGACACGGATGTCTGTTATCTCCCTATCTCTTCCTCATTTTCCCTTGAAGGATTATCTTCAATTTTGAAGCGGCTTATAAATGCTGGTTTTTTTTTACAAGGAATTAGGTGTACTAGGGGAGCTCCATCCATCAGCCATCTATTTTTTTTGCAGGTGATAGTTTAATTTTGGGAACAACTGATGCAATGAACTTTTATGAAATCCGTGATGCTATTTTCTTCTATGCCAAAGCATCGGGTCAGATGATTAACTTTCATAAATCTTCTATTAATTACTTTCAGTCCAAATATGTCTCGATTACAGAAAACCCGTGTCTTTGATTGGTTGGGGATGCACCATAATGAGTCTCATGATATCCATCTTGGTCTTCCAGCATTTGTGGGTTGTAATAAACGACCGGTTTTTGAGGGGATTAAGCAACGAGTTTGGAGCAAATTACAAGCATGGAAAGGGAACTTTTTCTCTGTTGGTGGTAGGGAGATCTTAATCAAAGCGGTGGCTCAAGCTACTCCAGCTTATACCATATCAGTATTCAAAATACCTTTTGGTTTATGTCATGCTCTTCAGATGATGATCACAAAGTTTTGGTGGTACAATAATAAAGATGGAGGGATTCACTAGTTGAAATGGGAGAAGTTGTGTTTTTCTAAAGATCAAGGAGGAATGGTTTTCAAGATCTGCATAAATTTAATCAAGCGCTAATTGCCAAACAAGCTTGTAGAATTCTTATCAATCTTGAAGGACTTCTATCTCGTTTTATTAAAGCAAAATATTATCCTTCTACCACTTTTTTTAAGGCTACACTGGGTCACAACCCTTCCTATGTGTGGCGAAGTATCTTATGGAGGAGGGAGCTGCTTAAGAAGGGTATTCGATGGAGGATTGGATTATGAAAAAAAGTTAGAGTGTTTCAAGATCTTTGACTGTCACGTCCGCTTTCTTTCAAACCAATAACATTACCTTCTCATCATCATATCAAATTGAAAGTGAGTGAGTTATTAACCGATTTAGGGGATTGGAATTGGTTGAGTATTTCTAGTGTCGTATGACCAATAGAGCATGATGAGCTCAAACGTATTCCGGTGAATGCAATGTAAGGTCCAGATATACTTATTTGGCATTATAATTCGGAGGGTATGTATTCAGTTAGATTGGGTTATAGAGTGGCTAGGTCTGATGTAGAGGAAAAACTCAGGGCCTGTTGGAGTTAATGTAAATTTATTTCGCAAGATCTGGCATTTGAAGATTCAGAGTAAGGTAAAGATTTTTTATGTGGAAATCCATACATGAAATTGTCCCATCACGATTTCATTTGGTTAAAAGAGGTATTAATTCTGATTCTTATTATCCTCGATGTATCTCTTTTCTAGAGCATAGTTTTCATGTTCTTTGGCACCGTGCTCGGGCAAAGGAGGTGTAGTTTGAAACGGCACTTTGGCCTATTCTATATCGTTTCAAGGGTAAGTCTTGTATGCAATTTTGGAATTGGGTGGTTATGTTTGATCAGACTAAGAATTGTGATATCTGTGTCATGGTCTTGTGGAGTATTTGGCTTGACAAAAATTAGTTTGTTTTTTAAGGAAGACATATCACACCGTTGGACGTGGTTTCGAGAGCGAGTATGTTATGGGAGAGGTATACTTATTGTCAATACTCGAACTCTTCTCAGCTTGTGTCTAGGACCTCGTCGATAAGCTGGTCGCGACCTCATCCTGGAACTATTAAGATCAATGTGTATGCAGCAGTGTTTGGAGATTCTGAGCACACTGGAGTGGGCGTAGTGGCTCGGGACGATCATAGTATAATGATTATGGCCTTAGCACATTGGAGTGGGCGTAGTGGCTCGGGACGATCATGGCAAAATTGATGGGATTTTCTCACCCTTACTTGCGGAATTGATGGCTGTTCATCAAGGAATTTTGGTGTCAAGACAAAATCAGTGGCCGTCAATTACCCTAGAGACTGATGCTCTTAAAGTGGTGAATTCATTTTTTAATTTTGCTCCATTGTCATCTGAAGCTCCATTGTGCTTTTTTTAAGGACCATTGTCGTCAGAACTCAAATGGGAAGATTCAACATTTCAAAAGACATGATAATCAAGTAGTGCACTGGCTCGCTCGTCATGGCTTCGTAGTCAACGTTTCTTTATAATTTATGGAGTCTAGTCCCTTATTTTGAGTCCTTTTGTAAAGCACAAATTGGCTCATTTTGGATTATAAATGTTATGACTTATTTACCATAAAAGCATGCATATATTGTGTATTTTTTACACACTATGTAAAATAAATATATTCATAAATAGTTATTTTGTTTTTAAGTAATTCGATCGCTTACTTTTTTATTTTTATTTTATTTTTAATATCTGTTTGTCGTTTTAAGCATCATTACCTAGGAAATTAGACTTCGGTAATTTCATAAATAAACAATGATGAAATCTTAAAAATCCCACACTTTATATATATTACTATTATGGTGTATGTGTGTAAGAATTAATTTAACCATGCATAACTTAATATGTTAGTTCCCTTAGTTTTGGTGATAACTAGCAAATATCTCTTTGTTATAGTGCAAACCGCCTTTACTAGTATTACAGGTAATCAAGAACATTCAAGATTGAAAACCAATCAACAATTACGAAGATCAAGACCACTCTATCAAGACAAGAAATCGTGTGTAGGCTTGGTGTGAGTTTTAGTTATGGATTTTCGCTCCCTCCCAATGTTTACTTGGAATGTTTTAATTATGGGTTTTCGCTCCCTCCCAATGTCATTCTGATAGAAATCGTGTGTAGGCTTGGTGTGAGTTTTAGTCAGTTGACCCCAGGGGCTATCCTTGTATTTTCATGCTTTCTTCATAGAATGAGCGAAATTCAATTGATTCCGACTGCGGAGCTATTTTTCTCGCTCTTCGTGATGCGTCGTTCCATGCCCGACTCTTATATTTATTTTCAACCTCGTGTGTACTGTAAATTTTTATCCCGTTTTTCGTCTCCAAAGAGTGCGTGGAGATCGGAATTTTTTACGTTTGGGATTATAGTGGGGGGGTTTCCACGAGTTGGAGTCCGAGGCCTAGAAAAATCATACTTGGTAAAACTCACCGCACTTTGCAGCTTGACTGTCGATCCTTAGGTCTTTTTGATGAAATAGTCGATCGTAGGAGTTTGGTTCCTACTGGTAATGCTTTGTCCAAGTTGAATTTTGATAATTGTATTTTGCGTCTTCTTGGGATTTTTCTACCCGTGTTAATTAAAATTTATTAAATTTATTTATTAATCATTCTCTTTTTTCTCTTTGTGTTTGCTTGTAGGTGACAAGATAAGTTTGGCGGAGGTTCGCGCTTGCATAGAGAAAAACGAGAAGACTTCGTCAAAGATGTCGAGAAAAGAGTCACCAATGGATCGAGGTAATCATAATTCCCAAGGGATTCCAAGGAGGAGGAATTCTCCTGGGCCATCCGACCGTGTCAATCGTTCTGGTCCTCCATCTAGAAATATTGATGCTCGTGACCGAAGGAATGGTTGTAGAAGAAATGATGCTGACCATGATACCCGTATTAGGGCGAGTGATAATGGTAAAATAAATCCAAAAAAAAGACGTGATGATGAACGAACAGTTCCTCCCGACACTCGTGAAGGTCGCCACTTGTTCTTGGAGGGAGTGAACCAAAATAATAATGCTGGATCTTTTTGGGATTTGAAAGATCCGGAGATTGGTTGGAGAACGGGAGCGGACCTGATTGGAGATCATGATAGGTTGCATTTACTCCCTCAACCTACCGAGGTGTTAACTCGGTCTCTTGCTTCGTCCGCCTTCCAGGTATATTATTACTTGTTTTTTGTTATTTATTATGATTTTTACATAATAAATAAATTTTTTATTTATGGGTGTTTACAGATTTTATCACTTGCTCACACTTTTCAATTTCGAGAAGAGAGGTCTCGAAATTTCGGGAAAAAATTTGATGACGAGCTGACGTCCTTAAGGGGTGAGTTCCAAAGACTTGGCGAGGAAAACACTAAGGCTCAAGATGATTTTCTCAAGTCGCAAAACGAACTTGAAGAAAAATCCAAAAAGTACGATGCCTTGTGCAAGGAGATTGAGCAACTTAAGGGGAAATATTCCCATGAATCGGAGACCGGAGAGAACTTTATCAACTTGACAGTAGGCAAGAGTCTTTTGCGAAGTACCGGAGAAAAAGCGATTGAAGGCTATCGAGCATCCACAGCTTTTAGAGATGAAGTGATTCAGTGGGCGATTGTTATTCATGATGAAGTTGTAGTGGATTGTCACAAAAAACTGCGGAAAACACAATTAGTTCCGGAGGAAATTATTATGAAGATTTACCCTAAAATTCCGGAGCCTAGGACTGCATCTGAAAGAGTTGAAGATGACTTAGACCCAGCTTTAGGAAATTTATTGGGAGGTCTGGGTGATGAGGAGATGATCGAAGCTTTGCGTTCGAATTTTTAGCTTATACAATCAATAATGACGGTGTGTGTCGAAGCTACATGAAGACTACTCTTTGGAGCCGTGGAGCAGTTTAGCTTTATTATTTCTTGCCACTTTTGGGAAAAAATTTTTTTGTAACAAAGTCAAAGTCATAGACTTTGTCTGTTCTTTTTGAGTAAGTAAGTAGTTGGTGGAGGAGCAAAGGAAAAACAATAATTCCTTTATATATATATATATATATATATATTCAATTTTGTCGATTATCATATCTCTTTTGCATTTTGAATTTTCTATTGCATACTTATTTGATGAATAAAATACTATCGCTTTAATATTGGAGTACTTGGGAGGGGATCAGTCTCCCAAGATTTTGTCTCATGGGGAAGTCCTAAACCCACTTAGTACATGGTGAGGTATCCCGGGACTTGTAATATTATTATTTTGTCTTGACCTCTTACAGCGTCATAATTTCAAATGTCCCATGGGGCTGGCCAAGCCTCTTATTGTTGGGAATTTTTTTTTATGATTGCTAGGGTCTATGACGTTTACATCGTAAGTAAGCGTTAGTATAGGAGAGGAGATATGATAAGCTTTCGACAAAGTGATCTGCTTGTATAACAAAATAATCATATTAGTTGAAAACTACATAACAAAATTGTAGTATCAAAACATAAAGAAAATATGGTAGTAACAAAAAAGGTAGATTTAGCCTATTATTGGCGAGAGTTGCAGTTTATGCATAAAACTTCTTCAGTTGGCCACGTTCCAAGGTCTGGAAAGTATTCTTCCATCTGAATGTTGGAGGCGATATGTTTCCATCTTCACAATCTCAATTACTTTGTACGGGCCTTCCCATTTTGGGTCTAATTTATCCACAAAATTCAAGATTTCGGATTTTCTCAAGACCAGGTCTCCTACTTGGAAAGATCTTGGTTTGACTCTGTCATTGTATGCTTTAGTCATACAAGCTCGATATCTCTCGGCTCGTGTCGAAGCTTCATCTCTCAGTTCATCCACCAAGTCCAATGAAATTTGGAGGGCTTGGTCATTCCCAGATGAAGTGTACTGTTTCACACGCCATGATTGCTCTCCAATTTCGGCAGGAGCCACAGCTTCTGCTCCGTAGGCCAGGTTGAAAGGAGATTCTCTAGTTGAAGAGCGTGGAGTGGTTCGATATGCCCATAGAACACTTGGCAACTCATCCACCCATTTTCCTTTGGCATTGCCTAGGCGTGTTTTGAGGTGCTGTAGAATGGTCCGGTTGGTGACCTCGGTTTGCCCATTTGCTTGAGGATTCCCTACAGAAGTGAAGAACTGCTTGATAAAGAGTCTTTTGCACCAGTCTTTTATCTTCGCTCCAGAGAATTGAGTTCCATTGTCTGAAACCAAGGTTTGAGGAATGCCAAATCTGCATATTATATTCTTCCATAAGAAATTGATTACATCTCTCTCGGATATTTTGGCCAATGGTTCAGCTTCGACCCATTTGGTGAAATAATCCACAGCTACTATCAGAAATTTTCTTTGTCCGGTAGCAGGAGGAAAAGGACCTACCAAATCCATTCCCCATTGAGCAAAAGGTAGAGGACTTTCCAGGGGCTGTAAGATTGTAGCCGGCTCGTGATGGAAGTTAGCATGCTCTTAACATGCGTGACAATGTTTTGCTAACTCAATAGCGTCTTGCTTCATCGTTGGCCAAAAGTACCCTTGGCGCAATGCTTTCCCCGCGAGAGCTCTGCCAGCTAAGTGATTTCCAGATATTCCTTCATGAATTTCACGGAGCACATAGTTTCCCTTAGCTGGCGTTAGACACTTTAGGTAAGGTGAAGAGAAACCTCTTTTGTACAGTTCTCCGTCAATGATCGTGAACCGAGCAGATCTCACTCTAAGTTTTCGAGCTTCGACTTGGTTAGCAGGTAGTTTCTCCTGCTTCAAATAGTCGATTATTTCATCTTTCCAACTAGGTTTTTAGCTGTCAGCACAGAACATTGTAACATCACTTCCATCAGTTTTTTCCTTGCCATAAGTTAGGAATGTAATTTTTCTATTATCAATGTTGGCCAAAGAGCTTGCTAACTTGGCAAGGCGGTCTGCTGACTCATTTTCCCCTCTAGGTATCTGCTTTATATCATAGCTGTCTAAACGCGAGAGAAGCTCATTCACTTGAGTGAGGTATTCAAGCATTTTATCTTCCTTCGCTTCATAATTTCCATTAACCTGACTGAAGATAAGTTGGGAGTCACTGTGTATCATCAGTCTTTTTGCTCCGACCGACATGGCCAATTTAATTCCCATGATGAAAGCTTCATATTCTGCCTCATTATTCGTTGCAGGGAATAGAAATTTGACGGCATATTGAAATTTATCTCCCTGTGGGCTCTCCACAACTATACCTGCACCGCTTCCTGTAGAGATTGATGACCCGTCGACATAAACCATCCATGTCTGGGTGGAGCTTTCTTCTTGAGTTACTGTCATCTCTACTAGAAATCAGCAAGAATTTGTGCTTTAATCGCTGGACGCGAGCGATATTCAATTCCATATTGGCTCAGTTCAACAGCCCACTTAACCATTCTTCCTGATGCTTCAGGACTCGAGATAATTTGTTTGAGAGGATGATTGGTGAGTACAATTATTGGATGAGATTGAAAGTAAGGACGTCGTCTTCTCGCTGCAGTTACCAAAGCCAGTGCCATTTTCTCGATCTTTGTATATCTTAATTCTGCTCCGTGTAAAGTTCGACTGATATAATAAACTGGTTTGTGCTCATGTCCTACTTCAGAGACCAATACTGAACTTACCACCTCCGCAGATATTGCCAGATAAATCAACAGGGTGTCACCTTCGTTTGGTTTTACCAACAACAGCGGAGAGGTCAGATGCACTTTCAACTCGTCAAATGCTTGCTGACACTCTTCTGTCCATTGAAAACCTTTCCCACTCCTCAACATTTTGAAAAATGGTAAACCCTTGTCTGCAGATCTTGAGATAAATTGGTTGAGGGCGGCCAAACGTCCTGTCAACTCTTGGATGTCTTTTACACTCTTCGAAAGATTCATGTTTAAAATTGCTTTGATTTTTTTAGGGTTGGCCTCTATTCCTCATTCTGACACCATATAACCGAGAAATTTGCCTCCTCGTACACCAAAAGTGCATTTATCCGGATTAAGTTTCATCCTGTATTTTCTAAGTATACTGAAGCATTCCTCAAGATCTTCCAAGTGATTAGATGCTTGAATACTTTTGACGAGTATGTCATCTATATAAACTTCCATGTTACGCCCGATCAAGTGTTCGAACATGGTATTTACCAGACGTTGATAGGTAGCTCCAGCATTTTTCAACCCAAACGGCATTACATCATAACAATAAATTCCTCGATCAGTGACGATACTTGCTTTTTCCTGGTCTTTTGGCGCTAGGCCGATCTGATTGTATCCTTGATATCTATCAAGAAAAGTGAGCAGCTCGCATCCTGCTTTCGAATCGACTAACAAGTCAATTCGAGGGAGTGGAAACGGATCTTTGGGGCATGCTTTGTTGAAATCAGTGAAATCTATACACAAACGCCACTTTCCTCCCGGCTTTGGTACTAAAACAACATTTGCAAGCCAATCTGGGTATGAAACTGACCTGATGTACTTTGCCGCTAAGAGTTTCTCCACTTCAGCGGTTATATGCCGATTTTTCTCTGGACCAAATGCTTTTTTCTTTTGCTTCACCGGTCTCATTTTCGGACCAACACGGAGGTGATGAAGCGCATATTCATGAGGTATTCCTGGCAGATGCTCATCACCCCAAGCAAACACGTCCAAATTGCGACCAAGAAAATTTTTCAACTTCTCTTCCAATTCAGGAGGTAATTCGGTCCCGATTTTCATTGTCTTCTTGGGATTACTCGGTACGATTTCTACATGCTTTAG